>NC_057717.1:7014008-7052340 GCF_004010195.1 Chiloscyllium plagiosum | reverse complement strand
AGTCTCTGCCACTGCAGTTTGGTGCTCGACCTCATCCGTTTGTTTCCAAGGCTGTCAAGTTGCTGATTATGTTTTTTGGAGCACAGCCGAGAGCGGGTCTAGCCTACTGCTAAACTTTTCTTCAATCATGGCTTCAATAATTTCAGTGACCAAGGCCTGGTGAGTAACCGGGTCCATCAAACGAGCAGAGGGGGATTGCAGCTGCGGTCGCACGCATGCTCGATGCTTCTGATGGTTGCACCGCGTGTTGGGACTTACTCTGACCTTTCCTGTGTACTGTCTTTTCCACTTGACAAACCGGGATTAGTATAAATTCTGTCGCTCTTTTAGTGTTGAAGTTTAAGTAAATGACTGGGGTAGCGTGAATTAGACCACCATATTGCCAGTTCTGTGATACAGAGCCTACAAAGCAGACCTTTCAGGTTGCTGCTGTCTGAGATCCCCCTTAACACTTTATCGATGTTATAGTTTCATTATATTCTTGGATGTTATGGAGCTGTGTCATTTGGTAACACTGTCTACCTTTTCCCCACACAGCACATTGCTGCCCACTCTTCGACAATCCTTAGCTCCTTTATGATTCGTGAACCTTGCATCAGAAATATTCAATATCTCTGCCTCCAATGCACTGCGGGGAAGAGTGTTTCAAAGACTCACTACATTGAGAAAACAAATATAACCCTACTCATCGGTGTGTAAGATTAGTTTTGTTTTGTATCCTTATCTGAGAAAGGATATAGTTACTTTGGAAGCAGTTCAGAGATGTTTCACTTCACTTATTCCAGGGATGAAGGGTTCACATTATGACGGTTTTAAAAGGCTACACTTGGATGAGAGATAACCTTATTGAAACATACGAGACCTTGACGCGAGTGGATCAGGCAGTAACCACTGAATGTTTGTATAGTCCAAACTTGATGTCTTTGTCATAGAACCTCTACAGTGTGGAAGCAGGACATTCTGCACATCGAGTTCCACACCAACCCTCCGAACAGTACCTCACCCAGACCTGTCCCCCTACCCAATCCATGTAACCCTGAATTTCCCATGACTAACTCACTTAACCGACACATCCCTGCTCGTTCTGGGTAATTTAGCATGGCCAATCACTCTCGGCTGCACACCAACATCTTTGGACTGTGGGAGGAAACTGGCGAACTGGAAGAAACGCACACAGACACGGGAAGAATGTTCAAACTCCACAAAGAGTGTCGGACGAAGTTGGAATTGAGCTCAGCTCATTGCTGATATGAGGCAGCAGTGCTAACCACAAATCCACCATGCTGCTCCATTAGCCCTCTTAGTTACCTGTGGCTGATGAAAGAAATCTCGCTGACTTGCTCCTATCACTGAACCTGACCCAGTCTGAGACCTTTAGCATTGGCCATATCACCAAAGTGGTTGCATTTAAAATGTGTTGTGATCAGTGGAGGAGCGGGACGAGAAAAGGAAACTGGTGACACCCTCCAACCTCACTCTGAACCGGAGTGAGGAGAAATCCACAAAGGGGGATTTCATTCAAGTGGGAATTCTCTTTTCCAGCAGTTTGGGAGGGCTGAATCGTCTGATATTCCATAGACAGGTGACTCAGGGCTAATGGTGCATGGAGAGATGAGTGTAGCTGGGACCACAATGAGATGAGCCACGATCTTATTTACTGGTGGAGTAGTGTCAAAGGGCCGAATGCCCTGTGTTCTGATGTTGTATTCAGCCATTCAGACCTGCTACACAGGAGCAGATCGAGGCCATTCTGATGGTTAGGGGCAGTTTCGGTAATGTACTTGTGAATTCCAGGCTGCGTCAAGACGTGAGCCTCACCCCCAATCCCTTTTTTTCCAGATTTCCCCACTCTGCAACTTCTGCTCTGGAATTGCTGTGAATACAGCCTCTATACCCCACCCAATGTTAACTCAGACAGAACGTCTCCTCTCCCTGAATGCAACATTATACAACACGACTTCCAGGAAAATAACCAGTTACTTTCCAAAAGCATAACATAAGAACTAAGAAATAGGGACAGGAGTCGGCTATTCGGCCCCTCAAGCCTGAACTCTCATTCAATAAGAACATGGCTGATCAGCTCCAAGGCTGAAATCCAATTTCCCACACAATTCTTTGTATCTGTCCACAACGCTCTGGGTTAGTGAATTTCAGACATTCACTACCTGAGAGAATAAATCATTTTTCACCTCAGATTGAAATTGATGTTACTTATTCGGTATCTACCTCCTCGAGTTCGAGACTCAGGGGAAACTCCTTCTCAACATCTACCTTGTCAAGCCCCCTCTGTATCTTGTACACTTCAGTAACATCACCCTCATTCATTTCAACCACAATGAATAATTGCCTCACCATTTTAGATGCACTCAATAATTCAACCCTTTCATTCCAGGTACCCGCCTCATGAACCAACCTACTTACTTGCTGCAACACCATGTTGATGTTATGGTTCATACAAATGAACACTCCAATCCCTTTGTACTGCTCCTTTTTTGGTAGTCCTCTTCATTAAATAACAGTCAGCCATTTGGTTCTCAGTGTCATTCACAAACTCTGGTGTATATTGCACTCAGTTCCGGCCGTCACGCTATCAGTATAGATTGTAAATAACTGATGCCATCGGCCTGATATTTGTGGTAATCCAGTAAAGATACATTAATCCTGAATCTCCGATTTCTCTACGTTAACCAACCGTCATCCCTTGCTAATATATTATCCATCATACTACGAACCTCTCTCTTGTGATACCTTGTGAAAAGTTTCTGGAAAATCTCATGTTGACCAGTTCCCTTTATCAAGTCTGCTTGTCACATTCTCAGGGATTACTGATGAAGGGCTTCTGCCCGAAACATTGATTTTCCGGCCCCTTGGATGCTGCCTGATCTGTTGTGCTTTTCCCAAATGACTGTAATCTTGAAATTCTCAGGGATCTCCAGAAAAAAAAACAATTGTATGATTTTACAGAATAAAAATAGTTTCCCCTTCACAAAATCATGCCAACTCTGCATTAAGCTTTTCTAAATGCCCTGCAAATCCTTCCTTACCAACAGGCTCTAGAAGATTCGCAGCATTAATGGTTAGGCTAAATGGTTCCTGCTTTCAGTCTCGTTCATTTCTTGAAGACAGGCGCCACATTGAAGGTTCTCCAGTTTCGCTGGAACATTCGTGTAATCCAGAGAGTTATGGAATATTTCACACAGTGCCGTTAGTCACTCTGTGACTACTTCTTTTAAAATTAACTATGAATACAGCTGACCTGCCTACCCTTATTCTTATGTGTTAGTTAAAATTCTTGCTCCTTTTGTTAGAGACAGTTCAATAACTTCCCTCCTATTACCATTTTCTTTATACCATTGACACACTTACAGTACTTTCCCCATGCGGAAATACTGGTGTAAATTATCTGCCTGTTCCCTGTGGCCAGTTCTCCAGTCACACCCTCCAAATGACCTCAATGTACTTTCCTCAATTCACTCCTGCCTCAGCTCTCACATGCATCTTCAAGATTTTTTTTAATGTAGAAGGAAAAGCTGATGTTGCTTGTTTTTGTATTTCTTGCCAATTTATTGCATGATACCTTTTCGTACATTTTCCTCGCTTTCTAGATTCATACAGTCATACCCTGCACAAACAGACCATTTGGTCCAACTTGACCATGCTGACCAGGTTTTCCAAATTAAACTAATCCCATTTTCTTGCACTTGGCCCATATGCCTCTAAACGTTTCCCATTCATATGTTAGTCCAAATGTCTTTGAAATATTGTAGCTGTACTTGCATCTACCACTGTTCCTCTGGCAGCTCATTCCATACATACATCAACCCCTGTGTAAAAAAAAATTGCCCCTTTGTCCCTTGCAAGTCCCCCCCCCCCCCTTTCACCTGAAAGCTATGCATCTGTGTTTGAACTCCCTGATCCTGCAGAAAAGACCTTGGCTATTCACCCTCTCCATGCCTCCCAGGATATTATAAACTTCTAGAATGCCACCCCTCAACCTCGTAGACTCCATCTGATATGAACTTCAAGATCAAACATTTAACAATAAGCACTGCAAATTTGAAAGAATATTAAAAATGAAAGGTAAAGAAACAGCTCAAACTTCATACTGTTAGTTTTTCTCTATGTTACAAAACTAAGGCAGCATGAAAGTCTTTCTGGTGCCAATAAGAAGTCAAGCATCTGAATTCCTTCGTGTGAAGGTACTGATGATGGATACTGTAAAAACGTATAGATCTAGATCTATTTAATACCACATGGTCAACATTCTCCCTCCTGTTCTCCCTATGACTTTGTGTGGATGTGCCTTCTTTATCTTACACTCAGTTAGAGAGAACCGTTTTCCCCCATTCACACCTTAATTTAAACCCATTTTGCATCATCTTCTCTTTCACCACTGCTAACAACCTGTTGATCTTTTGCCACGCCCTCTTTTCCAAGTCACCCTTCCCCCATCTCCGACAAGGGATTAAAATGCCCATTTTCCAACCCTTTTCAGTTCTGAACAAGTCACACTGGACTTGTAACCCTAACTCTGTTTCTCTGTCTCTGCAGATTCTGACAGACCTGCTGAGTTTCTCCAGAAACGAATAGGCACAGCACAAATGTTCAATTAAACAAATAACTTTGGATACTGGAAATAAAAATTCAAAAATTGCTGAAGAAACTGCCAGCTTTGTAGAGGGTCACTGGACCCGAAAGATTAACTCTGCATTCACGACAGAAGATACCGCCAGATGTGCTTGGTTTCTTCAGAAATTTCTGATTTTGAACAAGTTCCAATGATGTGTGTGAAAGCTTCTCAAACGCCCTGTCCCACACGAAGCACCATATCCTGGGAACTGAACGATAAAGGGCACACATGCATTCGTTCAGAAACTGCATAAGGTTGGCATCACTGACACCACCGAGCTCTTAATCATGGTCAGGGAGAAAATCAAAGGGAAACACATTCAATGCAAACGCTGAAGATGGCTTTACGAAAAAGGAAAAGATTCAGATGAATAGGTTAAAGGGTTTGGGTAATGTAACAAATTGGAAGCACGGCACCAAGGAGAACCATCAGCAGAATGAGAATATGAAAATGAAAGTATTACCGCATCAGAAAACAGGTGAGGTCACTGAGTACACGGCTGATCGGTGAATGGGTCTCGATGTGAACTGGGGGACAGTCAGTAGAATTGAATTGCAGATATTGGGCTATCATGTGATGCTGTAGACAACAGCAGCAACAGAAACAGGATTGTATTCAAACAATCTGCAAAATTTTCCCAAGGATATTCCATCAGTCTACCATTACCATCAAGCTGAGTGATGGTTCAGTGACGAGTGTGGAAGGTCAGAACCATGTGTACCTAAAGCTGATGACAAACCATCAAAGCTACGGCGCTTGAGTGGTTTCATTCCAAACAGCAGAACTAACATCTGATAGAGACGCCGAAATGATCCCAAAACCAACAGATCAGATTCTAAGCTCTGCAGTCCTGCCACATCCAAACATAAATGTTGGCGTACTATAAAAAAAACTTACTGGAGGAGAGGACACCAGAAATATCCCAATCCTAAATAATGGAACAGCCCTGCACATCAGTGAAAAAGACAAGAGTGAAGTATTTGCACCATCCTCAGCCAGAGGATGAATCGAAGATCCACTTCACCCTCGCCATGATGTCCACAGAATTACTGATCGCAGTCTTCAACCAATTCGATTCGCTCCACGTGACATGAAGAAACAGCTGAACACTGTAGATACGACAAAGGCAATGGGCCCTGACACCATTCCTGCAGCAGGGCTGAATACTTGTGATGCACAACAAGCTGTGCCCCTGGGGAAGCTGTTTCATTCCAGCTCCAACTCTGACATCTCACTACCAATGTGGAATATTACTCAACTATGCCCCGTCCTCTAATAGGTGAATAATTACATTTGGACCATTTAACACTCCCTCAGTCCCTTCACGATAGTCAAATTGATGGGAGTTCTTTTTGACAGAGCTGTCAAGCAGCAGGGAAATAACCTGCGCAGTGTGGTTTCCGGTAGTTTCCTATGTGGTGATGGTGCTGTTGTGGAAATGTCACTGGATTACTAATCCAATACAGGATAATGCTCTGGCAGCTGGTTGAAGTTAAAAATAATTAATAAAATGTCAAGATCTAGAATCTGGTGATGGTAAAAGTGACCTTGCATCCAATGGTGATTGTAAACCTTGATCTCCTTCCTCAATGAACTTTCAGGAAGTGAATCTCCTCTGCTTTCCTGGTCTGGTCTAAATGTAACTCCAGACACACGACATGTGATAAACTCTTCAATGGTCTCTGAAACGGCCAAGCAAGACACTCAATTATATCAAACTGCTTCGAGGTCTTAAAGGATAAAACTGGACAGAACACCCGGCCCCAGCCTGGGTACCAGAAAAGGGAATGGGAAACACCGTCCTGTTGACCATGCAGATACCTCCTTCATAACATCTGAGAGCTTGTGACAACATTTACAGAGCTTTCCCACAAACTGCACAGAAACATCGGGAAAGGAGTAGGCCTTTCAACACATTGAGCCTTCCCCATTTTAGTTCATGGAGAAAATCTCTTCAATGCAGTTTTCCCGATACAGTGTTCATATCCATTAATATGTTTCAACATTGAGAAATTTAAAATAAGAAGTACTGTAGTCTCTTCGGTCCATCAATTTTGCTCCTCGATTCAATATACAGGCAGTTCTCCGATAACGTGTGTATATTAAATACGATTTTGCTGCAATGTGAATTCCCGCTCACTGTGATGCAAATACTTGCCATGCACTAGCTGAACAACAAAACCCAGCCTCAGGATCCCTCTGTCTGCAAAATGCACCCTCTGTGTGTTCAGCTGAAACAGGAATGCAATTCGATCTGCAAGGCTTGAAACTGAGCCTGAAACCTTGAATATTAGTCTACATTTAGAACATAGAACATAGAAGAATACAGCGCAGTACAGGCCCTTTGGCCCTCGATGTTGCGCCGATCCAAGCCCACCTAACCTATACTAACCCACTATCCTCCATATACCTATCCAATGCCCGCTTAAATGCCCATAAAGAGGGAGAGTCCACCACTGCTGCTGGCAGGGCATTCCATGAACTTACGACTCGCTGAGTGAAGAACCTACCCCTAACTTCAGTCCTATATCTACCCCCCCCCTTAATTTAAAGCTATGCCCCCTTGTAATACCCGACTCCATACGCGGGAAAAGGTTCACACTGTCAACCCTATCTAACCCCCTAATCATCTTGTACACCTCAATCAAGTCACCCCTAAACCTTCTTTTCTCTAATGAAAACAGCCCCAAGTGTCTCAGTCTATCCTCATACGATCTTCCTTCCATACCAGGCAACATCCTGGTAAACCTCCTCTGCACCCGTTCCAGTGCCTCCACATCCTTCCTATAGTATGGCGACCAAAACTGCACACAATATTCCAGATGCGGCCGCACCAGAGTTTTATACAACTGCATCATGACCTCAGGACTCCGGAACTCAATTCCTCTACCAATAAAAGCCAGCAAGAACTTTATTTCAATCCGGGGAAGAATCTTGAGGAGAACTGGGATTCTGCGTCAGCATCACGTGGTCAGTCAGCTCGAGTGAAAGATACAGGGCTGAAGTCAGTGATTGTAGTGTGAAAGTGTTACATTTACAGCACTATTTCGTTACAATATATGATTTAAAGGTTAACTTAGACTGTGCTCGAGTGCGTATTAGACTAACTTTTTTTTTGATTTTTACTGATATTTTGCAGTTCGCCCATTATTCTCTTTTCCCCATAGACCACATTATTAATATTGCATGATTTTCTGCAACACAGTGATGCACAGGAACACAGCTACCACATTATTGGAGAACAACCTGGAAAGATATCTGATCCTCTATCTTTATACCATACCCTGCTCTCTCCCTATCCCTTTACTGTATGGAAATTCTTATTTATATTCGGTGCCTTGGTTTCCACTGCCTGATCTGGAGATTATTCTCCTGGTTTACCAGTCTCTGAGTGCAGACATTTATTCTCATCTCAATGCAGAGTGGCCTGTCTGTATCTAATATTGTGGCCCCTAGTTTTTGATGTCCCACCTAGGGGAATTATCACCCCTGCTTCCAATCTGTCTCGTCCTGACAGAATTCTATATATTTCACAAAATTCTCCACTCATTTTCCTAAACCCCATGGAATACAGGCCCAGCCGCACCAGACTTTGCTCCCACAACAAGCATGTCATCTCAGAGCTCAGTCTGGTCATCCTTCGCTGCTCTCCCTCAATGTCAGGTTTGTTCTTTATAAAGTAAGGAGACCAAAACTGTACATAATATTGCACAGTGTTCGAGATGAGGTCTCACCAACGCCCTGTATAGCTACAGTAAAACATCCTTACTCCTGTACTCAAATCCCCCTGAAATGAAGGTGAATACATGATTTATCTGCCTATCAGCTTTCTGCTCCTGCAATATTGCTTTCAGTGACTGGTGTACAGGGAAATCCAGATCCTTTTTAATGTTACAGCTCCCCACTTGGTGGGTCTGTGTATATTGGTCAGCGTGCCAATGCCATTCCCAGTATTGAATTCCAGGTTCAGATCTCACTGCCCTACACCGATCTCGGATGGTTGCACAGAAGGAAACAAAAATGCAGCTTTAGTTTCTTTATAGATCAACATTTCTCAACCAATCCGTTTACAAATTATAGGCTCCAGTTCTGTTTTTCACATCAAAGGTTACAATATCACATATCCTGCCCCCCCCCCCCCCTTGCTCTCCATCTGCCACCTATTTGCCCAGACACTCCACTTGTCTCAATCACCTTGCAGGTTTTTGACATCTTGCTCACCCACTCACAATCCGATATTGTTTAGTGCCATCAGCAGGCTTGGAAATATTGTATTTGATCCCCTCAACCAAATATATGATGTGTATTGGGAATATCTGGTGCCGAAGAACCAATCCTGCTATATCCGCCCAGGGTTCTACTCGAAACAAAATTTGTTTTATTCCTACTCACTGCTTCCAGACAGATCGACCATTCTAAAATCATAATATTCCCAGTCCCATTGGATTTGAATTTGAATAATAGGCTGGGGGCTTTATCAAAAATCTTCCTGAAAATCCAATCGTATTGCATTGATTGCTTCTCCATAATTATGATAAAAGCCACTTTCTCAAATATGATTCCCATTTGATAAATCTCTGTTGATTTTGTCTGTGCTCATTACTTCCAGTTCCAATACTTCCTCTAAAACTCTTTGGTTGCTAATTCATTCTAATCCATTTTCCTCAACAGGCTAATGTTCACTCGTATTGTTGGGAAGTTTTCTTTTTTGTTTTGTTTTCTTCTGTGAATACATAAGTGAAGTATTTGCTCCATAGTTCTGCCTTTACCGTGTCCTCAATTCTCTGGTATCAGACTGTAAAAAAGCTGTATCTTTTTTCCCTGAATTTTGCCATTGACATATTTTCAGAAGATATTACAAGTTCAATCTTAAACCCCTTGTTAATATACTCTTCAGAAACCCATCAATTCCTGTCTTAAGCTACTCAATGATTGACCTTCCACAGCCATACAAACACAGAAGCACAGACTTTGTACCATCAAGAATACAGCACTGTCTACATTAGTCCCGCTTCCCAACACAAGACCCGTAGCCGTGAAACTTATGGCATTTCAGATGCACAGCCGTGTATTTTCTAATGGTTGTGAAGTTACCATGACAACCCCTCTCTCAGGAAGTGCATTCCTGACCCCAACACTCACTGGATGAAAAACAATCCTCAATACCTCTCCAAATCACAAACACTTCACTTTAAAATATGCTTCATTGTTCTTGGCCCTTTGACTGAAAGGAACGGCTGCTGTCTATCCACCCTGTCCATTTCCTTCTGAATCCTATCCTTCTGAATCATGGCCCACTCAGACTTCTCTGCTCCAAATTAAACAACCCGAGCTTATCCAGCCTCTCTCCATAGCTGATATGCTCCATCCAAGGGAACATCCTGGTGAATCTCCTCTGAGCCCCTTCCAGTACAATCAGATCCTTCCCGTAATGTGGTTCCAAGAACTACACACAGTATTCCATCTTGGCCAAAACAAAGTTCTGCACAGCTCTTATAACCCATGCCTTGATGAATAAACGTTATGTTTACGTCCACGATGCTTTCTCAAATTGTGTATTAACCTGTTTAATCACATTCAGGGATGTGTGGAGAAGCACCCTCTGAGCTCCCCAGTGTGCTGCCTTTCATTGAGTACTCCCCTGTCTAGTTCCTTCTTCCAAAGTGTATAACCTCATATTTATCAGGGTTACATTCCATCTGCTATTGATCTGACCATCTGACCATTCCATCTGTATCTTCCTGTAACATAAGGCCTTCCTCCTCACTGCCAACCACCCTGCCAAACGTTGCATCAAATACAAACTTAATTATCACACTCCCGCCACCTCCGTCTATATTCACAGCTGCATCGTTTATGAGTACCACAAATAATAAGATTATAGTTCAGACAACACCAGGTTATATTCCAACAGGCTTATTCGGAGGCGCTAGCTTCGAAGCGCTGTTTCTTCAGCAGGTGTTGTGCACTTTGAAAGCTCGAGCCTCCGAATAAACCTGCTGGACCATAACCTGGTGTTATGTGATTTTTAGATTTGTCCACCCCAGTCCAACACCAGCACCTCCGAATCACAAATAATAAGGGACACCGCACTGATCCCCGTGGTACACCATTGGACACCGGCCTCCAGACACACGAACAGCCTTCAACCACTACCCTCTGTCTCCTAACACTAAGTTAATTTGGATGCAGCTTGGCAAGTAACTAATGAATCCACCTGTTCCCTTGTTATTCTCTTCTGCTTGTCACACAGCTTCAGAATATCTGGGGATTCTCCCTAATCTTACCCTGCCAGCAGGTTTCTATGGCCCTGTTTTAGGCAGTTCTCACAGAGTGATGAATTTCCTCATTATTACGGTCTTAAGTGGCCAGTCCCTTATCTTGCCATTATTTGTCCTGAATGTGGGTTAGACAGCCAGGGAAGTGTTCTTTTAATTTCCAAATTGTCATATGTTTTGTGAATTTTTCTAAATTTCACTGTGACCCACCTCTCATTCTTTGAAACTCTGGAGAACATAGGCCGAGTTTCCTCATCAGGCAACCTCGCCATCTGTGGCATTAATCTTGAGAATGTTCATTGCACTTTTTTTGTAGTCAGTATATTGTTTCTCAGATTGGGTAAACAACACTGTACACAATGGATGCAGGTTTGCTCGCTGAGCTGGAAGGTTCATTTCCAGACGTTTCACTACCTTACTAGGTAACATCTTCAGAGGACCTCATGTGACGCAATGCTGAAAATTCTTGCTTTCTATTTGTATGTTTGGGTTTCTTTGTTGTTGATGTCATTTCCTGTGGGGGTGATGTTATTTCCTTTGGTGAAGTCACTTCCTGTTCCTTTTCTCAGGGGGTGGTAGATGGGGACTAACAACGAAGAGCACATCTAGTTAGACATCTGTCAGAAATACATACGGACTCTCTCCATTGTTGCTGTTAATTTCTAAATAGCCAATATCACACGCTGTATAATAGCTTCCAACAGTTTCCCTGCAGATGTCAAGTTAATTGATCGGCAGTTCTCCAAACTATGTCTTCTTCCCTTTATAGATGCTTGGATCCCTTCCATTAATCTATCGTGCTTGGACCACGTTCACTAACTTCCATTTATCCGCAATGGCTTCCGGCCTCTGCAGAATGCACAGGAAAATAAAACTGTCATCGACAGTGCAATTAATACTTCCATTACTGATTTAAGTCTGACATTTTAATATGAACTATTTCAGGTTTGTCAGACTTAGCAATGCTCAATCCAGTTAAATTTTCAAACTCTACCTTGTTACTGATATAAATTGACTTTATGTCTTTAATTGCACAAGCCCTACATGATCACTTGGTATTACTGGGTGATTTTGGGGATCTTCCTCCGTGAAGACAGATGCATAGTAACTGATTATTTGCTTGACCATTTCCCTGTTCTTCACAATAAACTCTCATCTCCCGATTATAAATTTCCCTATTTGACCTTGCTTTTATTTTGTTTCCTTTGAAATGCAGATTGTAGATTTATGCAGTGTTTGTGTTCCTGAGTGTTAGCATTCATGTTGTCTTTTTGATTTCCTTATCAGTTTTATGGCCCTCGTTTCTGGATCGTGAATTTCTGACAATTATCAGGTTTCCACAATGACTGAAATTCTTCTGAAGCCACTTCCTATGATTAATACTTTTTCGAACTTGTTATGTTAAACATCATTGTGTTACTTTCCCTTTCTTTGGTGTTTGTGCCTGAAATAAGTAGACGTATTTTTCAGACTTTGTATTTCTATAAATCTCTTGGTCCTGACCAGATATATTCAGGAACACTGCAGGAGGACAGAGAAGGAATTGCTGGAGCTCTGGCTGATATTTTTGCATCATCGCTGGCCAACGGGTGAGGTCCTGGAGCACTGGAGGGTAGCGAATGCTGTGCTCTTAGTCAAGATGGGCGACAAAGAAAAGCTTGGGAACTATAGACCAGTTAACCTAAAGTCTGTAGTAGGCAATTTACTGTAAAAGGTTCTGAGAGATAAGATATACATGCATTTGAAAGGCAGGGTGTGATTAGGACTAAGATTAGAGTGGTGCTAGAAAAGCACAGCAGGACAAGCAGCATCGGAGGAACAGGAAAATCAATGTTTCAGGCAAAAGCTCATCATCAAACTCAGCACAGCTTTGTGCATGGGAGATCATGGCTCACAAATTTGCACGAATTCTTTGATGACGTGACCAGCAACGTTGAGGAGGGCAGGGTGGTGTACATAGTCTAAAAGTATTCCAGTAAGGCCTTCAATAAGATACAATTGGTACGTTGCTCTGAAAGGTTAGATCGCATGAAATTGAGGAGGAGCTGCCAAATTAGATACAAAATTGTCTTGATGGTAGGAAGCAGAGGGTAATAGTGATAGGATGCTTGTCAGACTGGAGGCCTGTGACTAGTGGAATGCCTCACGGGTTGTTGCTGGGACCTTTACATATTACATATATCTATGACTTAGATGGGAATGTTTAGGCATGATTTATAAGTTTGAAGATGACACGAAAATAACAGCATCATGGAGAGTGAGGAAGGTTATCATAAATTTCAGAAAATACAGCAGTACCTTGATCAGCTGGAGAAGTGGCTGAGAAATGGCATATGGATGTTAATATGGATCAGTGTAAGTTCTTGCATTATCGAAAGTCAAATCAAGGTTGGAGTTTCATGGTGAATGGTTGGTTCCTAAGGAATGTAGAGGAAAAGAGGGATCTTAGAATTCAGGTGCATGGTTCTCTGAAAGTTGATTCAGAGGTAGACAGTTCAGCGAAGAAAGCTTTTGGCACACTGGCCTTAATCAGTGTACATCACGGAGTATCGAAATTAGGGATTACTTTGCAGTTATACAGGATGCTGGTGAGGCCATACTGGGAGCGTTATGTTCAGTTTTGTTCACTTTGGTATGGGAAGGATGTTATTAAACTGGAAAGAGTGCAGAAGAAATTTACAAGGTCTGAGTTATTGCGAAGGTTGGACAAGGTAGGACTTTTTACTTAAGATGTATGAGGCTGAGGGGGAATCTTATAGAAGTGTATAAGATCATGGGAGGGATGGACAGAGTAAATGCACTCAGATATTTTTTCCCCAGGGGATGGACAATAACGGAGTAGAGGGCATCAGTTTAAGTTCAGAGGGGAAACAATAAAAGGGAACCTGAGGAGCAACCGCTTTACACATAGGGGTGATATGTATATGCATATGCCAGCCGACGAGGTTGAAGCGGGAACATTCGCAACATTTAAAAGGCATTTGGACAAATACACAGACAGGAAACGATTAGAAAGATACAGGGCAATAGCAGGGAAATGGTGTTAGCCTGGATGGACATTTTGTTCGGAATAGGCCAGTTTGGTCCGAAGGGCCTGTCTCCGTGCTGTCGGACTCTATGCCTCTAACAACAATTGCTTGTCTCCCACTGAATTTTATGTTGTACTTTCCCAATTCATTGGAGCGATCTTGACCCTCCAGGCTACCATGATGTTTGACCAGAATGTTCAAACATTCTATATTGTATGCAGACACCGTGTAAAATGCACCCTATTAATGTCACTATTCCTTAAAAGCTGTTTCAGAGCAAGGTTATTAATTCATCCTTCTGATCACACAACACCCAATCCAAAATAACTTGCTCTCTAGTTTGCTTCACAACATACTCTTCAACCCACCTCATATACACTTACAATATTTATTTTTCACAGCCTGAGCAGTCACTTAGTTAATGCACTTTAGATGCAACTTGAGACTAACCAATAAAACTGCAGTATCCATGATACTTGCATATCTAATTTCCAGAGCATATAATGCTCACATTTTCTGCAACCGTTTTGGTTTCGATATATAACACACCAATAGTTGCTTCTCCTTGCTATTTGTAACCTCTACCTAAACTGATTCTGTGGAATCTGAGGGACTGCTCTGTGACATTATTAATGAGAGACTTGGACAAGACATTCGGGGAGGCTCATCTCGAGCGTTGAGATGACATGAAGAAATGCCCATTAATACAGGACAAGCATCGATATCCTCCACGCTCTGTCAGGATAAATGTCACCCGTATACTCTCTGCTCCCTCACACACCCTGTATGTCTGTTATTACACCTACCCCCAGACAATTCTCACACTCTATCTCTAAATAAGGCGCAGGCACTACAACTCTCATTATTTAATTCAGCAACTTCCTTCCCACACTTTCTCTGTCACCTACGCAATACCGCCCACACTAATAATACTATATGGATTCAAAACTATTGACTGACTCATTCTGGACACCTCACAATTCCCCCCAGCCACTCCTACACCAGCACTAACAGCAGGGCCACCCATTCCTGCCCTCACTCCCTCCCTCCCTTTTTCCAAGAGAAACAGCCTGGAATAGGACAGAAATGGCCAAGCCGGGTGGTAAAGTTCCCAATATCCCAATATCCCATACCCGCCTACCTCCTGCCATGTGGGGAGGACCCTAGTACGAGATGGAGTGGACTGGGATGCCTCGCGTGGAGTTTCTGAAACATCCATGTCCCACTGACCGATTAAGGAGCAGTGCTCAGGGAAAGACAATTCTTACTTTAAACCCACTGCCAGTTCCAACGACAGTCCTTTCACTTCCCCCCAAAAATACAGAGACCAAACTTCACATAGATACAGACACTGAAATACACAGAATTATTGGTAAACACCCCAACATACGAATTAACACATTACATACAGACACACTTCCAGAAACACTTGTAGAAACACACACAGACATATTGAGTCACAAATAAATAGACACAAACACAGATACAGCTCAGAAGACAGATGTAGACGCACAAATACACAGATGACATGCAGATGGACACAAACACACACAGACACGCACACAGACTCAAATAGATAAGTTTTTGATTTATAAGGGGATCAAGTATTCTCGGGGGAAGGCAGGAGAATGACGTTGAGAAACATATAAGAAATGATTGAATGGCATATCAGACTCGATGGGCCGAATGGCCTCATTCTGCTACTTTTGCATGCTCATATGGTGTTATGCTATCAGGTATTCTCTTCCTGAGACAGCGACAGAGGCTGGGTTTGATACATATTCGATTGGAAAGGGTCATTGGCAATGTGGGACAGGTTTGGAATCCGGAATGGTTTATAGAACATAGAACATAGAACATAGAAGAATACAGCGCAGTACAGGCCCTTGGGCCCTCGATGTTGCGCCGATCCAAGCCCACCTAAACTACACTAACCCACTATCCTCCATATACCTATCCAATGCCCTCTTAAATGCCCATTAAGAGGGAGAGTCCACCACTGTTACTGGCAGGGCATTCCATGAACTAACAACTCGCTGAGTGAAGAACCTACCCCTAACATCAGTCCTATATCTACCCCCCCTTAATTTAAAGCTATGCCCCCTTGTAATACCCGACTCAATACGCGGGAAAAGGTTCATACTGTCGACCCTATCTAACCCCCTAATCATCTTGTACACCTCAATCAAGTCACCCCTAAACCTTCTTTTCTCTAGTGAAAACAGCCCCAGGTGCCTCAGTCTTTCCTCATACGATTTTTCTTCCATACCAGGCAACATCCTGGTAAACCTCCTCTGCACCCGTTCCAGTGCCTCCACCTCCTTCCTATAGTATGGCGACCAAAACTGCACACAATATTCCAGATGCGGCCGTACCAGAGTCTTATACAACTGCATCATGACCTCAGGAGTCCGGAACTCAATTCCTCTACCAATAAGAGCCAGTACGCCATATGCCTTCCTCACCGCACTATTTACCTGGGTGGCAACTTTCAGAGATCTGTGTACATGGACACCAAGATCCCTCTGCTCATCCACACTACCAAGTATCCGACCATTAGCCCAGTACCCCATCTTTTTGTTATTCTTCCCAAAGTGAATCACCTCACACTTAGCTACATTGTATTCCATTTGCCACCTTTCTGCCCAGCTCTGCAGCTTCTCTATATCCTGCTGTAACCTGCCACATGCTTCCTCACTGTCAACAACTCCTCCGACTTTCGTATCTTCCGCAAACTTGCTCACCCAACCTTCTATCCCCTCTTCCTGGTCATTTATAAAAATGACAAACAGCAATGGTCCCAAAACAGATCCTTGCGGAACACCGCTAGTGACGGCACTCCATGAAGAAACTTTGCCATCAACTACTACCCTCTGTCTTCTTCCATCCAGCCAATTCCTAATCCAAACCTCCAACTCATCCTCAATGCCATATCTCCGTATTTTCTGCAGTAGCCTACCATGGGGAACCTTATCAAACGCCTTACTAAAATCCATATATACCACATCTACCGCTTTCCCCTCATCAACCTCCTTCGTCACCTTTTCAAAGAATTCAATAAGGTTTGTGAGGCACGACTTGCCCTTCACAAAACCATGCTGACTATCTTTGATCACATTATTCCTATCCAGATGTTCATAAATCCTATCCCTTACAATTCTCTCTAAGACTTTGCCCACAACAGAAGTGAGACTCACCGGCCTATAGTTACTAGGGCTATCCCTACTCCCCTTTTTGAACAAGGGAACCACATTTGCTATCCTCCAGTCTTCTGGGACTACTCCTGTAGACAAAGAGGACATAAAAATCAAGGCCAATGGCTCTGCAATCTCCTCCCTTGCTTCCCAGAGAATCCTAGGATAAATGCCATCAGGCCCAGGGGACTTATCTATTTTCACCTTTTCCAGGATTTCCAACACCTCTTCTCTACATACCTCAAAGCCATCCATTCTACTTATTTGTGCCTCAGTATTCTCATCGACAACAATGCCCTGTTCCTGAGTGAATACTGAAGAAAAGTATTCATTCAGTGTCTCCCCAATCTCTTCCGCCTCCACACGCAACTTCCCCCTACTATCCTTGACTGGACCTATTCCTACCCTAGTCATTCTTTTATTCCTAGGAATTATGTTTATTCCTAATTATTCTTCCCTTATTTCTGATAGGAGGTGGTGATTTGATGTTCAGTTTTAAAATAACAGGTCCCACAAAGAAATAAGGACGTCCCTTTCACTTTAGTGTTGTGCTACCTGTGGTGTCCTCATCCTCAGGGAGCAGTGAAGAGTCTTTTATAGAGTCATAGAGTCAAAGAGATGTTCAGCATGGAAGCAGACCTTTCGGTCCAACCTGTCCATGCCGACCAGATATCCCAAACTGATCTTGTCCCACCTGCCAGCATCCAGCCCATAATCCCTCCAAACCCTTCCTATTCATATATCCATCCAAATGCCTCTTAAATGTTGCAATTGTACCAGCGTCCACCACAACCTCTGGCAGCTCATTCCATATATGTACCACTCTCTGCGTGAAAACTTTGCCAATTAGGTCTCTTTTGTATCTTTCCCCTCTCACCCTAAACCTATGCCCTCTAGTTCTGGACTCCCCGATCCCAAGGAAATGACTTTGCCTATTTACCCTATCCATGCCCCTCATAATTTTGTAAACCTCCATAAGGTCACCCCTCAGCCTCCGACGCTCCAGGGAAAACAGCACCAGCCTGTTCAGCCTCTCCTTATAACTCAAATCCTCCAACCCTGGCAACTTCCTTGTAGCTCTTTTCTGGACACTTTCAAGCTTCACAACATCTTTCCAATAGGTAGGAGACTACAATTGCACGCAATATTCCAACAGTTGTCTTATCAATGTCCTGTACAGCCGCAACATGACCTCCCTATTCCTGTACTCAATACTCTGACCAATAAAGGAAAGCATACCAAACGTCTTCTTCACTATCCTATCTACCTGCAACTCCCCTTTCAAAGAGCTATGAACCTGCACTCCAAGGTCTCTTTGTTCAGAAACACTCCCTGAATAGTAAGCTATTAAGTGCATAAGTCTGAGCTTGACTGATCTTTGCTGTACAGGAGAGTCAATGTTTCTTGAGAACAGACAGGAGACGGATGGACAGACACACTCAGATCAATCATGAGCATTCTGAATGGTGCAGCCAAATGCCAAAATGGTGCCCCTACGCCATGTATTGTTCCTTAATTCAGCCCTCGAAGCTGTTACAGGGATATACTCCTGCCCCTACCCCATGTGTATAGGATCAGACATGTAACCAATTCATTGAGTTGTGTAAATCCAAGAATAGGATCATTCCTTTCAGGCATTTCAATTCCAAACATTCATTAGGGCAGTGAATGTTTTTAAGAGGGGAAACATTTCTTGACATTTTTTCCAGAGAACTTCTTATATCAATACGTAGCAGATACAAAAATGGATGCCAGAAGAACAGTGAACATGTAGGGCTAAACCCAAGAAAGTTAGTAGAAGAACAAAAAGGGGGTTAACAAAAGCATTAGCGGGCAATAGTTTCAATAATCCAAGAAATTTTACCGGTTTACTAAGGTCAAGAGGTTGACAAGAGAAACAATACAGAGAACAATACAGAAACAATACAGCCCAAGGAAGCAGTCTGTGCATAAGGCCAGAGAATATGTTAAAACGTATTACATATCGGTCTTCACTTTGGAGAACCAGTTCCTGGATTCACTGTCAGTCCCTAATAGAGTGCTTTGAGCAAATTGACACACAAGCTGAGGAAGAATTGGAAGTTTATGCAGGATAAAAAGTGGGCAAATCTATAGATCCAGATGAACTGTACCTTTGGCTCATATGGAAGATGAGGGAAGAGATTGCAGGCTACTAAACTTTGTGTTTTTGATTTTGCATCTGGCCACAGAGGTGCTGTGATCGAATAGGACAGCATTTAATGTAGGTTCAACTTCCACACAGTGCTAGAAAAAAAAGCCATGGGTTTAAAGGCAACCAAGTGTCACATCAGTGGGAGCGAAACAATTGTAGAAAATTGTGAAGGCTGTTGAGGCTGGATCACTAAATATCCTCAAGGCTGAGATGGACAGATTTTTAAACAAGGGTTACGGGAGAAATACAGGAAAGTGGAATGGAGTGTTATCAGAATAAATATACGCTAATTGAAAGGAAAAGCAGAATCAGCAAGCTGATCAGCATACTGTCGCTCATATGTCCAATGGTAAACTTTTTTTTTCCAATAGGCTGTATTCACTGGAATTTCAACCTCTCTCCCTGGGGAGTGAGACACAGTTTGGAATACAATCAATAGATTCAAGTTATTCAGAAATGTAGTACTATTAGACAGAAAAGACCAGAGGACTACAACAACGCGGATTGGATGTCAGGGGGAATATTTGCATCAGCGCAGTCACCACTACCAGAAGGAAGACCTCTGTAAGACACCTTCCAAGGTCAAGCAGTGACTTGCACTGAAGAAAAGGTTATTATGTGTTTAGTGTCAAGGAGTGCTTAAGGCCCTAGCACTATATCACTGTAGTGGCTCCCTCCTTCCCAAAACTAAATGTGGAGCGGTCCATAGACATGCTGTCAGTAGCAGAGTAGATAGTCGTGTTTTGATTTGAGCGGTTTCAGTGAGCAGCAGCTCAGCAAAAGGTGCAACTAAGCTCAGGTAAACTCTTTTTGACTCTAGTCTTACAGCAGTCGCGTTGGCAGTTAGGATGTTTCTTCTGCAGGCTGTGGGAGTTCAGGGAGATTTCAACTTCTTGATGAGTACACGTGTGCGAAATTCCCCCAGCTGCAGCTCCTGGGAGACCGCGTTCGGGAGTTGGAGTGGGATACACTCTGGATCATCCGAGATACTGAGAACTTCATAGGTAAGAGCTTTAGTGTGGTGGTCACACCCAAGTCCCTCCCTTAGCTATGTTTCTGTAATGACTGTCATATCCCAGTCCCATGTAAAGACCCACGTCCTGAGTTCATCAGCCTTACCTGTCAGCCTTGTTATATTTAAATAAACGCAATTTTATCCAACAGGCGATCATCGCTTCCTGTCCTGTTCCAGGCAGAGAGTAGCTGGGCGACCGCCAGGAATGACAAAGCGAGTAGGATGAGAGTGCGGGAAACCCCCGTGGCCATTCCCCTCGAAAACAAGCATACCATTCTGGATATTGATTTTGTGGGGTGGGCAGATGGATGTCAGGAAATGACTGTTCAGGGGAAAGCAGCAGTAGTCAGGTTGATCGCATTACAACTGGCTCTGGGGCACAACTGGAAAGGATAAAGAAAAACAGGATCTTAGAGATAGAAGAGTCAATTCTTAGATGGACAGATCGGAGATTCTGTGGCCTCATACGGGAATTCAGGATGGTGTGTTGACTCGCAGGTGTCAGAGTCCAGGATGTCTCCGAGCGGCTGAAGAGCATTCTCAAGGGGGAGAGGGAGCTGCTAGAAGTCATTGTGCACATTGGCACAAATGAAACAGGTAGGTATAGGAATGAGGTCCTACAGAGTGATTACAGAGAGTGAGGAGAAAAGTAAAAAAAAAGGACCTCGACAATGCTAGTCTCCTGATTACTTCCAGTGTCATGAGTTAGTGAAGGTAAGAACAGGAGGATACGGCAGATAAAAACGTGACTAAAGAATTGGTGCGGGGTAGATATTCATATTTTTAGCTCATTGGGATAGTTTCTGTGACAGAGTTGACTTGTTCAAGAGGGACGTGTTGCACATTCAATGGAGGTGGGGGTGTTGGGGGGGTAACCAATATCTTCACAGCCAGATTTGCTTGTGTTTGAACTCATGCTTAAACCAAGGGAGTTTTTAAAACAGGGAGTTTTTAAACCAACTTGGCGGGGGGCAGTTATCCTCAACAGCAGCGAGGCAGGTGGGAGGCTGGAAGGAGGTCCAGTAATCAGAAACAGTAAAGTGAAGAGACAAGTTAGGCTGGAACATGATAGGGAGCAAGGAATGCCTGTTGGATTAAATTGCATCAATTTCAATGCAAGAGGACTGACATGTAAGGCCGATGAACTCAGGGTGTGGATAGGTAATCGGCGCTGGAATAGTATAGCTATTACAAAAACATGGCTGAGGAATGGATAGGACTGGTAACTTGATGTACCAGGATAAAGTACATGGTGGTGGAAGGAGGGGAGGGGGGATGCATTTTTGAGTAAGGCGTGTATCACAGCACTAATTGGAGATGATATAACTAAAGCATCAACCAGTGAGGCTTTGTGGGTGGAGGTAAGAAATAAGAAGGGGATGGTGACATTATTGGGGTTGTACTATAGGCCCCCAAATAATCAACAGAAATTAGAGGAACAAAAATATGTGGAGAGATTGGGGGGACTTGCAGGAACAATAGGGTTGTTGTAATTGGGGTTTAAATTTTTATAACACAGACTGGGACTGCCAGAGCGTTAAGGGATTTGATGGGATAGAATCCATGAAGTGCGTCAGGATAGTTTTCTCAAGCAGTATATAGAGGATTCTAATCGGAAGGGGCAAAATTTGACCTATTCTAAAGAAATATGGCAAGACAGGTGATTACAATGACAGTAGATGTACACTCTGGGACCGTTGATTATAGTTCTATTAATTTTAAATGGTTATGGAGAGGGAACAAATTGGTCCACAGATTTAAGTTCTAAAGTGGGGATTCTATATTTTGATGGACTTAGACCGCAGTTCGAAGGGGTTGATTGGAGTAGTCTGTTTGCAGGCAAAGGGACCTCTGACAAGTAGGAGGCCTTTAAAAGTGAGACAGCTTGAGTTCAAGATCTATATGTTCCTGTGAGGGTGAACGGAAACTCGACAGGAATGAGGAACCCTGGAAGACAAGAGATATTGAGGCTTTGACCAGAACAAAAAGTGGAGGCATGGCTCAGGTCCAGGCATCTGGGATCAAGGGAATCCCTGGAAGTGTACAAGCGACACAGGGGTTTACTGGAGAAGAAAAGTCAGGAGGGCTGTAAAGGGGACATGAGGTAGCCGTGGCTGAGAAGATTAGGATAAATCCAAACATGTACTTTAAGTATATTAAAGGAAAACCTTAAGTAGCAAGAGAATAGAACCCTTTAAAGACCAATGTTGACATGTATGTGTGGAATCATAAGAGATGGGCAATGGCCTCAAAAAATGTTTCTCCTCTGTGTTTCCCGTGGAGAAAGACATGAATACTTGGGAATTTGGGTAAGTTAGTTGTGATATCTTAGGGGCAGTTCATATCACAATAGAGGAGGTATTGGATGTACTAGAATGTTTGTTGTTGGATAAATCAAATATGGAGATGATATAACTGGTTGGGTCATTCAGAATACAATGTGTCAGGTGGACATCAATCCTCCCAGTCCCTGGATATCTCTGGGGGAATCCTCAGGGAAACTTTCTGGACACAAACAACTTCAACTTCTCCATCAATGTCTTTCCCTCCATCATACGATCAGAATGGGGATGTCCTTACCAGATATATCGCAGGACGCTGTAAGAGGCTAGAGAAGAATTTGCGGTGGCCCTGGCTGATAATTTTGATCGTCAGTTACCACAGCTGAGATCCTGGAAGACTGGAGGATAGCAAATATTGTACCCTTATTCAAGAAGGACTGAAAAATAAAGCCTGGGAACTATAGACAGTGAGCTTAACATCTGTGGTAGGTAAATTACTTGAGAATATTCTGAGGGATAAGATGCACATGTATTTGTAAAACAGGGATTGATTAGGAATAGTAAGCATGGCTTTGTGAGTGGAAGTTCACGCCTGACGAATTTGTTAAAGTTATTTGGTAACGTGACCAGGAAGGTTGACTCGGGCGGGCCGTCGAAACGTGTGGTGCTGGAAAAACACAGCAGGTCAGGCAGCAGCTGAGGGGCAAGAGAATCGATGTAGCTGTCTGGGATAGAGAGGCCCCAACAGTCATTACTCTGAGCAGGAAACACTCCCCAAACATATACCCTGAACTACTGACATGAACAAAAGAAATGAACATAGAGTCAGAGTGACTTTGACCTGACCTCACAGCTGGAATTGAATGATCAAGGTGTTCAGACGCCTGAATAAGATTGAACTTAATGGGAATCAGGTGTAAACTCCCCACTGGTTGGGTCATTCAGAATACAATGTGTCAGGTGGATATCAATCCTCTCAGTCCCTGGATATCTCTGTGGGGAATCCTCAGGGAAACTTTCTCGACACAAACAACTTCAGCTTCTCCATCAATGTCTTTCCCTCCATCATACGATCAGAAAGGAGATGTTCTGTGAAGATCACACAATGTTCAGAACAATGTGTCACCTCCTCAGGTGCTAACGTATCAAACATAGACAACATTTAAGCTTCAGCTGCTTAAGTGTCGGCAACATTCATGTAACAGTGAGATAAGACCCTGCACATTTCAATGGTAAAAAAAAGCTCATGCAGCATGTCAAGCTGGTTTCACAGGAATGTGAGAAAGCCATTCGGCAATCAAAACTATTGGATAAGAAGAGACACAGTCCATTCGCTTTCTCCGGCCGACGACACAGGTGGAGATTTTGAAAACAAATCTGCAAACATTGGAATCCAATGTAGACAGGCAGGAGGCTAAAGGTTACAACAAGCCAGGCAGAATCAGGAGGTGGAGAAGATAACGCCTTGGGTATAACCGTTCTTCAGGACTGGGGGTAGCGGTAAGGGAGCTACAGATAAATATGTAGGGCGAGAGAGGAGGAGGCAAGGTGGTGAGGTCGGGATAGGTGAACACAGGTAAAGGGGTAGTACCATTGGGTTGGACGACGGGAAGACTGAATCCGGCTGGTAGATGGAAGAAGGGTTGATCAGAAGAATGAAAGGAAGGGTGAGGGGCTGGGAAAGGAGTTGGCGGATTGGAAGGGAGGTTAGTTGAAATTGGAGAACGCAATGTTGCCTGGCTTGCTGTGTTCTTCCAGCCGCCTGCCTGTCTACTATTGCAAAGGAAGATAATGAGTCCAGTCAGTACATCACACCGGTAAGCAGGAATCAAGGGTCGCCCAATAATGTCCGTGAACCTTTTCTCTGGGACCAGGAAGAGGACATTGAGCCCCTTGAAACACTAATGCTTGAAGAGAAGAGGCCTTTCAGCCCCTCCAGACTGTAACACAAAAGAGAATGTCATTGATGCTCCAACATGACAAATCAATGAAGTATAGACTGCACAGACAGGTTGCTCCATGTTGCTCCTGCATTGCTAATGATACACACGTGTTACATTAACAATACCATGGTTTGCTGACAGTGAGGAGAGACAGAGGATGGTTTGTGCCAAGTCTCAAGGAGGCATCTCCCATCTCTGAGAAGACAGGATAGTGTTCTGTATGGAGGTCAGTCGCTGGTGGGAATGGCTCACTCTATCAGAGTGTGGCTGCTTACAGATTTGTGCACAACATGACGTCAGCGCAGGGTCACACGCCAACTGCACATTGAGGCAGTGAGAGTTCATTCAGAGCCTGAAGCTCTATCAACAGACATGAGGCTCGACTCAGGGAAGTATGTTATCATAGAGTCATAGTGTCCGACAGAATGGAGACAGGCCGTTCAGCCCAAAACTGGTCCATGCTGACCAAAATGTTCATCCATGCTCACCCCATTTCCCTATACTTTTCCCATATCCTTCTAATCGTTTCCTTCCAATATATTTGCCCAATTGTGAAAACATGTATTGCAGAAAAACACATGTTTTAGATAACGCTATAGATGATCTGTTTTGAAAATAATGAATGTTAGTCCATAACCCTCAAGTTTTAATACAATCAACTTTTATTCTTTTGCAGTGATAGATTATTTCCTTCACACTTTCCTCATGATACCATCACCAAACGGATTAGTCTGGTGAAACTCCTTTACACCGTCTCTCTATGGCAAGGTGATCATTCCTTATAAAGGAGAGATAATCTGTGCACAGTGGCGCAAGTACTTTCTGAACAACACTCTGGCACTGCAGGAAGGTGCCTTCACTCCTATACTTGAATCAGTTTGCAATGAAGGACAGTATCCAATTTACTGTGTTGATTACTTGCTGCCTGGTATGAATTCTGTTAGTAACTCATGACCAAAGACACCCAGCTCATTTTCGCCAAGGGCCCTTCTGATGTTCTAATCTTCTAATAAATACAAAATTCAGAAGAATGGAGTGTTATGCAGCATCATTCCTTAGCCTCGTGAATTGCTTTTATTCAAGCACATCCACACCCACAGCAGTGCCGACGTTTGGAGATGCTGGGAAGGCAATAATATCTCCGTGGTATTATTTCCAGTTTACTAATCCAGGGACCTAGTTGCTGATCCCTACCCGGGAATCGAATCCCACCACTGCAAATGGTGGCATTTGAATTCAATAAAATCAAATGAAGCTATGAAAACATTATCAATTGTCAGAAAATCCTACTTGGTAATCCATTGTCCTCCAGGGAATAAAATTTGCCAGCTTCTGCTGGTCGGGCTTACACGTGACTCCAGCGATGCATTTGACTCTCAATTGCCTTTGAAATGGCCAACCCAGCCGCCCAGTTATATCACTCACTACAAACGCTCAAAGAAATGAAACCGTACCGAACTCAGCACTGATTCCTTACAGCCCATGGACTGCAGTCGGTCAGGAAGGCAAAACAACAACACCTTTTCAAGAACAATAAGGAAAGGGAATTAAATACTGTCTCAGCATCCATTAATGAATAAAGGTAGATGATTACACTCAGTGAAGAGAGACAAAGGGACAACACCCACTTTAAACAGGAACTTTGATGTATACCCTGAATGGGCAGGATTTTCAGTAATATGGGAACAGAAGAAAAATAAATAAGGTTAATCTCGTTTATATTTCCATTCCAGCTGATTATCAACAATCCCGATGTATGCTTCATTCTGTCTATCTCTTTACTTCTACATGTATTCAACTCACTCCTTCTCCCCTTCACAACAGACGTCCCTGTCACCAACATCAATTACACTATTTCCGAACGACGTTTAGTTCTGATGTATGGTCATTGGACTCGAAGTACCAATTCTGTTTTTCTCTCGACCCGAAGCTGCTAATGCTGCTCAGTTTCTCCGTCAATTTCTCTTTATTTTTGTTTCGGATCTCTAGCATCATTCTTTGTTTTATTTAACATTCATGTTGTTATTACATGGGATGTCTGGATCACTGGCAAGGGCAGCATTTGTTGGCCATCACCAAGTGCCTTTTGCAGTGATGTCATTCTTTCAGGCAGTATAGAGCCAAGCAGATTGCTGTGTGTCAGAGTCATACCACGTTATAATACTAGATTTCTTTAGCAAAGAACATCAGTGAAATAGATAAAATTATTGATAAAATGCTGGTGATATTATGGTTGTTATTAGTGAAACTCGCTTTTATTCCCAAATCCTCCATTTGAATGTATGTTCTGACATCATCTGTGGTAGCATGAGAAACAGTGTCAAGGTATGTGTAATAAACTGTGCCTCTGAGTTACATTTCTTGCGACGTTACTACTCTGATAGTGTCCCTGTCATGAAGTTACGTTAGAGACAAGAACAAGGTTGTTATCGAAATATTTGCAACTGAAAGTGTGCTTACAGGAGAGTTGGAAACATAAAGTCAGAATTTTATGAAGGCATAGATAATGGTTTATTAAGCATCAGCATTGACGCGAAGATGGGGACTGGGGCTATAATCAAGCTGGTCGTGGATAGGTTTAGTGATGGACTGAATAGTGTGACATAAATGAATTCAGGGCAAAAGGGTACATCGGGATTGTGAACAGTCTTGTTCGCTGATGTTTGTGAGGTCGGAGGTGTAGGTGGTTCTGACATTTGTGGGTAATGATTAGAATTTGCATTTGAAACTGAAGGCAATAATTTTCGACTTTGCTAATTATAGATAACAGAAATAGCAATGAGTTCCACCATGGCTTATGGGCTTAATAAATGGATAGAGATGGGGAGACTTACCAGGAACACCAACAATAGCGAGAAAGGGATAGTAACCTGCTTGGATAATCTACAGTACACCGAATATCCGATCTGGCAATGTCAGCCAAGACCAGGAAAGATACAAAAGACCAAGGGATAAACTCCTGTCCATAGTTGCAGCATTCCAGTCTACTGTTCTGAGATTATGATCACTAATCGAACATTCCAGACTATTCTCGGATGTTTATCTCTCCTCTTCCTGTCTCTGCAGCTGTTGATCCCTGTTAATGTGGAGGTGATGCATCTGCTGCTACAATGGGACAAAGCAATCAAGATGCCCCTTACTAATAAAGAGGGAAACCATCCAGTGACACAATTAGGATCCATGGAGACTGTCATCAATTACAGTCACTGAACAAACAAATCCAGTTAACGCCTTTCAGTGTGGTACCTTCAGATCACAATAACATCTGGCCTGGATTGCATGTTGATATAGCTAGCTATTGGTCACATCTCCCATTACCAATTCTCGAGTGAAGTTAGTTATGAGGGAGAATAATGGTTGTTTTCTTATCGCAGGCAAGATGATTCTGCTGTGTTGTCTGTTTAC
This sequence comes from Chiloscyllium plagiosum, assembly GCF_004010195.1. NCBI lineage: Eukaryota > Metazoa > Chordata > Chondrichthyes > Orectolobiformes > Hemiscylliidae > Chiloscyllium > Chiloscyllium plagiosum. The sequence continues at coordinate 7,024,391 of NC_057717.1, read as the reverse complement.
AAGGTTGTAACCGCCTGAACCTCCCACCACCCCCAAAGAACACAATCTAGATGTAGTTACCATGCTGATTCCTCCTCGACCAGAACAGGTACAAAAACAGTAGATTTACAGTGGGCATATTTGCCCTGACCATTTACAGGAAGTGTGGATCTGTCTGAACTTTCCTCTCATTGCTCTAATAAGGCAATTTTGTGTCTTCAACGCACAACGTGTTTCAGCAATGTTTTATATAAACTCACAAACACTTTAATACACTTTATTGGCTTCAAAGAAGTAAGAACATGTTTTTTTTTAAATTCAGTCCAAAGCTAAATGTGTCATGTTGTCACAAAGCCGGTCCCTTTACAAGGTTATGTTGTCCTTGATTTTTTTTTTGTCAGTGAGGGTCTAAACGATCCAAGAATCCAATATGTCTGAATTTTGAAATGTTCATTGACATTTATTTATACCCAGCAAGTAATGCCTCAGGCAGTAGGTTTTCAAATCTTAAAAAAAAAAACACTTCTATAATCAAGAGGATGTCGCCAGCTCTCTAGCTGGGCAGGTTGGTTCAGGGGGTTAGTTGAGTCAGGGTCACTGTTGAAACTGGACACTCTACCCCTTCTTCTGCTCTTCTGACCGAATAATCTGTAAACGTTTTGTGTCAGGTTTACTCCTTGTGCTAAGGGGCTTGTTAATTGGGATTTGCAAGTATTTGGAACAGCATCCTTAAGTCGGGATACCCTGTCGAGTTTGGATAGGATAAGTTATTCAGGTATTCTATTTTCGGTTCCTTGTGTTTCATTCGGTAATTTGGTAAATAAATTTTGTTTGATTGAAACTCGGCATTCTGATCAAGTAATTCACTTCGGAAATATCTATGATACACTAAGCTTCAACAAACAGCAAAGTTACTGTCTGGACTACCTGCGTAAAAATGTTTTGGGGGCCGGGACTGGTCCATAACAGATTGGGAGCCATTTGTGAGATTTAATCGGCGAGTGGCAGGTGTTAGTTGTCTCTTACTTCGGCTGTTGATTTGGTTGAGTAAACAGAGCTTCGGATAGCAATGGCTCTTGCAGTCACCAAGTATGTTTTGGAGGTAGAAGAATCAACTTTGTTTTTTTTTTACAAACTGCACAAGCTGCGGAAATTAATGGACGAGCTGGAATTGAATCTACATCCTAATGTGTGGAAAGATAAGATGATTGCAGCAGTAGCTCACCATTCCAATTTGCTGGAAACTCCATCAGGATCTGTAAAGATGACGAAACTTCAGTCGCAAATGAAGCAGTTTGCATATTGACTAAAATAAGAAGAAAAAGAAAGAGAATGAATAGGTTTAGCAGTGGAAAGAGAAAAAAATCAAGTAGTTTGAGAGGGAGAGAGAGAAAAAGAGGGAGCATTTGAGCTTCAGAGATGGACACTTATAATGGAAAGTCAGCTTAAAAGGATGGAGATGAAGGCTGAAGGTAAGCTTAGTGAGGAACAGCGTGAGGATGAGCAAACCCATGGTAGTCAAAATCCGGGTCAGAAACGTTTTAGGTAAATTCACGGAAAAGCACCACTGGAGACAAAGCAGGATACACAAAATACAGGGTATACACGGTGTATACATGGAAACCCTTTTCATTTCATTTGAAAAAGGAGCTAAACAATTGCAGTGGCCAGTGAGCATGTGGGTTGTGTTGTTCCAAACAAAACTTGTGGGTACAGCTAGTGAGGTATTCGCAATACTATCAGAGGAGGGATCTGGGGAGTATGAGGAGGGGAAACAGTGCATATGAGCTTGTGCCAGAAGCCTACAGACAACGTCTCAGCAATCTAATACCAAATCTGGTCAAACCCATATTGAGTTTGAAAGGATCAAAAAAGTAATTTTGACAGATGAATAAGAGCTTTAAAAAGAAAGCAGTTGCGATGCTCTTCGAGAGACAATTAATTTGGAGGAGTTCAAAAAATCACTGCCTGACATAGTGCAAACTCATTTGGAAGAGCAGATAATTAACATGTAGCTGAAGTGGCTTATGAATGTGAGTATATCTAGTGATTAATGATTATAAAACTTGGTTTGGCTTCCAGAATCAAATTGGGGCAAAGAGAAATATTCACGTGGAAAGGGAAAGGTACATTTCGGTGAAAATCATAATGATAACTTACCAGAGGGTAGAAAGGAAACACTTGAAGGAGAAAAAAGAGGTAAAAAGCTCTGGTGTTTTCACTGCAACAAATTAGGTCATATGAAATCACTGTGTTGGTGGGTTCTGAAAAAAACAAAGACGCAGGAAAAGAGGATAAGCCTCGGAGTTTTGTTGGAGTGGTAACAGAAAGCACAGTGGAACCTAGAACATTGCATCAGACTGTACAAGTTGATTGGAGGTTTGTTAAGGAGGAAGTGCTAGATCTGCTTAGAAAATATACCTGCAAAGGAGAAGTTTATTCACAAAGGGCAGGTAAAGAGGATGCGATATTAAGGGACACAGGATCCTCTCAGACTGTGATGCTGAAGGATAAGGAGATATGTATTCCTGAAGGACTATTTCCAGAAAAGGTACTAATTAAAAGGAAATTCACCAAGAGACAAAATGTGCAAAATTATGTAAAGCGAAGATAGGGTGCCCAGAAAGGTGTGGAGAAATTGTGGCAGGAAAATTGGACAAAATCTCAGCTCCAGGAATACAATTTGTCCTTGTGAAAAATATAGCTGATTCACCAGTAGGAGTACTGCCTACTCTGGTTGAAAAGCCAGTGGAGACACAGGCAACTGAAGCAATGCAGGAGTCTTATCGTTGAAACTTTCCTGATTGTGAAGCAACAAGGTCCCAATGTCACCAGTTAAAACAGGAGAAATCAAAAATGTAAAGATAAGTAGCATTAACAGAGACGGTGTTCCATCAGATAGTTGAGACAAAACAGGAACAAACAGGTGGTCATGCAAATATTTTAGCTCAGCTAAACTAATTGAGTTACAACAGAAAGATAAAATTTTAAAGCAGTTGTATCAAAAAGCATATACGTTAGGAATTTTGAATGTATTCCTGAGAGTTATTACCTTAAAAATGATGTCCGAATGAGGAAATGGAGACGATCACACATTCAAGGAGATGATAATTGGGCTGACGTTTATCAAATCGTATTGCCAATGGGGTACAGAAAGGAGGTGATGCGAATGGGACATTAGCTACTACCTAGAGGTCACCCAGGAGTGAAGACAACACAGGCTGAAATACATTTTACTGGCCTGGACTGCGACAGGTTGTGGTTGACTTTTGCCAGACATGTCAGCTAATTGGAAAAACACAAGCAATAATAAAACCTGCACCTTTCTTAACTATTCCAGTATTTGAGGAACCTTTTACAATGTTCTTAATTGATTGGCAAGGTCCCCGAACTCAAACAAAAAAGTGGGCACCAGTATTTGTCAACAATAATGGATGCATCGACTAGATTTCCAGAGGCCATTCCAAGATGCAATATCATAGCTGAAAGAATTGCAGAGGAATTAATCTTTTTTTAAAAAACAATAGATACGGACTACCAATAGAGATACAGTGAAATCAAGGTTCAAACTTCACATCCAAATTATTCACTATAATGTCACAGGAATTAAGCAATTCAAATCTACTGCGTACCATCCAAAGTTGCGATGATCGCTAGAGAGGTGACATTAAACATTAAAGATCATGTTGAGGGTTTATGGTCAGGGTTATCCTGATGAGTAGGGTAAGGAAATCCCATTTGTGCTTTATGTGATCACGGATGCACCAAATTAGCCCAGAGCAAATTCCATCCATTTGAATTAGTTTCTGGATATTAAGTGAGAGGACCATGGAAATTGATTAAGGAGAAAATAGTAAATCAGAGTTCAAAGGCCACACATTTGGACTAAGTCTCAAATTTTAGGGAACGATTAATAGCGCTGGGGACTTGGCTGGACAGCATTTAACCGTATGCAGCATGCAATAAAGCAGGAAACCAAACATTTGCAATTCTGCTATCGGGGATAAGATATTACTGTTACTTCCAGTGATAGGTGAACCTTGCAAAGCAAGGTTTAGTAGACCTTATCAAATGCAAAGGATATTGAGTGAGAGTTAACTACTTGAAAGGGACTCCAGACAGAAAGAAATCTCATAGCTTATGTCATGTGAAAATGCTCAAATTGTACTTTGATAGGGAAGGAAAGCCAAAGGAGAAGGAGTTAATGATTACGGCACAGAAGGAAGAACCAAGTTCAGAGGATTCTGAATCGGACATTCCTCAAATTAAAGTGGAAAATGAGGTAATTGTCTAAAACTTGGATAAATTATTGAGTGACCTTCCTGAGAAAAATTGAAATGGCCAGAAAGAGTTATTACTATCACATGCGGAGATACGCAGATATTAACTTGGAAGTGCTCACCTAATTGTGCATAATGTAGCTTTAGGAAATGCTGGTATGATTAAGCAACATCCTTACAGGCATAACCCTCTACACTTAGCGTAGGTTCAGAAGGTGGTTGAACGCATGCTGTAAGATGACACAATCAGCATGCGTTACAGTGACTGGAACTCGCCCATAGGCATGGTGCCAAAGCCAAATGGTTGCCAACGATTATGTGTGGCCTATCGTAACATCAATGCAGTAAAAAAGATTGAAGTGTACACAGTTCCATGATTGAACTGTGTTGAACATATGCGACAAGCAACTTACATTTGGTATGAAAAACGTGCCGGCCACATTTCAGGGACTAACCAATAAATTGCCAGATTATCCAACATGTGCTATACATTGATGACTTGGTGATTTTTAGTCACTCATGGAAGGAACACTTCCCACATTTATCAGACTTGTTCGACTGACTTCAGAAGGCAGGCTTGTTGGTGAACATAGCGAAATGTGAATTTGCCAAAGCAAAAGTCCCCATCCTGGGCCATGCTATTAGACATAGATAACCGGTGCAATGAGATGTAAACGTTTAGGAAATTGGGGAATTTCCCGTACTGTCGACAAAAGGATCAGTTCCTGGGACTGAGTGGATTATATCGAGTGTTTGAGCCTCATTTGCGCAATGTAACTGCTCCAATCACTGAAATGTTAAAGAAAGGGAAGAAGTTTCAGTGGACAGAGGATTGTCAAAAGGCATTTGACGGCATGAACTAGGTGTTAGCCACTTCCCCACGAACAGACATACCTGATTATGTAAAACCATTCAAGGTGGCTTTAACTGCGAGTCATGTGGGTATCCGTGCTGGGCTCTTGCAGGAAGATGACGACAAGAAAGAAAGACCTATTGGGTAATTCTCCAAGAATTTCATTGGCAGAAATACTCAACAGCTGAGAAAGAGACTGTGAGCTTAGTGCTGGCACTACAATCTTTCAGTGTTCATATTACCAGCAACGTACCTGAGACAACCATATACACTGAGCACAACCCATTGAATTTTTTTTTGAGAATTTTAAGGACAAAAATGCTGGACAGTTAAGCTGGAGCCTGTTGTTACTGTCATTCAGTTAGAAAACTGTGCATGGGGCAGGTCTTGAAAACATGATTGCCAATGCATTGTTGAGACTTGAGTGACAAACGGAGGTACTCAATGATGGGAGTACCACACAATGAATCGGGATGTAGTTGTGCACATTTGCATGTTTATAGTAAACGAATGTACATGCGCATTTTAAAGTAGAAACCGCTATTTTTGGGACTTTTGAAAACCGAAGCCATCTTTGGATATTGATGATTCAATTATATATCAGGGGAGCTGTCACCCAGGCAGTCTCTTTACAAGTTTATGGTGTCCTTGAAATATTTTCAGAGAGGTTCTAACCGACCCAAGGTTCCTACATGTCTCAATTTTGAATGCTTCATTGAGGTGCATTTTTTTTAACCTAACAGATAATGCCTCTGGAAGAAGGTTTTCAAGTCTTAAAAAAAAAACTGGTGTAATCAAGGGGATGTGGTCAGCTCTCCACCTGCACGGGTCAGTTCAGTTGGAGCGTTAGTTGAGTCAGGGTCACTGTTGAAACTGGATGCTCTCCCCCTCCTTCAGACACTGAAAAGACAAGTTTAGACATAAAACGCACAATGTCATAATTCATAAACTATTCCTATTTTTACATCAAGTGTAGTTGTCTCTAAAAAGCCTTTTACATCAAAATCACTTTGATGAGATGTGCGCATTTATTTTCAGAACTTAAACAAGAAACAGACTCCAGTGTAATACATGTGTCACTGGCACAGGGGATGGGAAAAGGAATGGAGCATATTGTCCAAACATAACTGGGGTCAACATCCATATCAATCAAGAAAAGACAAAACATTAGAGATAGTGGAAATGCAAGTGCAAAATGATGGAGAAATGCAACAGAAGACGCAGGATCTGGGCAGACAAACAGAGTTAACATATCGAGTCTTATATGAACTTGTTCTGAACAAATTATGTTGAACGCAAAAAGACTTAATTCCATTTTTCTCTGCTCCGATACTGCCTGAACTGCTGAGTTTCTCTCTAGTGCTTTCAATTGTTGCAATGTCAGGAAACAGAGAGTAACAGTGGGCAGTTGCTTTTTTGGCTGGATGCTTGTGCCTGGCAGTGTTAGACAGAGGTTGGTTCTGGGTATTCATTGTTTGTCATTGATGCAAATGATTTTCGTGATACTATTGAAGGCATGGTTCGTAGGTTTGCAGATGACACCAAAACTGGTGACACAGTGGACAGAGAAGAAGGTTTTCTAAGAATACAAAAGGATTTTGACCAAATGGGTCAATAGACTGACAAATAACAGATAGAGTTCAAGCTGGATGAATGTGAGGGGCAAGCAATAGTGTATGTTTGCTGCTGTCTGATGCACCAGGAATGGGATGATTTTATTTCCCATCTTCTGCGTTCAAAACATCGATATCCATCATGACCTTTGAGAGGCCTTACCCTCTCTGTGGTTACCCGCTTCTGTTAATGTAGTTCCATAATATCTTTGGATTTCCCTTAACATTATCTGCCCATACTATCGCATATCTCCTTTTAGCTTTCCTGATTTCTCTCCAAATGATGCCCCACTTTCTTTATGTTGATTAAGAGGTTAAATCGAATAAAGTTGTCTATATCTAAAGTAAGGTTTTCGTTGATTCTTGAAAAAAAGCTCCATAATTGTAGTTGTCCATTGTTCCTTATCCTTATCATCCTTACCCTTCACTCTAACAGGAACATAATGCCTCTCAACTCCCGTCGTCATACTGTTGAACGCCTCCCACTTGTCAGACATCGTTTTACCTGCTAACAGTCTACTCCAATCAAAATTAGTAAGTCCTTGTCCCATGTCATTAAAATTTATGGTACTCCAATTAAAAAAAAAACATTAATGAAAGGCTTATTCTTTTCCATAACCGTTATGAAACTAATAGAGTTATGATTGCAATACCCAAAATATTGTCTCACGTTTACTTCAGTCACTTGCCCTGCCTGTTGCACAAAAGAAGGCCTAGTTTACATCCTTCTCTATTGGAATCATCCACATATTGATGAAGAAAGTTTTCGTGAACATATTTGACAAATTTCTCAGCATCCAACTCTTTAACACTGTGGTCGTGCCAATAAAATTTTCGGGCATAAGCCTTCCTGAAGTCGATTCTCCTGTTCCCTGGATGCTGCCTGACCGGCTGCGCTTTTCCAGCAACACATTTTCAGCTCTGATCTCCAGCATCTGCAGACTTCACTTTCTCCGCAATTAATTTTTAGAAAATTAAAATCCCCCATTATTGCAACATTATTAAGCTTATTAAGCTTACATGTATCTCCCATCGTGTTTGTTTTTTAAATTTCCTTCTTACTGTTGGAGAGCATATGGTACAAACAATCAACGTGCTCTTTTCTTCCTTATTTTTAATTTTGACCAATATATTTTATATGGACGATTTGTCACAAATGAGCATTTAGTGCAATCTGTTCAAAGTGAACTTTATTTTGTTAGTTTTAATACTACCTGCATATTTTAACTGGATAAATTTTCAGAAATATCTTCCCCAGTTAAATCAATAATTTATTCCTTAATCAAAAAGGGCAGACCGCTCCCTCCCTGCCCTCCACATATGTTTTTTCCATCCTTTCCATGACACTTAAGACCTGGAACATTGAATTGCTAGTCTTGATCATCTCTCAGGCAAAAGTAAGGACTGCAGATACGGGAGATTAGAGTCGAGAGTTTGGTGCTGGAAAAGCACAGCAGGTCAGGCAGCATCAGGAATGCGCTGATGAAGGGCTTTTGCCAAAAACGTTAATTTTCCTGCTCCTTGGATGCTGCCTGACCTGTTGTGCTTTCCCAGCACTACACTGTCGACGTGAACATCTCGCAACCAATTTTCTCTAATACATATGATGTCCCAGTCCCAGTTCTTAAACATACCCAGAGTTCATCAGCCTTCCCTGTTAGTCCCCTTACATTGAAATAAATGCAATTTCGTGCTTCAGAATTACTGTATACTCTTGATTCTCTCGTTTTTCTTTTCTAATTGACGTGCTGTCCTCACATTCATAAAATTCTCCATCCATTCTACCATTTGTATTGCTTCTTGGAATATCCCCCTTGCCATCTCTATCAACATAAAGTCTCCCGACATAGAAGGAGTAAATCTCCATGTTAAGATATTCTTTACTTTCCAGTTTCGATTAGACCAATCCTTTCTGAACCGGTCATTACTACTCTAAAATAGTTTCCAATTTCCCAAAAATCTAAATACCTCAACAACACAGTAACTCTTCAGCCGTTGATGTTTCTCCTATAAAACTTGGTTACTTCCCAGTTAAATTTGGCATTGGGAGTAAACCAGCAAGTATTGCTTTAAAGGTTTTATTTTCAATACTCTACCTCATGTCTTTAATTCACTCTGTACTATTTTAATCTTTCCCTAAATAATATCATTCCTGCCAATATCTACAATAATGTTTGGCTACTTAATCTCACCTTTAACAACGTGCTTGAAATGTTTTGAGACATTCTTAATCCTAGCACAGAGAAAGCAACAAACCATCCTCAATTAACGGTCACTGCCCCAGAATCTCCTGTTGATGCCCCGATAGAAAAGTCCATTGAAGCAATAATTCTCCTAAATCTTCTCAGACGCTGCTGAATATAAGATTCATTCCAAGAGTCCAATAATTGATTGCTCTTCTATTTTTCTCCGATAGACAATCCTCTTCAGCTGTTCTAAAAGCTGAAAATCATTTTGATAGAGGAATAGCCACTGGAGAATTTTGAACTACCTTCTTATCTTTCCTTACAGCCACACATCTAAATGACTGATTTGCTGAATAATATTTTTTTCTAAATTATCCAGCCATCCTTTCTGTCCCTTACATGTGACCTTAATAATGATATGCATAAAAGTAGGACTTTTTAATGACGCCTTCTGTTAACTTGCATTACCTACAGATAATAATGTTAAAATTGAAAAATATATACATATATGTATCAAACATCGAAACATTAAATAAAATCAACCATTTAGCTAACTAAATGAATAAAAATATGCCTCTTCAATAAATTCTGAAAAGGAAACATTCTTCTCCGGTGCTGAAAATATGTAGGACTCTCCAGAAGGAAGATACAACTCCTTATTTTTGAAAAAAAGAAACTGATCAATTTTACAAAACCAAAAAATGATTTTACAGTGTCATAAAAGAAAAGTTTTAAAACATAAATAGACTTTTTCTTTTTTTGTAAACCACCTTGAAAAACTCTTTTAAAAATTGTTCATTTGAAAGAAAATCGTGAGTTTGTTTTGCTTTCTTTTGTTTGTTTTTGAATGTTTATAAAACAAAATAGAGAAAAAAGTTATAAGATGATCAGGGGAATAGATAGAGTAGACAGTCAGAGACTGTTTCCCCGGGTACAACACAGTGTTACAAGGGGACATAAATTTAAGGTGAACGGTGGAAGGTATATGGAGGATGTCAGGGGCAGGTTCTTTACCCAGAGAATGCGCTACCTGTGGGAGTGGCAGAGTCAGAATCATTGGTGACCTTTAAGCGGCAATTGGATAGGTACATGGATAGGTGCTTAAGCTAGGACAAATGTTTGGCACAACATCGTGGGCCGAAGGGCCTTTTCTGTGCTGTATTGTTCTATGTTCTATGTTCTAATGTTAAATAAATAAACTATAATATCAACTGCAAAAATGACTACATCAAATATTTAACTGCCTGCTATCCCAGGAGCAGCTATAAGATCCATGCTGCTCTAAGAACATTTTTTGAAACTGTTCTTACAATATGAAGAAAAGTGGGCGTATGTTTTAATAATTTGTTTCTAAGTAAAGGCGGACTTACCCATATGATTTGATCTCCTGTTGTGAGTCTACATGTAGAATTCATTTGAATCCCATCACTCCAGCTGATTTTAACAAAACTATGAATTTGTGTCTATCGTAT
>NC_057717.1:7002987-7012382 GCF_004010195.1 Chiloscyllium plagiosum | reverse complement strand
AATAGATAGAGTAGACAGTCAGAGACTTTTTCCCCGGGTACAAAAGAGTGTTACAAGGGGACATAAATTTAAGGTGAACGGTGGAAGGTATATGGAGGATGTCAGGGGCAGGTTCTTTACCCAGAGAATGCGCTACCTGTGGGAGTGGCAGAGTCAGAATCATTGGTGACCTTTAAGCGGCAATTGGATAGGTACATGGATAGGTGCTTAAGCTAGGACAAATGTTTGGCACAACATCGTGGGCCGAAGGGCCTTTTCTGTGCTGTATTGTTCTATGTTCTATGTTCTAATGTTAAATAAATAAACTATAATATCAACTGCAAAAATGACTACATCAAATATTTAACTGCCTGCTATCCCAGGAGCAGCTATAAGATCCATGCTGCTCTAACAACATTTTTTGAAACTGTTCTTACAATATGAAGAAAAGTGGGCGTATGTTTTAATAATTTGTTTCTAAGTAAAGGCGGACTTACCCATATGATTTGATCTCCTGTTGTGAGTCTACATGTAGAATTCAGTTGAATCTCATCACTCCAGCTGATTTAAACAAAACTATGAATTTGGGTCTATCGTATAGCGGAAAGTTTCTTAATCTCTGACTATTGCAGGGAAGAATACAAAGAAAATTATCCAAAACCACGTGGAACACGAATGTTGCAGTGAAAGCCACCTAAACATAATCCAATACTAATTACGTACAAGCTTAATTAATAAAACATACAGAGGCCCATAGTATAAAAGGAGAATTCAGCTCCATGTCCAAAATAAAATTCGTGGTTCCGTCGTAAAATGAAACTCAACTGCATCACGCTGTAAATTCACCAAAATAGGTTAAAAAAAAAGAGAATGGAATTCTCAATGCTTTCCCTGTGAACAACATCTGAAAAACAGGAGAAAATCAAGGCTCCGTTGTGAACTTCATAAACGATGATGATAAGAATGGGAGGGATGGAGTTTGAGGTAATGATAAATAATTTTGTGGATGACACAAAGATGATCGGGTAGTTCAGAGTGAGTAGGAAGGTGTGAGGGTAAAAGAGGGTATAAACTGGTTGTTCAGTTGGACAGATCAATCGCTGATGAAATTTAACACTGATAATTGCGAATCTTTTCAGAAGTAACCAGACAAGAGTGTACTCAAACTGAAGAAAGGTTAGATTTACTTGATTTTATTTTAATCAAAGAAGGTTAAGAGGTGCTCCTGATGGATGTTTTTAACAGCATGGGGGGGGGGGGGGGGGGATGCACGGGGGGAACAGAGAGCAGTTCTTCCCCTTACTCGAAGGCTCAACAATAAGGAGACACACTTATAAAGTGAAAGAGGTCTCACCGTTAATCTGTAAATTATAGTAAAACTTTTCTATTTCTAAATGTATTTGGTTTTAAAATACTTCAAGGTTTATATTGCCTCCTAAAAAATATGATGCTGAAGCAGACGTTTTGTTTTGTGACCGAGGTTCCCTGTTCCTCGTGCCTCCATTTCGTAATCTGTTCATTGAACTAATACACTGTGTTTCCATTCAACTCGCCACTGCCCTCAAACACAGACACATTTTACCAACGATGATCCAAAGGCCAATATTTGCCCGTTCCCTTCAAATGCATAGATATATTTAAAGACTGATATCCACTTCACATCTTCCTTTTCTAACTTTTCCAATGTTTGTGTTCTCCCACAATGCATTCGAAACATTTTTCATAAGATATAGATTTTGGACACTTTCTAACAGAATTGATAATGTAATATTTTTACTCAATATCTAAACTATAAAGTTGAAACAATGCTGACGTGTTTTGCTGTCCCATCAGCCAGTTCCAGGCCACAGTTGCAGCAAATAGTCAACACATCTCAAACGAATTGCCAAGCCCTTACTTCAGATCTAAATGGTCATTTGTCCCTGTATTATGAAATGGGCATGTTAATTACGGACTGTCTGTATGACTGCAACATTTTATTGTTGTTTACTCCAGGCAATTAAACATCAGGAGGTAAGAACAGGGATAGGCCATCTGGTTGCCAGGCCTGCTGTCGTAATCAACAAGGTCTGACTGAGGTATTTTCTCCACACTGATGTCATGTTCCACATACACAGAGCAACCTGCATCTCCCTCAACCAAACCCCTCGACACCTGTTACCCCAGCCACCAATGGTGAATAAAATCCAAAGAATTGTAGATTGACCAAACAAGAAAATAGAAATTAGGAGTGGCGGTAGGAAATTCAACTGTGCAGTTATCCACATTAAACACCATCTGTCAGATACAGCAATCTGCCCCATTTTCTAAGTCTATCTATATTCAGCTGTAAACTCTTTAGCTCCTCATTACAGCCTGTTTGAAAACCTTGTTGAATGCCATCTGTGAATTTAGTTAGTACACTCTGTCTCTCCTTCCAGGTCATTTGGGCAGATTGCAAACAATTGAGGTTTGAGAACTGAATCCTCACTAGTTTTTGTTCGCCAGAGAAAGACCATTTATCCTAATGCTCTGCTTTCTGTTAGTCAGCCAATCCTCCATCCAATTCAATACTCTACCCTTAGCCCCTCCAATCTTACCTGCTAGATCAGTTCTTTATGCAGCACCTGGTCAAATGCCTTCTGAAGCTTCGATGTACAGCATTTGCTGCATTCCCATTAACCAGCTTTTTGGTTACATTCTCAAAGAACTCCAGCAGGTATGTCAATCACAACCTGCCCACCACGAAACCGTGCTGGCATGGTGAATTCATATTTGTTTTTCCAAGTGTTCAGTTATTTCCTACTTTATGATTGACTGAAGAAACTTCCCCACTACAGAGGTTAAACTCACTGGTCTATAGTTTGTGAATTTTTGCCTGTCTGCACATTATTACTTTTCCAATACTTCATACCGTTCCAGAATCTAAGGATTTTTTGAATATCTTAACGAACACATCCACTATCTCTGCTGTTATCTCCCTTAATATGATAGACTGCAGGCCGAGGGTCTATCCTGCCTATAATCCCATCAATGTATTTAATATCTTCTTCCTTGTCATCGTACTTCTATCATGATCCTTTGCAGTTGTTTTAAATATTAGGAAGAAATTATCTTGCACTGTGAAAACTGGAAGTGTTGGTTTAACCTCTGCCATTTCTGAGTGTCCCATTATTACCTCGCCATTTTCATCCTTTCAAAGGCCTACATTTACTTTCAGCATTTTGTTACTTTTTTCAATTCAGAGAAGTGTTCTTTATTATTTCTTAAGTTTTCTACTCTTTTTCCTTCGTAGCCATTTTCATTTTGTTTTTAGTAACCATTTGCTGACAAGTAACGTATTTATCTTTAATTCATTAAAGAATGAGCGTGTCGCTGGTTATACAGCACTCATTTTTCTGTCCCTAATTGCTCAGAGGGCAGTTAAGCGTCAACCTAAGTCACATCTAGGTCAGACCAGGTAAGGATGGTGGTTTCCGTCCCTAAAGAACATTCATGAAACATAAGGGTGTTTCCAACAATGAACAATGGATTCATTATCATCAATAGACTCTTAATTAGAGATTCATATTGGATTTAAATTCCACCATTTGCCATGGCAGCATTTGAATCCGAGCCCCCAGAACATTATTTGGATTAGCAGTCAGCGATAATACCACCAGGCAAGAACCTTCATTTTATTGTTGACTTCCTTGTTAAGACATGGATCGCTTTTACAATTCCTCTTCCACTCAGGATTACACTTTATTTGAGGGTTTTGACTATCTGCCTAAGTAGTTGCCACTGTTCTTCAAATGTCTTGCACTTCAATCTTTATGACATGCCCACTCAGGCCAAGTGCTTCCTCAGGCCAATAAAATTATCATTGTCCAACACTAAACCTCTCCTATGTGACTCTGTCTTCTCTGTTACAGTCTGAATGTGAAACTCTAGCATGTTGTGGTCACTCTTTCTAAGAAAATGCTGTACTAAAATATGATTTATCACTCCTTCCTCATTACGTAATACCAAAGCCAGTTCTCAGGTTGGTTCCATTACATGTTAATCAAACAAATAGTCCGTTATATATTCGATGAATCGTTCTTTGAGGCTCCCCTTGCCAAATTGATTAATCCAGTCAATATGCATGCTCAAATGCAGATAATCACTCTTGTGCCCTTGTCTCAAGCCATCGTTGTTCCCTGGTTCGTGCTATTCCCTCCACTGAAAGTAATTTGTGAGGGGTGGGAGTGGTTTGTGGGCTGTAAATGCTAATACCAATGGGCTTCTTTCCATCAGTTTTATTTCAAACCAGACTGATTCATCAGTTATGTCCCACCTGCTAATATCATTTCTTAATACAGCCTTGACATAATTCTTAACCAATACAGGCACTCCACCTGCTGTTCCTTCTTGTCTGAATACTGAGTAGCATTGGACATTTAACCCAGTCCTGACGTTCATGTAACCACATTTCAGTCATGCCCACCGTGCCATAAAATTTTATCTCTGTTTGCACTATCAGCTCATTCATTTTATTCCAAATACTGCACATTTTGTTAAAAACATTTTTTGGCAAAAGTTCTATAGATTTATCTTTCTCTTTTAATACTTGTGTTCAGTTGTAATTTTGAGAGATGAAGGATCTAGCCAGTTTCTATTAGTAAAAGATGAGCAAATTTGCAGTCTTCCTGAGCTGTTACCTGAGAGTGTCGTAATTTGTGGGATAGATGAACAGACATTTAGCTTTCCTCTCCATGAGATCAGGTTGGAGTGCCTACTCAAGTCTGGGGAAGTAACCGCGGGGATGACTGACAGAGTGTCAGTTCTTGGAATCCAGTTTGTTCTGGGGAATGATTCAGCAGGGTCCAAGTTGGGAGCGACATCCCTTGTTGTGGAGATGCCCAAGGAAGACCAAGAAACTGAGGAGTTAAGACAGAAATATCCTAGTATTTTCCCAGACTGTGCAGTAACCAGATCCCACTATCATAAGTCACAGCATGAAGCACAAACTAAAGACAAGGATGAATGAGTTAATGTTCTGTTGGCTGACACTCTGTTTGACATAATGGTGCAGGGAAAACCTGAACAGGCAGAGGGCCTGACTGAGGTATTTAGTCCTGAAAAGCTAAGGAATTTGCAAAAGACAGGCAAGATGATAAATGATATATATGTGGATGCGAACTCTGAAAGGAATGCAGAGGCATTCCTGAGGATCATTATCAGAAATATAGAATCCTAAGATGGAAATGGAGACTACTGCAGGTTAGTGCAGAGGAGTAATGTGCAGCAATGCACCAGATTGTGTTGCCGGTAGTATAGCTACAAGAAGTGTTACGGGTAGCACGTGAACTACCTGTGGGCGGTCATCTCGGGGTACGAAAGACTGAGGCTCGGGGACGAAATCATTTTTATTGACCTGGAATGCACAAATATGTGGTTAAAGTTTGGTATACCTGTCATACATGCCAAATAGTAGGTAGGCCACAGGCAGTAATGAAAGTAGCACCTCTGTTGCCAATTCCCACATTTGAAGACTCCTTTATGTGGCTTACAAATGAGTGTGCCATCCTGAAAAGTGGAGGAGAGAAAGAATTGGAGAAACAGGCGTTAGTTACTGCCCTACAGAGTGAGGAATCATTTCCAAATGTTGTGGATTTTGATGTGCCTCAAAAATGTTAAAAATGTAGAAGTCCTTGAGCAGTGGAATAGGTTAGTAAACTATCTGTCTCGGGAGCATAGAACGCATTTGAAAAGTTTGTTATTTCAATATGAGGACAGATGTAAGAATCATATGGGGAGAACTAATGTCATTGTACCTGAAGTAGGTGTATGGAATACTGTTCCGATAAAACAACACCTTTATCAGCTTAAAACACTCAAAGCTAGACAGGTGCAGAAGGAGGTGGAGGCTATGCTCAATGCGGACATCATCGAAACAAGCCAGAGCGAGTGGAGCTCGCCAATCATCTTAGTTCCCAAACCGGATGGGAATCAACGATTTTGCTTGGATTATTGGAAGGTCAACACTGTTACAAAATCAGGCTTATATTCAATACCGACATTGGGGAACTTGTATCGAGAAAGTTCGCCAAGTCATTTACATCACCAACTTGGACTTAATGCGTGGCTTCTGGCAGGTACCTTTATCAGAGACAGTGAAATAAGTTTCTGAATTGTAACACAAAATGGACTGTATCAATTCAAAGTGATGCTCTTTGGAATGAAGAACACACCCAACACATTCCAAAGACTCATGAACAGAGTTCTGACCTGGTTAATAAACTGTGCAGTCCATTTGGACGATGTAGTGGTGTTTAGTAAGTCCTGGAAAGATCACTTGGTACAGTTAGCAGAGCTCTTTGAATGAATACCAGAAACAAAACTGGTGATAAAATTAAACAAAACTGAATTAGCAAAAGCAGACGTAGTTTTCTTCGGACAAAATATCGGTCATGGAAGGTTGACCCCATGGAACGCAAAGATAAAAGCTTCCGAGGAATTTCTATGATCAACCTCGAAGAAAAAAGGTGCTTTGCTTCTTAAGAGTCAGTGGATTCTGGCGGAAGTTTGTTCCAAACGTCAGCAGTGTAGGGCACCATTAACCGATTTGCTGAAGAACAACACAAAGTTTTGATGGACAGAATAATGCCAGGAGGTATTCGACCATTAAAAAGAAATATTGACCACCAAACCAGTTTCAGCTACACCAACCGTTTAGAAAGCTTTCAAAGTTGCCATCGACACTAGTGACGTAGGAGTTGGAGCCACAGGACGACGAGATGGGATTGTACTTTTCAAAGAAACTCAACATTCACCAGAGAAAATATTCGACGATTGAGAAAGAACTATTGAGTTTGGTACTAGCCCTACGACATTTTAATGTGTATTCACAAACAGCGTGTTGGAGATGGTTGTGTACGCGGATCCCAATCTGCTTACATTCTTTGAACGCTTTAAAGACTATTGCATTGGAGTCTTATGTTACAGACTTTTAATTTAAAAATTGTACATGTAACGTGTCGTAAGAATGTAATCTCAGATGCGTTCTCACATATTTAACTGATAAAGTTTGGACGAGATTTGTATTTATCCAATGTTAAATATAGGTATATGGGAAGAAGTTAAGGTGAACTTAGATTTAAGTTATCTGTATGTTATAGAAGTGTGTTTAAAGAATAGAAAAACAAATGAGACCGCATTTTCATTATGATCGTTCTTTTTTGAGATGGTAGGTGTTATGAACGTGTAAAGGGTACAGTACCTTTAAGAGAGTTGAAGGATTTACAAGCACAGTGAGTTCTGGAAAATTTGCACTGTAACATTTGGTTCAGCAGCTGGCAGTACCTGAGATGCTATGAGACAAAAAATAAAATCAAATTCGATCAATCAGTTTAAATGATGTCCCAAGAAAGTAAACTACACTTGAGTTTGAATTTTGCATTTTGACAATATTAAAAAGCATGAAATGACCCGTTGCTTTGGGAATAAAAGCCAAAAACAATTGAAAAGTTGAGGGAGAACTGCCATGCCAGCAACATAGGCAGACTACCCGGAGAAAAGCGCTCCGAAAAGTACCTTTTTTTATCAATGACCTGTGAAACAGAAACTCTAAGGAGAAGAAAAGAAGAGAGAGGAAGATAAAGAGAAGATTTGACAGCTGCCTGGTTCTGAAATTTGAATGTTTTGGTCAATCTTAATTGGGGTGTTTTTATCGGACCAGTATTGTAGAAGAGAAAGTACAAGATAGGTCAGAGAAAGAAGTTGCAAATAGATGTTAGTTAATCATTCTCTTGTATAGAACATAGAACATAGAAGAATACAGCGCAGTACAGGCCCTTCGGCCCTCGATGTTGCGCCGATCCAAGCCCACCTAACCTACACTAGCCCACTATCCTCCATATGCCTATCCAATGCCCGCTTAAATGCCCATAATGAGGGAGAGTCCACCACTGCTACTGGCAGGGCATTGCATGAACTCACGACTCGCTGAGCAAAGAACCTACCCCTAACATCTGTCCTATACCTACGCCCCCCTTAATTTAAAGCTATGCCCCCTTGTAATAGCTGACTCCATACGTGGAAAAAGATTCTCACTGTCAACCCTATCTGAACCCCTAATCATCTTGTACACCTCTAGAAATAAAAAAAATAAAATTGTTAATTGTTATGTTAAATAATGACCTTTAGGATGGTTCTTGGCCTTCCGAATTTTCTCTTCTACAATATTGGTCCTTACGTGGTATAGGTCCGACGTTCTGGAGACCACCCAAGCCCTCCACCTCCTCCATGATTTTCGCTTCCCCGGTCCCCAACGCAAAAAATAAATGACCTGTTGCGCTTTTCCAGCAACACATTTTCAACTCTGATCTCCAGCATCTGCAGTCCTCACTTTCTTCTGCCCATCATTCACTCTGATTGGTTGGAGGACCAACTGTCCCGCAAGGTACTTCACCTCTGCACCTACTTTTCCATTGGTCCATTGCTGACATCAATCACTGGGGCCCATTGTTTGCTGGAGCATGCGCACTGCTTCGTGACTTTTGTTGTTGTTCAGAAGTTACAAGAGTGAGGGACAAAGTCAAAAGTCACACAACCACCTGATGAAGCAGCAGCAAAGCTAATGCTTCCAAATAACCAGTTGGACAATAACCTGGTGCTCTGTGAATTTTAATTTTGTCCATCCTAACCCAACACCAGCACCTCCATGTCACGAGTGAGGGAGGAATGGTAGAGCAGACATTCGAGCCTGCTCTGCCATTCAATAAGATCATGGCTGATCATTTCGTGGACGCAGAACCATTTACCCTCGTTCTCACCATATTCCTTAATTAATTGTTTCTTTTTAAATAAGGCTACCTTAGCTTTAAAAACGTTTACTGAACTAGCATCAACTAATTCCCTGGGCAATGAATTCCATTGAGGTTAAGAAGTTCCTTCTCAATTCAGTCCTAAATTTACTGCCTCTAATCTTGAGGTGATGCCCTCTTGTTCTAGGTTTACCTGCCAGTGGAAACATCTTCTCTACTTCTATTTTATCCATTCCATTCATTATTTTATATGTTTCCATTCTTCTTGTAAGAAACAAACTCAATAATCTTTTAGACGAGACCAACTAAGCTGGAAACAAGACAATTTATTATACGATCTTGCAAGAAAGGACCCCAAATGCAGAGAGCAATTGAAGGAAAGAGAATCCAAAGTTTACACGGTTATACCTTTGAGCTGAGTGAGGTCACCTCTCCAGACTCGTAATTACCCAATCTCTCTTAGTATTTTGCCTCCGCCCATCTATGCTCCACGTCCATTGCCCCCTTCTTTCTAAGTTGGCAATCTTCCCCCTTGCACGTGCTGTCATGAGGCTAAACTCTTATCTCGATATGCCCTTTGTAACTTCTTTCATTGTCCATAGGTACATTCCAATCTTGTATATACATCTTAACAATGTATCTTTTTTG
>NC_057717.1:6949025-7002487 GCF_004010195.1 Chiloscyllium plagiosum | reverse complement strand
GAAGGTAGGTGAGACCCTTGGAAACAATCATTATTATGGGAGAGATAGTGTTGGGCAAGCTACACTAAGGGTAGACAAGTCTCCTGGCCCTGATGGAATGCATCTCAGGGTTCTAGAAGAGATAGCAGGGGAAATAGCAAATGCAATTGTGGCAATTTGCTAAAATTTACTGAACTCCAGGGCAGTCCAGCAGATTGGAAAACAGCAAATGGATCGCTACTGTTTAAAAAGGGAAGTAAACAAAATATGGGGAATTATGTACCAGTTAGCTTTTCCTGTGTCTTGGGGAAATTGCTTGAGTGTATTATCAAGGAAGAAATAGCAAGGCATTTCGATAGAAATCGTCCCATTGCGCAGACGCAGCATGGGTTCATGAAGAACAGGTCATGTTGAACAACATTGTATTCCATCTGCCAGACCGTTACTCACTCAGTCAAAGTATCTATGTTAATCCAGTCTTTTGGAAATCTATGGAGACAATGCGAGCAAGATGGACAACGGGGCCCCGTGGCTATGGTGTACCTAGATTTCCAAAAGGTCTTCAACAAGTTGCCGCACAAGAAGCTGCTGCATAAGACAAAGGTGCATGGCGTTACGGGTAAAGTATCAGCATAAAGGATTGCTTGACTAACAGGAAGCAAATTGTGAGTGTAAGTGAGTGATATTCTGGCTGGCAATCAATACCTAGTGGTGTGCGTAAGGGATCGATGTTGGGGCCACAATTATTCACAATTTATATAGATGATTTGGAGTTGGAGAGAACGTGTAGTGAGTCAAGATTTGCAGATGACACGGAGATGCGTTTCATAGCAAAGCATGCAGAGGACTGTGAGACTTCGTGGATTAACATAGATACTTTGACTGAGTGAGTAACGGTCTGGCAGATGGAATATAATGTTGTTAAATGTGATATCATCCATTTTGCTGGGAGTGCCAGTAAAAAGGATTATTACTTGAATGGTAAAACGTTGCAGCATGCTGCTCTGCAGAGGGACCTGCTTGTCCATGTGCATGAATGACAGATGGTTGGTCTGCAGGTACAGCAATTACTGAGGAAAGCAAATGGAATGTTGCCCTTCATTGTTAAAGTGATTGAGGTCAAAAGCAGGGAGGTTATGTTGCAGCTGTCCAGAGTGCTGGTGAGGCCACACCGGGAGTACTGCATACAGTTTTGGACTCCTTACTTCAGGAAGGGTATATTCGCACTGGAGGGGGTGCAGAGGTGGTTTGTTCGGGTGATTCCAGAGGTGAGAGGGTTGGCTTATGAGGTGTGACTGAGCAGACTGGAACTATATTCATTGGAATTTAGAAGAATGAGGGGATGATCTTATAGAAACATATAAAATTATGCAGGGAGTATATAAGAGAGAAGTAGACAGGATGTTTCCACTGACAGGTGAAGCTAAAACAAGAGGGAATGGCCTCAATATTAGAGGGAGTAGATTTAGGATTGAATTGAGAAGGAACCTCTTCACCCAGAGGTTTGTAATCTCTGGAATTCCCTGCCCAGTTATGTAGTTCATACTACCTCAGTAAACATTTTTAAAACTAAGGAAGATAGTTTTTGAACAATAAAGTAAATATGGGATATGGTAAGAGCGCGGGAAGTAGATCAGAGTCCACGAGTAGATCAGTCATGATCTTATTCAATGGCTGGGGACCAGACTGCCTACTCCTGCTCCTAGCTCTTCTGTTCTTATGAAAGGGGAGTGGCCAGTTATCCCAGTTTTGCTCCTCTGCTTTGGTTTGTTTGGTCTGATTTCCGCAGTCTGGCTGTTTACTCAAAGCAGGCAGCAGTTGTGAAGCTACCGGACCCAAAACAGCACGTCCATGTTGTTCCTCCCTCTTTCTGACATTTCTCCTGTAAGAAAATGAGTTTGTTTGTATTTTCCTTTCTGTTTTGCCATGGGGTGGTTATGGGGGATTATATCAAGTACTTGGAACACCATCATTAAGTTGGAATAATCTGTTGGGTTTTCGGATAGGTTAAGTTATTCTGTATTATATCCTTTTTTGTTTGCGTCTCACTCAGTAATCTTGCAAAGACATTCTGTTTTTTTTAAAGCTAAGTGATTTGACCAGCTGCATCATTCCTGGAATATCCGCCTTACACTTGCTTAAGTCAACGAGCAAAAGTTAGGTCTGTGCTACTTCCTTGAAATGATTTGAGGGGGTCTGTCCTGGCCCATAACAGTGTGGAACAGCTAGATCTAATATACTGGCATGAGTTGAGAATAGGAGAGCTGTCAGTAAAAACAGAAACAGCATAAACCGTTCCATATATTTTGGAGTAGAAAGCAATGACTAGCGAGATAATCCAGGAATTGATGTTTGGGCCCCATCTATTCAGAAAGCAGATCAAACATGTGTTCATGGGTATTAAATGTAATCTTTCCAAATCTGCTGATGGTAGCAAACTGAGATTGTGAGTGGCTGAGGAGGATATAAAAAAGTTTCAAGGTGATTGAGACAAGTGGACGAAATGGTAAAATACGTGGCAGATGAAGAACAATGTGGATAGACGTAACATTGAGCATTTTGGTTGGAAAAATAGACGAACAGGCTAGCATTTCAAAAGGAATCAATGTAAAAAAGTTGCTGCATGAAGATACTTATGTGCATACTTTTGTTGACCTCCACTCCCGGCACATTCCCCTGCAACCGCAAGAAAGGCAAAACTTGTGCCCACACCTCCCCCCTTACTTCCCTCCAAGGCCCCAAGGGATACTTCCATATCTGCCACAAATTCACCTGCACCTCCACACACATCATCTATTGCATCCGCTGCACCCGATGTGACCTCCACTATATTGGGGAGACAGGCCGCCTACTTGTGGAACGTTTCAGAGAACACCTCTGGGACACCCGGACCAACCAACCCAACCACCCCGTGGCTCAACACTTCAACTCCCCCTCCCACTCCACTAAGGACATGCAGGTCCTTGGATTCTTCCATCGCCAAACCATAGCAACACGACGGTTGGAGGAAGAGCGCCTCATCTTCCGCCTAGAAACCCTCCAACCACAAGGGATGAACTCAGATTTCACCAGTTTCCTCATTTCCCCTCCCCCCACCTTGTCTCAGTCAAATCCCTCGAACTCAGCACCACCTTCCTAACCTGCAATCTTCTTCCTGACCTCTCCGCCCCCACCCCACTCCGGTCTATCACCCTCACCTTGACCTCCTTCCACCTATCGCATTTCCAAAGCCCCTCCCCCAAGTCCGTCCTCCCTACCTTTTATCTCAGCCTTCTGGACACACTTTCCTCCTTCCTGAAGAAGGCCTTATGCCTGAAACGTCGATTCTCCTGTTCCTTGGATGCTGCCTGACCTGCTGCGCTGTTCCAGCAACACATTTCCAGCTTCTTCACCAAACTCCAAGGTCCATGCAGGGCAGTGAGTTCAGAAGCCAGGAGTCAATACTGAGATTGATAGTGGCACACTGACCAGTATACATAGACCCACCAAGTGGAGAGCTGTGTCATTGAAAAGGATCTCGATCTCCTTGTACACCAGTCACAGAAACCAATACTGCTGCAACAGAAAGCAGGTAGAAAGATAAATAATGTGTTGACCTTCATTTCCGGGGAATTTGAGTCCAGGTGCGTGTTACTGCAGCTAGACAGGCCCTTGGTGAGCCCCCATCTCGAACATTGTGCAATATTGTGTGCAGTATTGGTCTCCTACTTAATAAAGCACAAACCTGACATTGAGGGAGTGCAGTGAAGGATGACCAAACTGATCTCTGGGATGACAGAGGTAAAAACAATGACTGCAGATGCTGGAAACCAGATTCTGGATCAGTGGTGCTGGAAGAGCACAGCAATTCAGGCAGCATCCAAGGACAGGCAAAATCGACGTTTCGGGCAAAAGCCCTTCACAGGCTTGTTGAGGAAGCAGAGTTTGAGGCGACTGGGTCTGTATTCCATGGAGTTTAGGAAAACTGGTGGAGATCTCAGTGAAATATATTAAAGTCTGACATGGTGAAACGGATTGTCAGCAAGGATGATAATTCCACTGGTTGGGACGTCAATAACAAGGATCACAGTATTAGGTACAGGCAAGCTACTCTGCATTGAGATGAGAATAATTATCTGCACTCGCAGACTGGTAAACCTGGGGAATTCAGTCCCACATAAGACTGTGGAATCTAAGGCACTGAATGTAAATAAGGATTTGTAGACACTAAAGGGGTGAAGTTGCAGCAGGAGTTTGGTGTGGAGATACAGGATCATCCATTGTTATATTGAATGGGAGAGCAACATTGACGGACCAAAGTTCCTACTTCATATTTTTCTGATATATGATCACTTCAAAGAATGGACAGTATATAGTGTTAGGGAAAAGTTAATTGAAGAGTTGTTTGGCCAAAACCTAGATTGCGGAAGGGTCAATGGGTTGAAAGGCCCACTCATTTCGCTATGTTTCTGTGCTGTCTGTGGGAAAGCTCTGTTAATGTTGTCATAAGCTCTCAGATGTAAGGAAGGAAGTCTCTGCAGTGTCGCCAGGACTGTGCTTCCTACTCCCTTTTCCGAGGCTGGTGCCGGGTGTTATTTCATTTTTATCCTTTATGACCTCGGAGAATTTTGATATAACGGCCTTGAATGGCCTCTTCAGAGACCATTGAAGAGTTTAGCACATGGCTGTGTGTCTGGAGTCATTTTTTGGCTCGACCAGGAAAGCACGGTAGATACACTTCCTGAATGTACATTGGGGAAGGAAATTTACGTTGACAACGGACATGCGCTTCAAGGTCAATATTACTGACATCAGATTTTAGATCTCGATATTTTAGTAATTGTTTCTAACTTCCACCAGCGGCCAGAGCATTATTCTGGTCTGGATTAGTAATCCAGTGATATTTCCACAGAAACACCGTCTCCACATGGGGGCCTATCGGAAACAGCACTGTGCAAGTTATTTCTGTGCTGGTCGAACGCTCTGTCAAATGTATTCTCATCAATTTGACTATCGTGATGGGACTCAGGGGGTGGTAATTGGTCAGATTGTAATTATTCTCCTCTTTGAGGACGAGACAGTTCTGTATAATTTTCAGCATTGTCAGGGAGATGTCATAGTTGGAGCTGGAATGAAACAGCTTCCACAGAGACACGGCTTGTTGTGCAGCACAAGTCTTTAGTTCTATTGCAAGAATGGTGTCAGGGCTCATTCCCTTTGTCGTATCGACTGTGTTCAGGTGTTTCTTCATGTTACGTGCAGCGAATCGAATTGTTTGAAGTCTGGCATCTGTGATTCTTTGGGGATAATCCAAGCAACATTTCTGGCTGAGGATGGTGTATGCACTGCATCCTTGTCTTTTACACTAATGTGCAGGAAGTTTCAATTTTTTTCGCAGAATGGTAAAGCAATAGCCAAGTGGTGTTGCTGCTGATGTGTTAGTTTAACAACCCTAGTAATATTCTGGTGACCTGAGTTCGAATCCTGTTACAGTACATGATGGAATTCAAATCTAATAAATATTTGGGATTAAGAGTTTAATGATGATCATAAACATCATTGCTGATTGTCGGAGAAATCAATTCGGTTCGCTGATGTCCTTTAGGGAAGGAAACTGCTATCCATACATGGTCTGGCCCACATGTAACTCCAGACACACAGCAATATCATTGACTCTTAACAGTCCTCCGGCAATAAATACTGACCTAGTCAGCGACGCCCTAATCCCACTGAACATCGTTTTCAAATAATATTTGTGGAGTCCTTTTCTCTCGTCAGTTGTTCCATGGTTCAACTCCATTTCTGACTGGATGTGGCAGGAATGCAGAGCTTCGATCTGATATGTTTGCTTTGTAATCATGTTGCCCTCTCTATCAGATATTCGTCCTGCTGTTTGGAATGTAATTACGGTAGTCAGTGTGATAGCTTTAAATGGATTATCATCAGTTTTAGGTACACATGGTTCTGACTCTGGTATATTCACCCACAATCGTCAATGAAACATCGATCCGATAATGAGAATAATAGACTGAAAGATGAGACAGGGCAAAACGTTGCAGGTTGTAACTGAATACAATTTTCCTTCTGTACAGCTGTGTTCTACAGTACCACATGAATTTCCAGGTTTGAGCTGCAATTTCTGCATTGCAATTCAGCTGTCTGTCCCCCAGTTCACACCGAGACTCAGTCACCCATCACCCCGTGACCTTCCCTGTTTACTGATGGGCTAATACTTCCATTTTAATATTCTCATTCCTCTGAGTGTCTGTCCAGGGTGTCACACCTCTTAATCGTCATGTTTCTGAAAACCCCTAAATATTTTCCGTGGGGCAGCACCGTGGCTCAGTGGTTAGCGTTGCTGCCTCACAGCAGTGGGGAACCAGGTCCGATTCCACCCTCTGGCAACTGTCTTGCACATATGTGTGTGAGTTTTTTTTCCGCGTGCTCCAGTTCCCTCCCACAATCCAAAAATGTGCAGGTTATTGGCCTTGCTAAACTGCCTATAGTGTTCTGGAATGTGCAGGTTAGATCCATTAGTCAGGGGTAAATATAGGATAGGGGAATGGATCTTGGTGGTTTAGTCTTCAGAGGATCGGTGTGGACTTATTGGGCCAAAGGGCCTGCTTCCACACTGTAACAATTCCAATTCTGATATTCATCTGAATCTTTTCCGTCCAATCGTGCCACATTTGGTTTTAACATTGTAACTGTTTCTCTCTGTTTCTCTCCATGGCCTTGATTAAGAAGTTTGTAGTGTCAATGATGCCAATCTTATGTAATTTCAGAACCAATGAATTTGTACGTCTTGCGTTATTGTTCACTTCCCAGTGTATGGTGCTCCATATTGGACAGGGAGTTTGAGCAGCTTTGATACATGTCTTTCAAGCTGTTCAAAACCAGAAATTGTTGGAGAAATTCAGCAGGTCTGGCAGCATCTGTGAAGACAGAGAACAGAGGTAAGGTTTCAAGTCCAGCTTGACCCTTGTTCAGAATTGAAAAGGACGTTTTAATCTCTTGACAAAAGTGGGCGAGGGATGATGGGAAACAGAGCATGTGGAGGTGCAATGTCACAGAGGAGGGGCTTTTGATTGTGGTGAAAGAGAAAGAGAAACAGATGTAAATTGGGTGTATATTAAAGAGTGAATGGGAGAAATGGCTTCTATGTACTGAGTGCAATATAAACAAGACATAGACAAGGTCATAGGGAAACCAGGAAGCAGAATTTATGAATAATGGAGAACACCCAAAATGGGTTCAGACTGTGAAGTTATGGAAATGAATGTTAACTCCTACGGGCTCTAACGTACAATGCGTAAAGTGAGGTGTTACTCGAGCTTGGGTTGTGCTTCACTGGAACATTGTGGCAGCGCAGGACCGAAATGTCTGCGTGAGAGCAAGGAAGGTTATTGAAATGGGAAGCAGTGCGAAGGTCAGGGTTATTCTTCCGGAAAGAGTGGGAATATTCCTCAGTGCAGTCTCTGTTTGGTCTAACCAGTGTAAAGGAAACCGCATTGTGAGGAGCAATGACAGGAAGACTGGATTGAAAGAGTAGAAGTGAAATGTTGCTTCACCTGGGAGGTGTGATTGTGTCAGTCTCCGCTGATCATATGTTCATCCACATGCAGAAGTTCTCCCTGAATGATTGAACAGAACCAGACATCGAAATTGAGGATTTCTGTCTCACATCTGGTCTGAGTCGTGATGTGGAATTGCACCCAGAGGAAGTTCAGTGGGTATACATGGGCAGACATTCAAGCTGATATCCCAGACTGCTCAGAAATTATTCTTTCTGTTCGAAAAGAAGGACTCGAAAAAAGATGAACCACCCGTGGTTCACAAAGTCTGTCAAGGATACTATTAAATCACAAATTAACGAGCCCAGATTTAGGACATTTATTTCAGGGACCAGACGCAGATGCAAGGCATGAGTTTCAATTGTGCTTCCTAAATTACACCTTGAAACCCCTGCCATTGCTGCTCCATCCTCTTCCCTGCTTGTCTCCCCTTCCTGATTCCAGGTTCTCCCTCACCAATTACAGAGCACATTCTCTCACATTATGGTCCCTACCCACGACAACTGAAGTTCTTTGATCAAGTTTACCTTCCCTGCAGTAGCATCAAGCTCCGTTTGTGCTGCCACTTTGCCTCTGGTCTCAGTGTGGGTCGGCCTTTCCATTCATGCTGTTTTACACCCTCCACTCACATCTCACTCCGGAAAGTTTCCTTCTTGAAATAAACTTTATAGAAAACCTCTCTTCCCTTTTGCACTGAATAATCCGAAGTTCAAAAAGTATTCTCAGCCTTCATCTCACTGTGCTAAAGGCAACTGCATGCTGACCGTGTGGTATAACAATTCCCTTACTGATATAGCTCTGGCTAGATAAACGTTTTCACTGTAGAGATCATCATCCTCTTTAGATAAAGGAATTTATTTTCTTGACGTCTTATTGGCACTCGTAAGAGTTTCATGCTGCCTTAGTATTGTAACATGGAGAAAAACAAATCACAGTATGAAGTTTGGGCTGAGTGTTGTTTACCTGTCTTTTTTTTTAAATATTGTTTCAAATTTGCAGTGCTTATTAGTGAATGCTTGTTCTTGAAGTTAGCATCAAATCGAATGGAGGACGTTGAGAGGTGACATTCTGGAAGTTAAGAAAATCATAGGAGGCATGGATAGGGTGAATTGCCAAGGTCTTTTCCACACGATAGTGGAGGTCAACCATATAGGTACAGCTTTAAGGTGAAAAGGGGAAGATTTAACAGGAACAAAACGGCAACTTTTTCATGCAGAGGAGGTGTGTATGGAATGAGCTCCCAGATGGGTTGGTAGATGCAAGTACAGTGACAACATTTAATTTTCACGCAGAGGAGGTGTGTGTATGGACTGAGCTACCAGATGCACTGGTCGAGTCAAGTACAGTGACAACATTTAAAAGACTTTTGGACAAACATGTGAATGGGAAACGTTTAGAGGCATGTGGACCAATTGCAATCAGATGGGACTAGTTTAGTTTGGAAACCCTGGTTAGCATGGACAGGTTGGATGAAATGTTTGTGTGCAATATGACTGTATGAATCTAGAAAGTGAGGGAACAAGCAAGAAATAGATGGAAAAAGGATGAAAAGATATGATGTAAATAAATTGGCAAGAAATATAAAAACAAGCACCACAAGTTTTTCTGTGTGTATATCAAAAAGGTGAAGATGAGTGTGAGACCTTTGGCAGAAAAAAAGTCAGGAAAGTACATTGAGGACATTCGGAGGGTGTGACTAGGGAAGTGGCTACAGGGAACAGGCTGATAATTTACACCAGTATTTGACATCAATCCTCACAGGGAAGGCACTGTAAGTATTTTAAAATCATCAAGAAAATGGTAATCGGAGGGTTCTCGAACTGTCTCTAACAAAAGGTACAAGGTTTTTAACAACAGATAAGAATGAGTGTGTGACATTTGGTAGAAAGAAAGTCAGGAAAATGTATTGAGGACATTCGGAGGGTGTGACTGGGGAAGTGGCTACAAGAAACAGGCAGATAATTTACAACAGTATTTGACATCAATCCTCACAGGAGAAAGCACTGTAAGTATTTCAAAATCATCAAAAAAATGGTAATAGGACGGTTCTCGAACTGTCTCTAACAAAAGGTACAAGGTTTTTAACAACAGATAAAACTAAGGGTAGGCACGTCAGCAGTAATTCAAAATTGGCTTTAAAGGAAGCGGTTACAGAGTGACTGGTGCCACTGTGTGAAATGTTCCATAACTCTCTGGATTACCAAAGTGTTCCAGCGAAACTCGTGAAGCTGCAATATGGCACCTGTTTCCAAGGATGGGGCGAAAATGTAAACAGGAACCATTTAGCCTAACCATTGTGGCTGGGAATCTGCGACAGCATGTTATTAAGAAAGGAATTGCAGGGCATTTAGAAATGCTTCAGGCAGAGTCAGCACGATTTTGTGAAAGGCAAACTATATTTTGCCTTGTAAATTCATGCAAAGTATTTTTTTGAGATCCCTGAGAATGTAACAAGCGGACTTGATAAGGGGGAGCTGGTAGACATGAGGCTTTCCAGAGATTTTCCACAAGGCATCAGAGTGTGAAGGCTCTTCCACCAGACAGAAACTCATAGTATGATGGATAACATGGGATAATGGATGGTTATCACATAGAAATTGGAGAGTCAGGATTCATCGATCTTTATGATAAGGACATATCTTCTGGAGTAGCACCAATATCAGTCCAGTGGCTTCAGTTATTTACATCTATACTGAGAGCCTGAAGGAGGGACCTGAGTGCAATAAACATTCGAATTTGAGGATGACACTGACACCCAAAAGGCAGGCTGTTGTTTAATGAAGAGGAGTCCCAACAAAGGAGCAGTACAAAGGGATTGGAGTGTTCCTGTGCATGAAACATAAAGTCAGCATGCTGACGCAGAAAGTAACTAGATTGGTACATTAAGCCGGTTTCTGGGATGAAAGGGTTGAATTATTGAGTACATCAAAAATGGTGAGGCAATTATTCATTGTGCTTGAATTGAATGAGCGTGACATTACTGAAAACGGACAAGATACAGAGGGGATTTGACAAGGTATTTGTTGAGAATGTGGTTCCACACCTGCGCAGAGTGTCTTACTCCGGGACATTGATACAGAATAAGGGATATCGAATTCAAACTGAGATGTAAAGAAATGTCATCATTCAGAAGATAGTGAATGTCTGGTATTCCCGAACCCAGAGAGTTGTGGAAGCTGGGTCACTGAATGTATTTACAGACGCGGTGAATTGATTTCGAACATATAAGCGAGTTGAGAGAAACGAGGGGTAAAAGGAAAGTGAAGTGGAGCCAGCCTGGATTCTACAAGAACATTTGCGAAACAAGACCTAACCATCGGAGTTGCCTCGATCTGCCCCATGTAGCAGGTTCGAAGGGCTGAATGGAACATCAGAACATAGGCTGAGCGACACGAGGGGGCCATTCGGCCCTTTGACACTAGTCCACCAGTAAAGTAGGTTATTGTTCATCTCATTGTGCTCTCAGCTGCACTTTTCTCTCCATGCACCATTATCCCTGATACACATGTCTATGGAAAATCAGACGAAGCCAGCCTCGTTGTAATATAAATATTCAGCCATTACAACTTTCTGGAAAAGAGATTTCCCACTTGAATAAATGCCCACTTTGTGAATTATCCTCACTCCGGTTCTGACTGTGGTTGCAGGGTGCCACTGTTACCTTTTCTAGTATCACTCCTCCACTGTTCGCAACAAATTTAAATGTAACAAGGTTGGAGATATGGCTGATAATAAAGGTCTCAAACTGGGTCAGGTTCAGTGATAGGAACAAGTCAGGCAGATTACTTTAGTCAGCCATATATATCTAATAAAAATACCGTAGCAGCATGTTGGATCTGTGGTTAGCACTGCTGCCTCATACCACCAAGGAGCTGAGTTCAATTGCAAACTTCAATTCTCCCCATGTCTGCGTGTGTTTCACCCCGGTGATCCAGTTTCCTACAACAGTCCAAAGATGTGCAGGTTAGAGTTAATTGACCATGCTCAATTGCCCATACTGCTCAGGGATGTGTAGGGTAGGTGGTTTAGTCATGGAAAATGCAGGATTACATGGTTAGGGTAGGGGGCCAGTTCTGGGTGGGATGCCATTCAATGGGCCAGTTTGGACTCAATGGACAGAATGTCCTGCTTCCACACTGTAGAGGTTCTATGACAATGACAATTTTGGACTAGACAAACACCTAGTGGATATCTACCTGTTACATGCTCCTCAAGGTCTTGCATATTTCAATAAGATCACCTATCATTCCAAGAATAATCCATGAAAACCACTATAATATAAGCCGTTCGTCTCTGGAATACGTGGAGTGAAACATCTCTGAACTGCTTCCAATTAATTATATCTTTTCTCAGGTAAGGAGATAAAAAAAACAACCTCACACCCCAGGTGAGGTTATTTATTATTTTCTTAGTGTTGTGTGAGTTCGGAAATCTCTTCCCGCAGAGCATTGGAGGCAGAGATATTGAATATTTTTGAGGCACAGACAGAAGGTTCGTAGATAACAATGCAGTCAAGGATTATGGGGCAGGAATATGCAGTGTGGGGGAAATGCCGGCAGTAGTACAAAATGACATTGATCCAAAACACTCAGGAACATCAGTCAAAACAAATGGTAACGTAGATACAAAAAATAAATGCAAAAGTGTTAGAATAGAGTTCCAAAGGACCATGGGGCTGCTCTTTCATGAGAGAGAGAGACCACTTGTGGTGGTTTAACCTGAGGGTCAGCACACCAAAGGTGTTGGGGTGAGGTTGAGGGAGCCTCCTCTTCTTGGTACCTCTGTCAGTGTGGGAAATTGAACCTGCACTGGTGTCCTCCCTCTGCATCACAAACCTACCGTCCAGCCAAATGAGTGGGAGTCTGTGTAACTGTTACAAACAGAAACAGCCACAGACAAAGGACAATAGAAACTTTCAAAACAAGGGGAAAATGTACAATTCAGATAACGGTCAAGATATCGGGTGAGGATAAAAATGATCTCGGCTCGAAATTGTATCTTATAACGAGATAAGTGTTTAGAAGCTGTCTTTGGCTGAATAACATAAGATGAGACAAGTGAAATAACCAGAATATTAATTGTTATTTCTTACCGATAACCATAAAATAAGTGTAGATTGTGGTCAGTCTGTGTAAAATGTGGTTATCATTATATAAATCTATACAACTGATGGAATATATTGATTGGAGTGTCCGTCCCCGTGGGCAAAGCTCTCGAACAGGCACTTGAAGAAAACTGGGTAAAAGTGCCTGAGTGTCGTCTGGTCAGTGGCAGTAACCCAGGGGGTTGAATAACTGAAGGTTCCTGAAACATAGAGCTGAGAAAACCATCAGATAAGCCGCAATCTCATTATATGCTAGAGCACATTTGAAGGGTTGATTGGCCTCATGATGGATTTTAATTGTATGTGATTTGAATAACATACATCTCTACTCCTTCCTTTTTTGTTACATACTGGTGCATTGATATTTTCCTGAAAACGGAAATTACTTGGAAATTTTTCTGGAACATCCCATAATTGGCATTCTCCAAAATATTCTATCACTGTATGAGGGTATTGGAAAGGCGAGAGAGAAAGAGTGAAAGAGGAAAGGCGCTGCGTGGAGTGAGAGTGATGGAGTGTAAGCCTTGTTCTGGTAGGTGCTATAACAGATATACAGTGTTTATAGTGTTGGGGTAAAGTGGAGAGAGAAAGAGAGAGAGAGAAGGTGCTGCATGCAACAGTGAGAGTGTTGGATCATGAGCCTTGTTCGTGGGTAGATGCTATAGCAGATTTCAATGAGTGTGCAGGAGCAGAGAGAAGACGGTGACCCTTATCCTGGCAGAATGGGAAAGGTTATTGATGCTTGTCCTGTATTGTTGGACAATTCTTCAGACCGCAGATCCTGCACTGAGCTGGGTGGTGAGCTCACACCACTGTGCAGGGCAGCTCCAAACTGAGAAAGCTGAATCGTATGCCCATTGGGCTTTTAAAGATGGTACCAGTGCCATGGATCACAGAATAGCCATGGGGCATCCAAGCGATGGTGTTTACCTCCAGCCATGAAGGGTGGGAGAATTAGGTTTGCATTGAATGATAGGGACACCGTGGGGTGGGGTGGGTAGTCAATGAGGTGAGTTTGATAATATAGCACCAGGAAACTAACTCGGCCTCGTACAGATAATCCCTCAGTCACACTCAAGGAAAATGGCGTTGAAATAATTTATTGTTAGTTTCTGCCCAATGAGTTGAAGAATCTGCTGACTCCACTACCATTTAAAAAGCTGAAGAACAAATGCTCACCCAAAACCTCCATCATCCGAACTCACACCAATATCCCAGTCACCCATCATTCCAGGGAATACTGGCTCACGTTGCAGGATGCTGTCAAAATATCTTCATTTCAGCATTCTGAAACATGTGATCTTCCATGAAATTGTCTCTCAATTTGCCTTTCCCATTTTCCCCCCAAATTATTTTGTTTGTTGATATTTTAATTGACTCCCCCGCCATCTCTCTCTGGCAGCGATGTTCACACCCACAACAGCCCCTTGTCATGGCACAATGGGTGGCACGGTGGCACTGTGGTTAGCACTGCTGCCTCACAGCGCTAGAGACCCGGGTTCAATTCCCGCCTCAGGCGACTGACTGTGTGGAGTTTGCACATTCTCCCCGTGTCTGCGTGGGTTTCCTCCGGGTGCTCCGGTTTCCTCCCACAGTCCAAAGATGTGCAGGTTAGGTGAATTGACCATGTTAAATTGCCCATAGTGTTAGGTAAGGGGTAAGTGTAGGGGTATGGGTGGGTTGCGCTTCGGCGTGTCGGTGTGGACTTGTTGGGCCGAAGGGCCAGTTTCCACACTGTAATGTAATCTAAAAGAAATGGACAGACGGAGCTGTGAATGGATGGGAGCTGCACATCCTGTCACTTACAGCATGGGCTGCAGGTTTCCTCACTCTGGGCAGTGATCTAACACAGTATTACTGAGCAATGTACTGGAGTGGTGAAAACAGCTGCCTTGACGGTAACTGCTCCAGGTTTACAGATCCATTCACTGCACAGCTCCCCATATTGTACAGATGCCGTGTCCACGTTTATAGAGCAAGACACTAGGGTGGGCTGCATATCACACCATGCTGGACAGACCGTTTCGTCAGTATTTCTGAATCAGTGCATCGGTGTGTACTGCACTGCTCCACGTGTTGGACAGATAGCTAGTGGACTGGAGAGACCTGTGCTATATTCCATCCTGGACTGATTGCTGGGTTGTACTGAACCTGGTCTGCACAGTGCTCCATGTTGAGGAGATATCTCATCTGGGCTTATACGGTCTGGGCTGGATGTGTGAGGTGGATTAACTATGTGATATAATTCCTGATAGAGCTATCACTCCTCCAGCATGGCGCATTCCGCTGTCAAATCCTGTGTTTCTGCAACATGTTGTTCATTAAGTAATTAGCCAATTAAGACGTGAATATCTGTGCTTTTTGTTATGAAACTGAGCAGGCACATCTCAAAATATATGATGAAGGTAGTCTTAACCAGAACATTTTCTTATTTTGAAGATAAATGTGAGGTGCTGTGTTTCAGATGCAACTCGTTTGGTCAAAACATCCGATCTTAAGCAAAACACAATTCATTCAAACATTGTCGACAAAACACAAAAAATCAGAGTAATAGATTGTTTAACTACTAAACAATAACTGTTCCAATATGGTAACATCCTATAAACACACACTTGTCAAAAAAGAAATTCAGGAAACAGATTGTCTCACATGCAGTTCTCCAATACAGGTGGAAAGAACATCAAAAAACAATTTTGAGAGAAATCTCAGAGAGAGAGTAGCAGCCGAGAGAGATTTCCAGCCTTCCAATCCTGCTGAGATCCCAGCAATAACTTGGGAAAGGTACAACAAAGAATCCTGGTTCTATGACCGCTTGACCGTCACTCCACAGGACCAGGCCGCAGCTGCAAGGACCACATGGAATGGACTGTATCTACACTGTTTATGACACTGTTGCAGCCTCTCAAAAATATCTAACCCCACCTAAGCCGTTAAATGATGGTAAGATAAATGTCAAAGTTAAACATAAATAAATAAAACGAAAGGATGCAACAGGCCTGGTTATCATACACAGACGGCCTTGGGAGCTCAGCAATTCCGACCCTACAAAAACATAGTAGGATCATCGAGCTAGTGAATAGAAAGCATCATCTCTCTGCCTCACCTCAAACTTTACAATTGGAGATGATGCTGTTAGTCCAATAGTCAGCGATGTCAACATCCCAACCAGACCAAGTATTATTGTGACTTATAAGGATTGTCGTGAAAGGGTTAACTGGAGCTGTTTGTACATTGACTGTGATTGATGTCCGTCTCCATGGATACTAACTGTGTCATTGGAGGGTTTCCCTCTTCTATTAGTAAGGGGCTTCCTTCAACCTGTTATTCCATATTATCAGCGGCAGCGTCATCCTCAAGATGATTGAGCTCAGCAGCTACAGGGAGAGGAAGAGGAAGAGAATCTTAGAACAACAGACTGGTATGTTCCAACAATGGATCAGAATCTGAGAGCATTAGACTGGAATGTTCCAACAATGGATCAGAATCTCAGAGCATTGGACTGGAAAGTTCCAACAATGGACAGTAGTTTATCTTTGGGTCTATACTTGCCTTCTCAGGATTGGGCATGATTAGAGTTGCGGATACGAACCGTACTGATGATTTTTCAAGCAAGTTACAATCCTATCCTCGCTATTATTGGTGTTGCTGGTAAGCCTATCTCTGTCAATTCTATTAGCGATGGTGAAGGTTATTGCTATTTCTGTTATTTATATTTAACAAATACATAACCTGTTACCTTCAGTTTCAGTCACAAATCCCACTTCATTTCTATCAATTTCCGATTCCTCACTCAAACATCTAAGAAGGAGCAAGACTGTTCAGACACTCGAGTTTTCCTTTTGCCCTGAACTGTTCTATGTCTCGATATTCTCTCTGTTTTCAACCCTGCCGACACCCACCACTATAATATCCCAAGTCTCCAGCTCTGCCTCTTTGCTGTTGCAGAATAAGCCATCACCTGCCCCCTTGTTAACTTCAGATTTTACGGCTCCAGTTCTTTTGTGAACACTTCCAGTTACAAATATTTTGACTACAAACTTGTACATATCTCTCCAGTTATTTCATAATCGGGACCTCATATCAGAATAATAATGTCACTGGCCGTGTTATGACTCCAAAGGCATTGTTTCAAATTCTACCAGAACCAATGATAGAACTTAAATTCAAATGGCAACAATTGGAAAGAAACTTCATTTTACAAACGGTAACCATAAACCATCAGGGTTTCTTTTATTATTTCACTAATAGCCTTTGGTAAAGAAGTGTGCCAAAAAATGGTTGGCTCTATATTATCTTGACAAATGGTCTCGCAGTCAACGGCAATTAGTGATGGATGGCAAATGCTGCCCTTGCCAGTGATGCTGACATCTCGTAAAACAACAGAATTAAAGGTGAAGTAAATCAAGGAACTGTGGATGATGGAGACACGAAATAAAATTACCCCAGCGTCTGAAAATATTGGAGAATCTCAGTAAGTATGGCAGCCTCTGTGAGGAGAGAAACAGGTAAAGTTTCGAATCTAGTGACCCCATATCACAATTGAAAACAACTGGGAAGTAATGCTTTTTATTACAGGGCTGGTCGGATGTGTGAGGGGGAGGTTAGTTGAATGGATGTAGGAATGCCCGGCGAGAAAGAGACGGAGAGAGAGAGAGAGAGAAATGAAAAGCAAATATACGAACTGCTGATGATGAACCAGAAGGAAAATAACATGGGAGCTTATTCTAAAATTTCCCTTTTTCCCAAATTCCTGAATATCATGTGAACTTAGATGTGTCCCTGTTTACATTGAGTTATATTCCCTCTGTCTTTCTTCTCTGAGTGTGATGATCAACTCCATTGGCAAAACTGGTGCCGCCCTTATAGTTGCTGAGATACAAGGAACGGAATGTCACATTGTCAACTGATTTTTGTTTGGAGAAGGGAACTGTAACTGTAGGGCTGTGCCGAGATGTAACTGTTTTTTTCCTGCTAATAACAGAAACATTTTCAACACTGAATGGGTGCATTGTGTGTGTGGGGATTTGACTTGCTCCAGTAATTACAGAGTAAAGGGACGTTCTGTGGACGCTTTTCACGGGTTTGTGTTATCAGCTGTTGAATCCATTCAGAGAGACACAAGGGTATGGTGACTCCACTCTGGACGAGATATGAACACTGCATTTACAGAGTGTTCTGGGTTCATGGTAAACACATGGAATCGTGGCTACACAGAAGGGAAGCTCTGTACACTGCATGTACCTACCAGGAATTTCCAGGACCATTTGCCTAAGCTGGACCAATTCCAAGTGTAAAATATGAAACCAGCTTCTTTCAAAAATGAGGTGGTCACTGTGCTGTGACCCCTCCATCAAACTCACACCAGGGACAGGACTGTGCTGACACTCACCATGAAGTGAACTGGATTGATTCTGAAACTTTCCAGGCAGAGTGGGTGACATACCCATCACCATGAAGTGTATTGGATTGAGTCTGGACCTGTCCAGGTAGGCGTGAACGACATATCCGGAGTGCAGTCCTCCGATATACCACTAGCTGATAGAAGCCACCTTCCTGCTGAGAGGAATACATTGGTTCTGTCTCCACAGAAGAAGGTGCAGAAACGAACTTCCAGAAATACTAGGAAACAGGGGCCCTGGTGAAAATGAGGGGCCGCACGAAATTAGAATTAATGAAGAGTATGTCTTTGAAAATCTAATCGAATTTAAGATTGGTATGTTGCTGGAACTGATGAGCAACATCCCCGAGTATTGAGGAGGTGGCAACAGAACGAGTGAAAGAATTACTGACTATTCGTCAAAGCTGGTTAGATTCTGGAAAGGATCCTGCAGACTGGAAAACACCTATTGTAAACCGAAACATTTCAAACAGGATAAAGAGGGCAAACAGAAAACTAAATAGCTTGATGTCGGCTGTGAGAAAAACATTGTAACCTTTTGTAAGTAATGTGACAACTAGACACTTCAAAATAATGATATGATTTGGAAGAGTCAACCTAGAATTAGGAAAGGGAAAGGATCTTTGATAAACCTGCTGTAGTTTATGGAAATTGTCCATTGTGACATCGAAAATTGACAACCAGTGGGAGTAGAGGATTTGATTTTTCAGAAAGCGTTTGACACGGTTGAATACTAGTGAATGGGAAATATTAGAGTCCGTGGGTAGGTAGGGGTGGAACACACAGAATGGATCAAAAATTGGATAATGGTCAAAATGAAGAGAGTAGTGTTTTACACTGGGTGGAAGGCTTGTGGGGTATCAGAAGGCTCAATGCTTGGGGAATAGCTGTTCGCAAGGTATAACATGATTGAATGGGAACAACAGATATAATGATTCTCTTTTTAATGGTGAAAGGTTTGGAAGTTCTGTTGTTGAAAAGGACTTGGATGTCCTTGATTATAACTCACTAACAGAATTCAGATGGGACAATAAGTAATTATAACTGGAAATGATATCTGGTCTTACATGTAAAATACTTGAAGAACCACAGTAAATATACCTTAGTCATTGGTAGTGTTGTGTTGAAAGAGAATTTTGGGTATTATGTACAGAATGAGTCTACTTCACAAAGAATGATCGCCACGTTACCGAGACAGTGCAAAGGAGTTTCACCAGACTGAACCCTAGCATTATGGTACCATCAGGAGAGAGAACGGTAACTATGTGGTTAACCTGTAGCACTGTGAGAGAATACAAAGGTGAAACTTGACGGTTATGGACGGACACTCATTTTGTCCCAAGCAGCCATCGATAAGGTGAGAAATTTCATACTTTCCATCAGATGCTCGACTCCCAATAGTTTACGTGCCTGGGCATAGACCTCATTTCGATTAACAGAGAGGTACAGGCTCTGAATGAACTCTGAACACTGTAATGCACAGTTACAGTGTGACGCTCCAGTCAAAGTTACATTGTCCATAATCCTGTCAGCAGCCATAATACCTTCATTCTGAAAGAGTTAGCCATTCCCCACCAGCTTCTGAATTCCAGAGAGAACATAGGACTGCTCTCTCAGAGATGGAAGATGCCTTTGAGACTCATTATAAACATTGGCTTCATTCCCACTGCCAGAAAGGCATGTTAGCATAAGACGGATGGACTACGAATAATGACGCCACGAGGAATAACATGGAACAGTCCATCTGTGCAGTCCCTGCTCCATTTGTTTGCAATGTTGGAGCATCTCTGACACCTTCCTGTTCCAGCGTTAGTGACTTGAGAAGCTGAATGACCTTTTCCTGTTCCTTTGTAAGTCACTTGGGGTGGGAAATGGTCACTTTCTGATTCTGTGTAAGTGACATATGGGAGTGAACAGATTCCTTGACTTCCTGTATAACGGCAGGGGTGACTGAATGTGCTGTCCTTCTTCTTGTCCTGTAATTTAGATGGGCTGAATGCCTTTCCTATATTCCTGTGAAGCCAGATTGAAGTACTTAGTGAACTCCTCCGTTTACTGTGGAAATGTGCAGCGCTGTTTCAAGAATGTTACCGACAGTTTAACTGCACGGGCTTGAACGTTGCCTCAGTCTTGTTGCACATGGACACAGGCTGCATCAGGAGGTCAGCGATGATGAAGCTTTCTCAATATTGTGTAACATACAGTAAATATTTTCCACTTCTAATCGATGTGGATTCAATGGGATTAATGGTCTGCGTCCTCACAGCAGGGATTCCACGCTGACAAACTGGGGATGCCTAGGCTGAGGGAGCTACCCTGAGGATCTCTTGAAGATGTGTGCCACAGCTGAGATGATTGATTCCACGGA
Source organism: Chiloscyllium plagiosum (assembly GCF_004010195.1). Taxonomy (NCBI): domain Eukaryota; kingdom Metazoa; phylum Chordata; class Chondrichthyes; order Orectolobiformes; family Hemiscylliidae; genus Chiloscyllium; species Chiloscyllium plagiosum. The sequence continues at coordinate 6,982,085 of NC_057717.1, read as the reverse complement.
TGATAAACATGTTCCCTTGTGCTGTGAATGACTCCAAACAGCGGAGAGATCGCAATGGATTCTGATGAAGTGCAATTTTGCTCAGGCTCCTTGATGCCATCCTCAGTTAAATACTGCCTTGATATCAGAGCCAGTCGCTCTTCACTAAGCTCTTTTATTCACCTCTGTCGCTCATATCAATGTGCTATGGTGTAGGAGCAGGCCTGTCCTTCAACAGAAGGTAGTGAATGTCAGGAATTCTCTATTCCAAAGAGTCAGAGGAGCTATAGCAGTATGTGGCCTCTAACTGCTTCTGTCTAGCATGTTGGAGGGTCTGAATGGAACATCAGAACATCGGAGTCAGGAGCAGGGTTAGATCATTAGACGCTATGAACCTTCTACACCAGGCACTAAGATTGTGGATGATCAGGTAGTGGTATCAGCTCGACTCTCCTGTCTGTATCCCATTTTCCATGACTCAATCTCAGTCAAATATTTAACGTACTCAATTTGAATTAAATGTGAACAAAGAGGCACCACATACCTCTGAGGAAGAGAATTCCCATTCAAATGGCCCTTTCAGAATTTCTCCCCATCTGTCTTACAGTGTCGTAGAGCAGTGAAGCCTGTCCATATAAAACGGACATCTCAATCTGATCTCAACACATGTGCCAGCATTAGGCCCATATCCCTCTGAACTCTTCCTATGAATATTCACATCCAGATTCCTCTTAAATGTTGTAAAAATACCAGACTCCATCACTTTCTCTGACAGCTCATTCCATATACACATCACAATCTGCGTGAAAATTTTGTCCCTTCACTAACCTTCTCCTCTAACCTTAAGCCTTTGTCCTATAGTTTTGGAACCCCCTATCCTGGGGGAAAAAAAAAAACTTGGCTATTCAGATTATCCATGTTCCTCATGATTTTCTAAACCTCTATAATGTTAGGCCTCGGTCTCCGCTGCTCCAGAGCAAACAATCCCCCGTCTATCCTCTCCTTGTAGCTCAACACTTCCATGCCCGGCAATATCCTTGTAAAGCTTTTCTGCACCCTCTCAAGCGTAACATCCTTCCTGAAGCAGAGCGAACTGAATTAAACACAGTGTTCTAAATGTGTCCTCACCAACATCTTGCCGAGTCGTTACATGATCTCCCAACGCGCATATTCAATGCACTGATCAATAAAGGCAAGCATACCAAACCCCTTCTTCACCACCCTGTCTACCTGTGACTCCACTTTTAAGGAACTGTGAGCCTGCACACTTTTGTTCAACAATACTCCCCAGGGCCCCACCATTAATTGTATAAGTCCTCCCCTGTTTTACCCTACCAAAATGCAACACCTCACATTTACCTAAATTTAACTTCATCTGCCACTCCTTGGCCCATCTGGTCAAGGTCTCATTGCATTCTGAGGTACATTTTGCAGACCACTGCACCTCCAATTTTAATGTAATCTGTAAACAATAAATAGGCAAATATTCACATTCAAATCATTGATATAAATAATGAAAAGCAGTGAATTCAGCACTGCTCCTTGTGGCACAACAATGGTCATAGGCCTCCAGTCTGAAAAGCAGTCCTCTACCACTCTCTGTCTCCTACCTTCACTCTAATTTTGTAGTGAATTGGCTAACTTATCTTGGATCTATTAATGACCCAACCTTACTAACTTGTCTGCCATGCGGAATCCTGTCGAATGCTTTGCTGAAGTCTATATGGACAGCATCTACCACACTGCCATCACCATCGTCCTTGTCACCTCTACAAAACTCAATCAACTTTGTTAGAAATAATTTCCCATGCACAAAGCCATGTTGACTATCCTTCTTCAGGTGCTGCCTTTGCAAATGCATGTAAATCCTACCACTCTCAATGCTCTCCAGAAACATGGCCACCAATGACGACAGGCTCACTGATCTATAATTCAGGAGATTATTCCCTTTCCTCGTTCCATGCTTCCGCTGCTCACTGCAAATGTTAATAGACCCAGGTTGGTGATATGACCAACAATATAGGTCTCAGACTGGGTCAGTGTTCGGAACAAGTCAGGCAGGATCCTTTAATCTACTAAAATTAGCAAGTCTATGACGCAAACAAAGCTACTCAAACAACAACGGAAAGATAAACGACACAGTTTGGATATTGTAAAGCTGTGCACCGATGTTTCCCTTTCGAAAAATATTGACAAATGCACACATTCGATGACGAACTGAAAAATAAAATCTCTGCAGAGCGTTAACTTGAAAGAACTTTGACTAGATATTAATTGAACCCGTGACAAAAGAAAACATGAGTGAGGAGTTCTCAGTTTACACGCGTTGCTGAGAGGAGGAACGGGGAGGGAAAGGGAGCAATAGGCCGCCCTTCTCATGAAGACTACAATTTCTCCCTCTCTGAGTTGAATCACGCAATAACGTTATACGGCCCCAAACTGGACCAAATGAAAAACCAAAAAGACCAATTCAGTTACTCTTTGAACAGTAACTGAATTGTACGACTCCAGCACATTCCCTGCTCCATGTCGGTACATCGCTGCTGCTGTTGGACACCCAACCATTTCTTTCGGAACAAATAGTGCCACTAGATTTGAAGATGTGTTTATATGTTCCCGCATACTTTTAGAATACAACTTGTAGTATCTTCACAATATCTGCATTTCAATGAATCCACCTTATTCTTAAATTAGAACGTCAGTCTTATTCTCCCATAAAAGATAAAATATTCATCAGGTATTCACCAGCTCAAAATCGTATATGGTCAATAAGAACATTTCTCATTCTCAGGCCTAAACTGCTAATAGTTCATAACATAATGTCTTCATCCCAAGAACGAGTAAAGGGAAACATTTTTGAAAAGTTTCAAAAGCAACTTGTTTTTCACGTCAGTGGAGTTACAACCACATACAGTATGTCAGATGTACACTCCACAACGGCCTGTGCAGATTCAGTAAACCATCCTTAAGATCAGACCGAATACTCTTTGCAAGAAAAAGTATCATTTCATTTAATTTTCGAATCATGTGCTGCCTGTACAGACTAACTTGATGCGATTTATGTACCAGGACACACGAATCCCTTTGTACCACTGAGTTCTGCATTCTGCCTCCAGCTGTACACTTTACGGTTGTTTTATGTTTCCTCCAAAATACAAACTTCGCATTACTCACATTGTACTGGGGTTTTTTTGGGCGAAAGTTTACTCACTGCTCTCCCCTGTCTATATCCCATTAGAGACGCTCTGCCTCCACTTGAAATCTTATGGAATGACTATCCTGGTTGTATGAGCAAACTGAGCACCAATCCATACAGCCTCTTCATAAAAATCATTAACCGAGATTGTAAACTGTTTAACAGCCAAGAAAGGTTGCATGGCCTCCTGCTATACTGTGTAGCTGATGGTCGATTTGTATCTGATCTCTGCGATCCTTCATTCGGGCCATTTGTTGTCAGATGATCAGATGGAGTTCGTACTGTCAATGATCCTGGTCCCTGAGAGTTTGAAAGGTGAGCACAGAATATAGACTAACATTTGGGGGGTTACTGCACGGTCAAAAATGCGATTTTTCAGATGCAGCGATAGAACCATTTGCAATATCAGGCATGTGATCAGTTTTGACCTTCAAACACTGAGGAGGGGGAGAGTTCCTATTAGCCTGATGAAAATGCTTCCCCTTAACAACACAACTAATAACCTTCATCATTAATTTCATTTTTGGCTGTTGTGTTGAAAAATTGCCGCAGTCACCACACATTAAAACAAGCGATTGTCTTTAAGAGATGACCTTATAGAGGTTTATAAATTCAGGAGGGGCATTGATAGGTGAAATAGGCAAGGTCTTTTCCCTGGGGTAAGGGAGTCCAGATCTAGAGGGCATAAGTTTAGTGTGAGAGGCGAAAGATATAAAAGAGACCTAAGGGGCAACTTTTTCATGCAGAGGATGGTACGTGTATGGAATAAGCTGCCAAAGGATGTGGTAGATGCTGGTACAATTGCAACATTTAAAAGGCATCTGGAAGGGCACATGAATCGGAGGGGTTTGGAGGGATATGGCAGGTGGGACTAGATTGTTTTGGAATACTAGGTCGGCATGGATGAGTTGGACTGAAAGGTCTGTTCCCTGCTGTACATCTCTGTGACTCTATGACACTATGCACACTGTTCCCTGGGGATGAGAATACCACAGACAGCAAAGCCCCAAGGAGATAGAAACATCCTTATCTCAATCTTAAATTGTAGAACCTCTAAATTAAAAAGTGTACGAACCTCACAGCAGGTCAGCTTCTCTTTTTTTGGAAAATGAGGGCACAACCAATAGGAAAGACATAGACCATTCAGCCCCTCAAACCTATCCCACATTTCCATTGACTCCGTTCAGTAAATTATTTATCAAACGCAGCCTCCACTGCTCTCTTGGTTAGCCATTTCAGGCAGTGTAAACCATAGAGCGTATGGAATTGGTGCAGAACTAGACTGTTTGGTTCAACAAGTCTGATCTGCTGTTCAATCATGGCTGACATGTTTCTCTACAAAATTCTCCAGTGTTTTCATTGTAACTTTGATCCCCTTATCAATCAAAACGCTTTATCTCTGTCTTAAAGACAGAACTGTGTCTGTGTCTCTGTATGTCTGTATGCGTGTGTGTATGTTTCAGCTTATTGGCAGGAGGCAGAGTGTGGTGGAGGAAGGTTTTCTTTTGGACTGGAGGCCTGTGACCAGTGGCGTTCCACAGGGATTGGTGCTGGATCCACTTTTGTTTGTCATTTATATCCATGATTGAGATGAAAATTAGACAAAGCATAGTGAGCAAGTTTACAGATGAAACCAAGATTAGATATATGCAGTGGAAGGTGAAGAAGGTTACATAAAATTACGAAGAGATCATGATTAATTGGATCAATGAAACATAGAAATGTACAGCACAGAAACGGACCCTTTGGTCAAAATCATTTGTTGCAACCCGATGTCGTGAATTCATTTAGTTTCATTTTCCAGCATTTGTACCATATCCCTCTAAGCCCTTCAAATTCATGTCCCCATCCAGATGACTTCTGAATGTTGCAATTGCACCATCCTCCACAACTTCGTCTGGGAGCTCATTGCATACGCATACCACCCTCTGTGTGAAAATGGTCCCCTTAGCTCCCTTTTAAATCTTGTCCATCTCACCTTAAATCTACGTTCTCTATTTATGGACTTCCCTACCCTGGGGTAAAGACTCTGACTATTCACCCTTTCCACGGTCTTCATAATTTCATAATCCGCTAGAATGTGTAAATGTGACTCCAATCGACACGAATGTCTGTTCTCAGTCATTCCGGACCTATATTCTGAAAGTCAATACAGACTCCTCTTCATTATTCATCACATCATAATTCTAAAATCATGTTAACAACTTGTTTAGCCACATTATGAAACACCTGTGTGGGATTTTTATCTAGACTTTTGGGCTCAGTGGTAGGCACACTACCACCACTTGGCAATAATTGCTAAGGCTGCAAAATTATTCTCCTGTGTATTTGTTCATCAGCCAGGTTTGAAATACGTGACATACCTCCGTGACAGGCACGGCTTGAATCCAGACCTTCTGGTCCAGAATAAGAGACATTACCATGCAAGTTCAGGTATTGGAATATAACACAGAGCTCTGGTTCAAAGTCATTGGTGTTACTCACTGCACAAGACTTAAACCATGCCCAGATTTTGGGCCACATTTTAAATGTCAGCTTTCAGTTCTGTGTGGATTCATTAAAATTTGGTTCATTTTTCCTGAATTACATAGTTAAAATAATTGCATTGTTAAACCGATGAAAGTTACTCATCTCAAATATAGGATGTTGAGTTTATGTGCTCTGCTATCGAGATAAAATATGAAGATGGTTAATTGCTTGGCTATGATTTCCATCTTAAGTGGCCATTATCTGATATCTGCAATATGAGGGAAAGACATCCTGCAGACACACTCTGCACTCTGCACTGTAGAGCTTTATTACTGAACACCAGAGACGAAGAAAGAAGATACTTTCTGGATCAACCAATCACTCTTTTCCGTCTCTAATGTGTGACTGCCCTCTTCTTAAAACCACGAAATGATCCAAGGCAGCTGATTACTATCCAACCCTTCCTCCCCAGTACTATCACTCACTGTGCTGAGGAGTAGTAGATGGATTTTAATTTCAATGAATGCAATGTATCGCAATTTGGTAAACAAACAAGGAGAGGACATCTACAATTAAATGTTGGGCCATTGATAGCGTAATAGAACAGAGAGATCTAGGTTTCTTGTATATTTATTTGAAGTTTGCATCATGTGTATGCAGGGTGATTACATTGCTGACCTTCATTTCTCAGACCTTTGCGTAGAGCAGGTGGAACATTATCTTCAGGTTGTGCAGGATATTCTCCTGAAGTCCTGTGTGTAGTTCTGGTCACCAAGTTACATTTTGGACATTATTAAACTGGAGAGGGTTCAAAAAGGATTTACCAGGCTATTGCTGGGAATGGAGTGTTTAAGTTATAAGGACCGTCTTGTTGAACTGGGAACTTTTATACTACAGTGTAGAAATTTGAAATCTTATCAACCTTATAGAGGTTTATAAAACAATGAGGGGTATAGATAATGTTCAATGGTAGGTGTCCTTCCCTTAGGGTGGTGGATTTCAAGGTTAGCGGGTAATTTGAAGATGACAGGAGAAAGGTTTACAGAATATATAGTGTCACAGAGCTGTCCAGCATGGAAACAGACTCTTCTATCCAACTCGTCCCGACTGACCAGATGTCCTTAATTAACGCCATTTCATTTGCTAGCATATGGCCCATATCCCCTAAACCCTTCTTATTCATGTGTCCATGCAGATGCCTTTTAAATGTTGTAATTGTGCCAGCCTCCACAACTTCCTTTGGCAGCTCGTTACATACACAGTACCCTCTATTTGAAACCATTACCCATTAGATCCCTTTTAATTCTTTCCCCTCTCACATTCAACCTATGCCCTCCAGCTTTGGAACGTACTACTCTAAGATCACCTCTCAACTGCTGGTGCTCCAGGGGAAAAAAAACCCGGCCTATTCAGCCTCTCCATAAATCTAAAAACCTCCAACCCTGGCAATATGTCTGTAAATCTTTTCTGAATCCTTTCAGGTTTCATACATTCTATATCGAGACGGTAATTGCACGAAGTATTCAATAGTGACCTAACCAATGTTCTCTACAATATGACCTCCCAATTCTTATATTCAATGCACTGACCAACAACGGCAAGCATATCAAACACTTTCTTCACTATCCTATAACCTGCGACTCCACTTTCAAAATACTATGAACCTGCACCCCAAGGTCTCTTTGTTGAGCAACATTCCACAGGGACTTAACATTAACTGTATAAACCAAGCCTTGATTATCCTTTCCAAAATACAGCACTTCACCTTTATCTAAATTAAACTCCACCTGCCACTCAGCCCATTGGTTAATCTGATCAAGATCCCGTTGTACTCTGAGGTAACCTTTTTCTCTGTCCACTGCACCTTCAATTTTGGTGTCATCTATAAACTTACTAATCATACCTCCTATGTTCATATCCAAATCATTTATATAAATGACAAATACCAGTGGACCCAGCACCCACCTTTGTGGCACTCCATTGGTCAGAGGCCTCCAGTATGAAAAGCAACCCACCACTACCACCTCCTGTCTTATATCTTCGAGCCAGCCCTGTATCCAAATCGCTCGATATCTTTGTATTCTATGAGATCTAACCTTGCTAACCAGTCTACCATGGGCAACTTTGTCGGAGCCTTACTGAAGTCCATACAGATCACGTGCACTGCTCTGCCCTCATTAATCGTTTTCATTACTTCTTCAAGCAAACATAATAACGTTTGTGAAACATGGTTTCGCACGGACAAAGCCATGTTGACTATTTCTAATCAGTCCTTGCCTTTCCAAATACATGTACATCCTGTCCCTCAGGATTCTCTGCAACATCTTGCCCACCACCAATGTCATGCTCACCAGTCTGTTGTTCCCTGCCTTTTCCATCCTAGTTCGTTGAATAATAGCACCACGTTAATCAGCCTCATGTCTTCCTGCACCTCACCTGCGGCTGTTGATGATAAGTACATGTCATCAAGATTCCCAGCACTTACTTCCCAAGCTTCCCACTGAGTTCTCATGTACACCTGATCAGTGCCCATGAAGTGCGTTGTGATTACACATCATTTGGTTCGTGTATGGAACGAACGTCCTGAGAAGTGATGGATGTGGGTAAAGTTACAACGTTTAAAAGACATTTGATTCAGTGCAAGTATAAGGGAAGGTTTAGGAAAATATGGTCCAAGCGCATGCAGGTGGGACTGGTTTAGTTTGAGATTATCATCCGCATGAACTGTATGGGCGGATAGGTCTGTTTACAAACACTCAGTGTATTTCTCTGACTCCAAGTGTGTTTGTATGTCCAAGCATGTATCTGCGCATTTCTGTCTGCGCTTGTCTATTTGTGTGTGTTTATATGTATATCTGTGTGCCCCTCTGTGTGTATCTATCTCTCTGCACATGTTATGTGTCTATTTCTCCGAGTGTGTGTGTGTGTCTGTGTGTTTGTTGATCATGCTGTGCGCTGATGCTCTCACTCTGTCCCTCGTAAACTGAATCCCTGATGATTTTTACCCTCCACTCCAAGCTGTAGAGTGGTATGGGTAGACCAGCAGAGACTGACAGCAAAATAAAGCTCAGCAGGTATGGCAACATCTGTGGACAGAAATGAAAGTTAATGTTTTAGGTCGAGTGACCCTTCCTCAGAACTCTTGTCAGGTGGATATTACATCACTGTAAGCACCGTAGTGACTGCCAGACTCATCCCACACTGACACACACAGATGCACACACACACTGATACAGAAATTTAGAGAAACTCATTAATACGCAGAAACTAATACAGACATGGAATGTCTGTCTGTATTTTTCTTGCGCCAGGGTGACCTTGTCAACATTTCACTTGCTTTGTCTGGTGGGTGTCAGTATTTAAGTCTGTCCTCAGGGAGTGTGTGAATATTGCACTTGCTCACAATTGTGAGTGAATCAGTATTTCTGTGTGGCGTGTGACTGTAGGACAATTTCAAAATATGCAGATACCAAACCTGGAAGAATTATAAAGTTTGTGATGGACAGTGTGGAAGTCCAACAGGACAGTGACACATTGGTGTAGTTTTCAGGTTTATTGCAGATGAGGATTAATGCAGAGCAGTGTGAGGTGATGCACTTCGGTAGGAAGGACATTGAAATACAGTATAAATCAGGCTGTACGGTTATAAAAGGGGTGCAGGAACAGAAGGCCCTGGGTGTAAATGAGCACAGATTATTAAAAATGTCGGGACAAGTGGGGAGAACAATAAATCTCATAGATTAGTTTCAGTATCTGAACTGTTTACAGGAGGAGGTGTAGGAGGGAGCCTCCGTGCTCCATTCCTGGGAGGTGGTGGTGACGATGTGTTGTGAGCCCATCCTCCTGCTCACAAAGACCGTGGGGATTCCATTTGTACCAGCTCGACAAAAAAGGGAGATGGTAACAGGGCCACGGCTTCTACGTTGTGCCGGGGGCAAAGGAACGGAACTGCCAGTGGGTTTAAAATGAGATTTGCACTTCACTGAATATTGCTCCTTACTCGGTCGGTGGGACGTGGATGTTTCAGAATCTCCCACTCGAATCGTCCCCGTCTCTCCAGCTCATACCAGCGTCCTTCCCACATGGCAGCAGAAAGGTTGCCGAGGGATTGGATATCGGGCACTCCACCACGCAGCTTGGCCCTTTCTGTCCGATTTCAGGCTGTTTCTCCTGGAATGGGAGGAAGGGACTGAAGGGGTGATGGCAGGAGTGGGTGGCTCAGTTGTTAGTACTGGTGGATGGGGCTGAATGGTGCGGTATCCAGAGGTAGTTGGTCCACAGTGTTGTATCCATGCAGTGTTATTAATGTAGGGGGTGGAGTGTAGAGAGAGAGAGACAGAGACAGAGAGAGAGAGTTGGGAGCGGGGAAGGTGCTGCATATCGGAGTAAAAGTGATGGAGCATCAGCCTTGTTCGGTATAGGTGCTATAACAGATACACAGTGAGTGGGAGGGAGCAGACAGAATACGCTGACCCTTATCCTGACAGAGCAGGGAAGGTTATTGATGCTTGTCCTGTGTTGCTGGACATTTCATCAGACCGCAGATACTGCACTGAGCTGGGGGGAGGGGAGGTAGACCATGCTCGGTGGGTCTGGTGGTGTGGCCCATTCTGGGAAGAGAATGACCCCCCTCTGTACCGGCCCATCCACCAGGACCTCCGTGCCCCTGTCGACAAAACGTGGTGTAATTGCCCCTTGTCTGTCATGCTCGGGGTAAACTGTGCGGGGTCGCTCTGAACTGAAAAAACTCAACTATGTGCCATTGGCCTTTTAAAGCTGGCACCAGTGCCAGGGATCGTGGAATATCCAGGGACATTCGGGCAATAGTGATTATCTACAGTCATGATGGGTGGGAGAATCGGTCTGGCATTGATGGGGGGTAACCATGAAATGAGACGAGTTCGATAAGATAACACCAGGAAATTAGTTCGGCCTCGTGCAGACGATCCCTGTCACATTCAAAGAAAGTGTCACTGAGACAAATTATTGTTAGATTCAGCCCAATGAGTCGATGACTTTGCTGGTCCTACTCCCAGTTACAAAGCTGCAGAACAAAAAGCTCATCCAAAACTCTCCACCATCTGACCTCACAGCAATATCCCATTCTCCCGTCATTCCTGGAAACATTGGCTTATGCTGCAAAAACTATTGGCATATCTACATTTCAACATTCTGGAATCTGTGAGCACATCCTTCCATGACATTGTCTTTGAATCTCGCGGACTCTGTCTAAACACCAAATCCCTCCTATTTAGGGATATTTGAACCGATTCCCCGGCGATCTCTCTCTGGCCATGATTCTCACACCCACGGCACCCCTTATCATGAAACAGTGTAAATATGGAGCTGGAAATGGACGGGAGATGCACATCCTGTCACTTCCAGCATGGGCTACAAGTTAACTCACACTGGGCAGCGATCTAACGCAGTGTTCTGAGAAATGTACTGGGGTGATGGACACAGCTACACACCCGGGTCACATATCTCATCTGGGTTTATACATGAATGCACTGCTGTGGTCTGCATACCTTTCCACTCTCGGTAGATTGTGGGTTGTATTGCACAGGGCACCATCCTGGTCTGCACAGTGCTCCATGATGAACACATACTCATCTGGGTTTATGGTGTCTGGTCTGGCTCTATGAGGTGGTTTGAGAATGTGATATAACGAACCATTTCAGTGGATATGGCAATGCCTTTATTTTTGTTCTCAATCATGTGATTGGACCCTCCAAATTCTATCTCCTCCAACCAGTCCCATTCTTCAGTCTAACTCCATAGTTTCGTAACTTGTACCATGAGTAATTGTCCAGTTTTAATGTGAATAACTGTTCTGTCTGTTTCCCTGTCCTTTGGCATTGCTCAAATTGGAGCATCGGGATTCACTGCTATAAAACTCAGTAAGGTCATTTCTCAAAGTCAACGGTCAAGGTAATATAGGCTCAGCCTATTCATACTATCTCTGTAGCTCAACATCACCCATCGAGGCCTCCAAAACCGTCAACATACTTATAGAGTCATAGAGATTTACAACATGGAAACAAACTCTTCGGTCCAACCTGTCCATCCGACCAGATATCACAACCCAATCTAGTCCCACCAGCCAGCACGCGACCCATATCCCTCCAAACTCTTCCTATTCATGTACTCATCCAAATGCCTCTTAAATGTTGCAATTGTACGAACCTCCACCACTTCCTCTGGCAGATCATTCCATACACACACCACCCGCTGCATGAAAAAGCTGCTGCTTAGGTCTCTTTTATATCATTCCCCTTTCACCCTATAACTATACCGTCTAGTTCTGGACCCCCCAACCCAAGGGAAAATACGTTGTCTATGTATCCTATCCATGCCTCTCATAATTTTGTAAACCTCTATAAGGTCAACCCTCAGCCTCCGGCGCTCCAGGGAAAACAGCCCAGCCTGTAATACAACAACATCTTTTTCCTATAGCAATGAGAGCAGAATTAATGATTCTATTGCAGAAATGGCTGAACGTAGCGTGTAGGCGACAGTGAGCATTGCAGATGCTGGAGATTAGTGTCAAGAGTGTGGTGCTCCTCGGATGCTGGTTGACCTGCAGTGCTTTTCCAGCACCACACTCTGAACCCAGTGTATATCCCAGATTGCCTCCTTCTTCACGACAGCAATTTCCCCTCCCACATAGTCAATGATGCCATCCAGAGCATCTCATCCACTTCCCACACCTCTGCATTCGAATCCCACCCCTCCAAACGCAACAGGGAAAAGAGTGCCCCTCTTCCTCAAATAAAACCAAACCGAAACCTCCAGATACAACGCATTATCCTCCCCCATTTGTACCACCTACAATCAGATTCCACCAACAGGGATATATTTCCTTCCCTGTCCTTACCTGTATTCTGTAAAGAACATTCCCGGCACGACTCCCTTGTCAGGTCCACGCCACCCACCAGTCCATCCTCGAATCCTGGCACCTTCCCCTGCCACCGCAAGAATTGGAAAACCAGCATCCTCACCTCCCCCTCACTTCCATCCGAGCCCCAAAGGATCCTTCCACATCCATCAGACTTTTATCTGCACTTACACAAGTCACCTACTGCATCGATTGCTCCGGATGTTGTCTCCTCTACATTGGGGAGACAGAATGCCAATGTGTGGAACACCTCAGAGAACATTGCTGGTGTACCCGCACCAATCATCCCCACCACCCCGTGGCTCAACACTTTGAATCCCCCTCCCACTTCGCCATAGACATGCAGGTCCTGGGCGTCCTCCATCACCAAACCTTAACAACCCGACGCCTGGAGGAAGATAGACTCATCTTCTGCCTTGGGACCCTGAAATCACATGGGATCCGTGTGGATTTCACCAGTTTCCTCATTTTCCTTCCCCACATGTTATCCCAGATCCAACATTCCAACTCAGCACCGCTCTCATGAACTGTCCTACCTGTCCATCTTCATTCCCACCTATCGGCTCCATTCTCTTCTCCGACATATCACCATCAAACCCAACTTTATTTACTTGTCAGTTTCTCGTTTTCTTATTAGCTACAGCATTCAGAAGCTGCTTGGTATCCCAGAAGGGGTCGAAGTTTCAATACATGATCACCAGCTGCTATTCTCTCTGAAAACTCTCTTATAGTTGCTTCCTCCTGGATTGGAAAACTGCACATACGATTTTGTATTTGAATTTACCTTTATGCCGGCGGTTTGTTTATGGGATGTTCCTGTATTAGCACAGTTAATTAGTAGAAGGCACCGTATTTATTGTTTGCATAGGAGTCCAGTAGAGAAGTTATCCCAAATTTTTCTTCTCTTTGATTGTGTCTTAATTGGAACCTTTGAATGGATTGCATTTTGCTTCACATAGAGTGAGTGACCAGTTGCAACACATCTGGAACATACAGTTCACATCTACACTTAAAAAAAGCAAAGGTTAAGTTCGAGGCTGCCAGTTTAAAATATTTTGAGGTGGTCTGGCCTAGTCCATAACACTTGTCGCTGCGGGGCGTCTGATTGTCTCCTGTTATTGAAACGTTAGTGGAGGGGCTGGGGATGGTTTGCTGGAGCTGTCTGAGATATTCAGGGAGACCTGAGGATTTGGTGAACCAACCCTGTGTGGAGCCTGGGGACTGTAGTTACAGCGTCTGGGTGCGTAACATGAACAACAAATGAAGCAGAGGCTGCAGAGACGGGAAGCTCTGAAACTACGGAGTTAGTGTGTGTGGGGAAAGGGGTCTGCTTGGTCCACCAGGTGTTTTCCAGGAACAGCTTCCCATGCTCCACTTAACCCTGGAGCAGAGTGTGAGGAGTCCCTGACTGAACAAGGTGCTTGGCACAGATCGGGGTGTCACCGCCTTCAACACGACCTGCAGCTTCACACCAGGGGGAGGATGGTACTGCCCGTGGCTGTTATGGTCACAGTTTCAGTCAGCTTCTAAGATCCAGAACTTTCCAGGCAGGACTGGGACATAGCCATCATCTCCCAATATCTCAGCATCAATGTCATCATTTGGTGACGAAGGATATATATGCTGGATGAGGTGAGTGTTTTCTCTCTCAGCAGAGAATTGCTGGGTGTATCCGTGTTTTCTCTGTATAGCAGGATTCCTGAAGACGTACATGGCGCTGTGGGGTCCCAATGTTAATGAGGAGAGCTACAGGAACTGAAGGAACTCTAACCTCATTAATGTTACAGTGTGCCCATGCACAGTACAGCATGTTGGTGAATACCACTGTCCTGGTAGCAGCCACTGCCTCTTCATTCAGAAACAGTCAGCCATTCCCATCGTCTTTGAGTCTCCATTCGGAAAGAAAGGATAGCCTTTCTGATAACGGCTCTCTCCTTGGTACACGGCTCAAAACACCCTCCCCCTGACCACTCCCCACCGCCAACTAACCACATCAAACTATCCCTTGTGTACTGAGAGCAATGGGTCCACTGGGAATGCCAGGGATCAGACCGTCAGGGAGATGGAGCAACACTTCCCATATCTGAATGGGTCAGAGTGAACTCTCCAGTACACATTGTACCACTATGTCGTGTAATCACATTGCCTTCCATTCTTCCTGAAAAAGCTGGCAGGTTATATATTCCGTTATATTCCACTTGACAAAGTATTATTTATTGACTTTAGCTTTCATATCAATTGCAGACTCTCCACATTCTCTTGATAACTTAATGTCTTGCTTATCTTAGTGTCATCACCAAACTTATTAGCAGCACATCGGTTCTATCATTTTGATCATTGATATCTATTGTAAACAGTTGAGGACCCTGCACTGGTCACTGTGTATCAACACTGGTCACGTTCTGTGGAACTCATTATGACAGATTTATCCGGAGTGCCTGCTTCCTGTCTGATAACCAGTCCTCCCCATTCCTGTGTAATAACGTCGAAGGTCTGAATAAGAACGAGGAGCATCAGTCAGCAATCCAGCCCCGTGAGTCTGTTCCGCCATTGAATACAATCATGGTTGACATCATCACGGTCTCAGTCAAACGTTCCTGCCCACTCTCCATACCCCTTTATTTACTCAATGTCCCAGCATCCCCTGCAATCTGGGGTAGTGAATTGCACAGAGTCACAACCCTTTGAGATAAGTAATTCTCCTCACCCCTGTTTTAAATCTGATCTGCCTAATTCTAAAACTATGATCTCTTGTTCTAGTTTTCCCCACAATAGGAAATATCCACTACACGCCGACATTGTCAATCACCTTTAACATCCTCCAGACCTCAATGAGGTCTCGTCTCATTCTTCTAAACTCCAGAGAGTATAGGTCTGAACTGCTCAAATTCTCTTTAAAAGAAAAATTCATCTCTGGAATCAATCTAATTAATTGATCAGTAAATTCATCGTAACTACATACCTTCTGCAGTCAGGGCAGCAAACCTGAACACAGTATGTCAGTTACAGTCTCCCTAGTATCTTGCAGAATTGCAGTAATTCTTCCCTCCCTTTATACTCTATTCTTTTACAAGTAAATGCTGAAATTGCACTTGCCTTTCTCATTCCCTGCTGTACCTCCATGTAAGTTTTCTGTGGTATGCACAAGGACACACAGATGCCTCTTCACATAAGCGCTCTGAAGTTTCTCTCCATGTCCATAACATGCTCGATTCCTCTGACCAAAATAGTTAATCCCATATTATCCACGTTAAAGTTTAGTTACCAGAGTTGGCACACTCATCTAAATTGTTCAAGTCCATTTGTAAATGTTCTACATCTTCATTATATCACCCTACCTTTCCACTTGCTTTAGTGTGAGCTGAAAATGTGGCTTTAGTGTTTTCTCTCCTCTCATCCAAGTGAGGAAGTGAGGACTGCAGATGCTGGAGACCAGGGTCGAAAAGTGTGTTGCTGGAAAGGCCAGCTGGCCAGGCATCATCCGAGGAGCAGGAGAATCGACTTTTCGGGCATAAGCACTTCTTCAGGAATTAGGCTGCTGTGCCAAGCGGGCTGAGATAAAAGGTAGGGGGGGGGTTGGGGCAGGGGCGCTGGGAATAGGATAGGTGGAAGGAGGTGAGGGTGAGGGTGATAGGCCGGAGAGGGGGTGGGGCGGAGATATCGGGAAGAAGATTGCAGATCAAGAGTGCGGTGCTGCATCCGGGGGTTGGGACAGAGATAAGGTGGGAGGAGGGGAAATAAGGAAGCTGGAGAAATCTACTTTCCCGAAACGTCGATTCTCCTGCTCGTCGGATGTTGCCTGGCCTGCTGCGCCTTTCCAGCGCCACACCTTTCAACTCTCATCCAAATGATACAATAAATGGTAAATTTTCGGGTCATGTGGTCTGAACTCTATGGAACCCCAAAAGTTACCAATCATTAACGAAACAACTATTCAATCTCTCTGCATTTTGTTGGCTCACCAGCCCTCTATCTAGGCGAATGACCTCCTCCCAAACCCATGTCCTCTTATTTTACATCTTAATATTTTGTGCATCGTTTAATCAGTCCCTTTTCAAAGCTCAGGTACTTTGCTTCTCCAGGATCTCTATTGTCTACTTTGCTTGTCACAACTCTCAGGCTGGAGAAATGGAATTGGCTGTGTAATTGGTTTCAGTTGCAGACTCTTTCCGGTGTTCTATCCAAGAAAAAAGATCATCTTTCATTTTGTAAACTCTAATTCATATTGGATCAAACTGATCATCCTTTCCTTATAAGTTAACCCCTTGATTGCAGGAATCAGTTGAGGGAACCATCTCTTAGCTGCTTCCAACAAAACAATATCCTTTCTTCAATGAGGAAATGAAGTATGTACACACTACTCCAGATGTGATCTGATTATGATCCTGTACAACATCAGCAACACTTTACCAACATGATATAAAGTTCCCGCCCATGTTAGAGCAGTCTCAACTGTCTGGGGGAATGTATAGCATTGTTGAAAGATCATTGTCCTTCTCTATCCCACCAGCATAACGGGAGATCTGGTGAAAATGTCATAATAACACTTGGGAAGAATGATAACGTGACGAGATTATCTCAACGTCCAAATAGGCTTCACCAAATATTTCATGTGAACCTACCATTCATCTCCCCAGAGGCCACATCAGTCAAATTCCACAGAATCTGGTAACGTGAAGCTTAGAAACAGCAAGGAGAAGCAAAGATTGATGGGAGTTATATATCAAAGTGAAAGTTGCAATACAAAAGTTATGTATGTGATAAAACATCGAGGAGAAAGTGAGGACTGCAGATGCTGGAGATCAGAGCAGAAACTTCCTGAAGAAGGGCTCATGCCCGAAACGTCGATTCTCCTGCTCCTTGGATGCTGCCTGACCTGCTGTGCTTTTCCAACAACACATTTTCAGCTATGTTACAAAACAGGAAATTAGATACCCAGGTTTATGCGTACCACAGTAATAATGAACAGTTTCAAGCTACATCTAAACTGCTTTAACCCACGTGACTAATAATGCAGGGTAAATGGATTTCATGAGCGTATTTGAGATGGTTTTATTTAACAGTGTGTTCAGCACTGAGGTGGAGGTCAGGCTATTTTGACATTGGTGTTATGTGATCGGAAGTGGTAATTGAAAACCCTGCTGAAAAGGAGGCTTTGGGAATAGTAATTACAATTTATTGAATTTTATATGACGTCTGAATACAAAACAGTTATTTTTTAATTGTGGTCATAAACCTGAGTCATGCAAATCACGAAAATATGAAGCGCAAATCAGCTTCATTGAATTGGAGAAGTACATGGAAAAGATTTATTGGAAGACAGGTAATGGCTGTTGTTTCAATAAACACCATAAAATGTACAATATAGACATGTTCACCACAGTTCAAACAGCAAAGGGGTAAGGTGACTTAACAATAGTTAACAAAATAAGTTAAAGATTGCATTAGATCAAAGGAAGCAGCTCAGAAAAATACCAGATATTGTTGTAAGTCATGGATTCAGAGACATTTGAGGACCAATGAACTGATAAGGAAATTTTAAAAAAAGAATGCAAACGAACAAGAAGCATAAGGATGATCAAACGCTTCTCTGGGAAAGTGAAGACAAGGACACGTGTGGAATGGTGAATATCCACACAAGATAATTTCTTGCAGAGAACTAGGAAATTACAGTGAAACTAAATAGTTACTTTCATGCCTATCTTATTAGAGGCAAGATTAACTGATGGAGAAACTCAGTTTGTATTCTCCAGTGATTGCCAAAATGAAAGGAGAACGCAGTGAAGCTTAGAAAGTTCGCACGGAGAGACGGACTGACACAGGGACAGGGAGATGTGTTGCCAGGAAAGGTTTTGGAGAATCCCAAGATGTTCTCCACGTACATCAATCAGAACAGAATAACCAGAAAACAACTAAGGCCCATTAGAGACCAAGGGAGCACTCTATGCGTGAAGCTGGAGAATAATGATCGATTGCAACATGAGAGCTCTATATCAGTTTTACTTCGGAAAAGGAGATTGTAGGGACAGAATTCAAGAAGATGGATTGGGAAGCTCTTAAACAGACTGATATAAAATGTGAGCAGAGATAAGAGGCTTTGGCTGGTACAAAATTGTACTGATTGCCAGGTCTGGATGAGTTGTATCACAGGCTGCTGTTAGACACAAAGCACAAAAGGCCCTGACTTCCATTTTTAAGTGGAATCTGGCCACAGGGATGTTGGAGCTGCCAGATGACTGGAGAACAACTAATGTGGTCCCACATTACAGGAAGGATGGTGGAAATAGAACGGAGAACTGTAAACCAGTAAGTATTATATCAGTGTTAGGGCAAGTACTGGAGAAAATAGGAAAGGAGAAAATTGATCTCTATTTAGGGAGGCAAGGTTTAATTAATGATAGTCTGCATGACATCATCAGAGGGAAGTCATACCAAATGAATGTTATTGTATATTTTCGAACTTGTTGTTTATATGGTTTTTCAGTAAGGCCTTTGACAAAGGCCATATTGGAAACTGATTTTAAAAAAGTCATGATATCAAGGGCAACTTAGTGAGTGATATCAAACATTGTCTTATTGGCAGGAGAGAGAGGGTGGAGGCAAAAGGCTGTTTGTGTGACTGGAGACAAGTGTCCCCTGGTGTACCACAGGGATCAGTGCTGTGTCCCTTATTATTTATAGCATTCATAAATGATCTAGATGTGAATGTGTAGGGGGATGGAGGAGCGTGATAGTAAAGTTTGTATTTGACACAAAGATTGGCCGGATGGTTGGCAGTGAGGAGGAAGGCCTTATGTTGCAGGAAGATACACATGGAATGGTCAGGTGGTCAGATGGATAGTAACCCTGATAAATATGAGGTGATGTACTTTGGAAGAAGGAACCAAAAATCGGAATATACAATGAATGGCAGTTCATTAGGAAGCTCAGAGGGTGTTTCTCCACAGATCCCTGAATGTGACTGCACAGGTTAGCAAGTTAGGGAAAAACTGAGGACTTCAGCTGTTTCAGATCAGAATCACGAAGTGTAGTTCTGGAAAAGCAGTCGGTCAGGCAGCATCCAAGGAGCAGGGGAACCGACGTTTCGAATCTCAGCTTTTCATCAGGAATGATGGGTCACATTCCTGATGAAGAGCTTATTCTCGAAACATCGACTTTCCTGCTTCTCGGATGCTGGCTGATCTGCTGTGCTTTTCCAGCAACACACATTTTGACTGAGGTTAATAGATTAGTTAAGAAGGCATCGGGGACCGTTGGCGCAGCCTTCATTCATCAATACATACATTGTCAGAGCTATAAAGTCTATGCTTAGGCCAAGATGGAATATTGTGTGTAGTTCTGGAAACCTTATTACAGGAAGGATGTAATTGTATTGGAGGGGTGCAGAGGAGATTCACCAGGATTTTCCCTGGAATGGAGCATATCAGCTATGGAGCGAGGCGGGGTAAGCTTTGGTTGGTTTACTTTGGAGCACAGAATGCTGAGGGAGAGGTGATTGGGAAGGGTATTATTACGAGGGCGATTTTCAGAATGGTTTTTACTGAAGTCCTAAGCCCAGTGTGCAAAATCAAATCTAATGGGATTGTGGCGAATGTTTGGACATGGTTTCAGAAAGGGACAGCTGGCAGGAAAGAGTGAGTAAAAGTTCTTTGAGTTTGATTTTATGACCATGTGTATTTTACAGGATAAATATAATAAAATACAGTGAAAAGCGTCCACGTGTTGCCACAAAGTGGTGCCATTTTGAACAATTGAAGAAAATGGAATAAAAAAAGGATACAGCTTGAAGAGAGCTGATGAATTGTGAGCCAACTCCTCACCATCGACCACAGCTGCAAACCAATCCCTCCATGACAGCTACATCACCATCTACACCAGACCCCAGCAACATTGAAGATGCTGATCCTGAGGCATCATCTTTGCCACTGGGCAGTTACTCCTCCATCACCGGCTTGTTGCCCCCTGTGCCAGACCGTTCCAATGTTAGAGACATGTCTCTTACTGCTAGACCCACATCATTGATGTTACCATGATGGCCTTCCACTATCCGCTTCATCACCACCAGTGCAGGACCCAATCAGCAGACAAGTCTCTAATCCTCAGGAATCACCGTTTGCTGCTGGGCCCTATCTCACCCACGTAGTCTCTGCTGATCTAGCAGCTGTCAATTCCAGGTCCTGTGCTTGCTCCGGAAAAGTAAGTAAGGACTCACTCTCCTCCGCACTGCGCTCGACTTGAGGTCCAAACCCTGGTTCCAGCTTGAGGTCAGTAAGTTACAGAGATAAAAGTGGGGGAGAAAATAAGAAAAAAGGAAGCATGTAAGAGTGCACCAGCTCCAGGAAAGCAGCCCTTGGACCAGAAATAAATAGATCATTTTATTGAAGACGAAGGCTCGTGGGGTATCTCAGGAATATGTCCTTGGGTCCTAGCTATTTGCAAACATCTCAAACATTTGGTTGACGGAATCAATTGTAAGATATCTCAGTCTGCTATTGGAGAAATGCATTGAGGAGATCCTTGGCCATGATGAGAACGTGGAGGCTCATTGTGTTGAATGACATGCTCCTTTCCTGAGGTTTCTGTGCAATTTATGGGAATGCTCTGTAAATATTGTCACAAGCTCTCAGATGTTAGGAAGGAGGCCTCTGCAGGGTCGACAGGACTGTGCTTCCCATTCCCTTTTCGATATCGAGGCTGGTGCTGGGTGTTATGTCCGGGTTATCCTTTAAGACCTCGGAGCAGTTTGATACAATTCAGTGTCTTGCTTGGCTGTTTCAGAGACCATTGAAGAGTTTATCACATGTCTGTGTGTCTGGCGTCAGGTTTAGGCAAGACCAGGAAAGCACGGGAGATTCACTTCCTGAAAGTACATTGGAGAAGCAAATTGGTGGTTACAATCGACATTGGCTTCACGGTCATTGTTACTGACACCAAATGTTAGACCTCGACATTTTATTAGTTGCTTTTAACTTCCTCCAGCTGCTAGAGCATTTGTTTGGTCTGGGTTAGTAATCCAGAGACATTTCTACAACAGGGCCAGTTCCACATGGGGACCGATCGGAAACCACACTGAGCAGGTAATTTTTGTGCTGCTTCACGGCTCTGTCAAAAAGACCTCCCACCCATTTGACTGTCGTAATGGAGTTGAGGGGGTGATATTTGTCATACTGTAATTATTTTCCTCTTAAGTGACTTGTCATAGTAATTTTCCACATTGTCAGATAGATGTCAGAATTGTAAATGGAATGAAATAGCTTCCCCAGGGACAGGGCTTGTTGTACATTGCCTATGTCGTACCTACTGTGTTCAGATGTTTCTTCATGTCACATAGAGCGAATCAAATTGTTTGAAACCTGCCATTTGTGATTCTGTGGGCATCCTGACAAAGTGAGTTGAATCATAAACTCAACACTTCTGGCTGAGTATGGTGTAGATACAAATCCTTGTCTATTGCCCTGATGTGCAGGGCTGTTCCATTATTTAGGATGGGGACATGTGTCCTGCAGTGAGTTGATTAATCCATTTATGACTGGGTGTGGCAGGACTGCTAAACTTCGATCTGATCTGTAAGTCTTTGTATCATTGCGCCCACTCTATCAGATGTTAGTTCTGCTGTTTAGAATGTAACCAGTCAAGTGTGGTCGCATTAACGGGTTCTCATCAGTTTTAGGGGCACATGGTTCTGACCCTGTCATGTTTACCCACATTCGTCACTGAACCATAGATCAGCTTGATGGTAATTGTAGACTGAGGGATTAACCGGGGCAAAAAGTTACAGATTATAGTTTTATATAATTCTGCTTCGACCGTTGCTGTGGTCTACATAACCACATGGAATACACGGTTTGAACTGCAATATCTCTCATACAGTTCTGCTGCCTGTTCCCCAGTTCACACCGAGACCCATTCACCCATCAGCCACGTACTCAGTGACCTACTATGGTTTCTGATGTGGTACACGCCCAATTTTATATTCTCATTCCACTGAGGGTCTCTCGATGGTGTCACACTTACAGTTTGTCTCATTCCTCATCACGCTTTAATATATTCATCTGAATGCTTTCCCTTCCAGTATGTGCTACCTTCCAGTATGAGCTACAACTCCCGCTGTTTCTCTCCCTAAGAGTAAGAGCTCTGGAGTGTCAGTGATGCCAGCCTTACATAGTTTCAGAACCAACGAATTTGTGCATCTTTTGTGTTATCTTTCACTTCCCGGTATATAGTGCTCCAGGTTGGACAGAGGGTTTGAGCAACGTTGACACACATCTTTGAAACGTGTTGAAAGACAGAAATTCCTGGGGAAGTTAACCAGGTCTGGCAGCATCTGTGGATTGAAAGTAGAGTTGATCATTGGTTCCAGTGATCGTTCGTCAAGGCTCACAGATTTTGTTTTGTTCTGGTTTTAGATTTCCGGTATCAACAGTTTTTGTTTTATTGAAAATGTGTTTTGTTCATTTCTGGAGAAACACAGCAGATCTCCAGCATCTCCAGAGACAGAGAAACAGAGTTAGCGTTTCAAGTCCACTGTGACACTTCTTCAGAACAGAAAAGGATTGGAAAAAGGGCTTTTTAATCCCTGGCCAGAGGTAGTGGAGGCGTGACGGGGAACAGACGGTGTGGAGGCGCAATGCCACTGACGAATGGACTTTTGTTTGTGGTAAAAGAGAATCAAATGTAAAATAAGTATACATTAGATTGTAAAGGGGGGGGGGGGGGATTGGGTTCCTTAATTGAGTGCAAGACAAACGATTCATAAACAGGACAAGTTCATTGGGAGACCAAGAGAAGGAATGTATGAAGATTTAAGAACAGCCATAAAGGCGTCATGCTGTGAAGTTATGGAATTGAATACCTACTCCTACAGACTGTAACGTACCAAAGTGAAAAGTGAGGTGTTACTCGAGCCTGGGTTGTGCTTCATTGGAACATTGCAGCTGTCCAGGACTGAAATGTTAGCATGAGAGCAAGGTAGGTTATTGAAATGGAAAACAATGAGTGGGTCAGGGCTCTTCCTACAGACAGAGTGGGAGTGTTCCTCAATGCAGTCTCTGTTTGGTCTTCCCAATTTAAAGGAGACTGAATTGTGAGCAGCAATGACAGCAGATTGGATTGAAAGCTTACAAGTGAAATGCTGTTTCTTCTGGAAGGTGTGTGTTGGGTTGTTAAGAAACGAGGAAAAAGTTAGCGATCTTCTCAAATGTCCAAATGTATTTCCTCTTATATGTAGACTACATAGTTCCACAACTTGGAGAGAGTAAGTACTACAGGTGCGAGAGGCCAGAGTTAATAAACTTGCAGCTGGAGAAACACAGAAGACCAGACAGAATCAGAGGAGCAAAAAGGCAATATTTTGATATTGGACATTTCGTCAGGACTGGTGAGGTGGAGGGGAGCCCAGAAATGGAGTGGAGGGATATGGAATGGCGAATGGTTGGCCTGATGGTGATGTATACATGCAGGTATGAGGTTACTGTGATTGGTCAGTGGAAGGGTGGAGCTGATATGTGAGTGAGAAGATGGACAGTTGGGAATGGTCACGGAGAACGGACTTGGGATAAGGCTGCGTATGGAGGGATTTTGAATCTTCTGCAGTCAATATTGAGGCCATTGGGCTATCAGCTTCAAAGGTAGACTCTCAGGTGGTGTTCCTCTGACAGTGGACAAGCTATGGATGGGCATGTCCCCGGATGAGTTGGAGGGGGAATTAAAATGGAAGGTAACTGGAAAGTCGGGTTGGTTGTTGTGTTCAGAGCACTGGTGCTCCAAACAGAGCCTGGTCCTGCCCCACTAAGCACGTCTCCAACTCCCGATGTGGTCTCCTCTCTGTCAGGGAGACCAAAGGGAGTTTCAGCGACATAGTCATGGAGCATCTGCTCTCTGCACACTTTAACCAACCCAACATTCCAGTTGCTTTTCATTTCAATTGCTCGCTCACACCGCCCCCCGCCCCCCCCCTTGCTCATCCAGCGACAGGTCCATCTTTGGCCTCCTCCACTGCCAGAGTGAGGCCAAATAGGATCTAGGGAACATAACCTGATCTTTCAGCTTGAGAGCTTACTCTTCACTGGTCTCAATATTTACTTCACTGGCTTCAAAATCTCTCCACCCACAGCCTATTTCATGTTCCCCTTCCCTGACCTGACCTCAGCTGTCCATCTTCCTGTTCGCATATCCGCTGTACTCTTCCCACTGACCAATCACAATATCCCCCTATTTGCATACCTTTTCGTCATCCCATCTACGATTCCCTCAGCCCCACGCCCCTCCCTTTATTTACTTCCTGGCTCCTCTTCACCGGCACAATCCTGATGAAGTCGTTTAGCCTGAAACGTTGACTTTCCTGTTCTTCGGATGCTGTCTGACCTGCTGTGCTTTTTCAGCTTCCGATGTATTGCTATATCCGCAGTAACACATTTTGTTGTGCATTCTATACATTTTATTTTATTTTAGCTGTTTACTGTCAAGCCTATCTCAACATTCCAACTACAGGGTCAAGGAAACAGTCTCTTTGTCATGAATGCTCCTGTCCGCTTCGAAATAATTTCCTTTGTTTTAACCGTACTTTCAAGTCTGCTGTTCGCAATAGCATTGTAAATGTAACTCTTGTTATGCTGAAGCTTAATGACACCACGTCCAATATACTTTAGAACTTCCTTGTTCTTATACTCCACGCATTTATTCATAAACGTAAGGATCCATTAAGTCCTTCTGTACAACAGTTTCAACTTGCCTGGCCATTTGTAATTTCCTGTCTTCTGTGTCCCTCTCTCCTTACATTTACCAGACCTCCTCACTCCAAAATATCCTGAAAGATCACCAGCAATGCCTCCACAATCACCTTCGGCATCTATTTATAACTACGGGGTGTTCTCCATCTGGTCTCGCTGACTGATCCAGCTTCATCTTCCCCAGTTCCTTCTCCTTACGGGTTGGCACTATACTCACCTCTACTCTCTGACTGTCTTGAAGTTCTGACATTTTGCTGGTGTCTTCCACCGTGAAGATTGTTTCAATGTATTCAATTCCTCTGCCATTCCATTGCTTCCCGTAACTATTCAAGCTTTATTTTCCAACATTCCTTTGTTTGTTCTTTACTCCCTGTCTTCCTTGTTATATATCTAAAAATCTCTTTCAATGTTGTTTTACACGTTTAACAAGCGTAATATCAAATTTCTCCCTCTCCGCCCATTTGCTGTTCTTAGTTATCCGTGCTGGAATCTATAGGCTTCGTAATCATCTAGATTCCCAATAATCTTCACCACATTGTGCACATTTTCTTTTGCTTTTATGCTGTCCCTGAGTTCATTATCACGCACGGCTGCCTTGTCTTCCGCTGAATATCTTTCTTCTTACTTGGGATGAATTTCTGATGTGCTGCTGAATTATCTCCAGAAACTTCTGTCATTGCTGCTTCGCCATATTCCCGTGCTCAGCTCCCCTTCCAACTAACTCTGGCCAACGCCACCCTCATGTCTTTTTAGTTACATTACTCAATTATAAGCCATCTCATCCAAAAGTGAGCATTAGATGTAAACTGAAGGAGGGAAGTTTGAGACATGGGACACGAAGAACGACTGGAGGATTTATTAACTAGATGAAAAGACAGTGGCAGAGAGAGAGAATATAGACGTGGAGATGTAAAAATAGAGACGTCTACATGATTGATAGAATTAGATGTGCTTCCCTATTTGGTTTGACAATTCCTGTGTGCAGTGGTCCTTTATACAGTATATGTGCAACAGATTAATGTATTGAAATCCTGGATTTGATGCCAGAACTTTTATCTCCATCAATATGACAGGCACCAACTGTTGACCGAACCCAGCATATGTTTCCTGGTAGAAAATGGATTAACTGAAACAAGTTGGAACTCCAGAAGCAGGAATGTATGACATCCATCCAATAAGAATGAAAGATTAGATCAGGGAATTCCAGAAAGGGGCAGGAGGCAGACGGTACGTTGAGAGAAGGGGAACATAACATCTCAACTGAAGAGTAAATAACATATTAATATTTTATAAATTTTGTACATCACATGCATCATGTTTGTTAAGTCTGTCTCTCTTGTTCATTCTGAATATGTTGCACACATATGATTATGTTTCTTTCACTGTATTTTATTTTATTCTGTCTGTCAAAAAGACATTGGGGTCTGGTGGGGATGTCACTTTGCTCCTCATCAGTCTCCACAGCCACTGTCTTCTATTCCTTTTGTTTCTTAACCCATGAAAAATACGTGCTGTGTCTGACCCTTGAATCCTAATAAACAGGTCAATTTTAAACAGAACACTTACTTTTGCGCTAAGGCTACAAAAAGTCTCAAAAAGAAAAGGCATACAAATTGTGCAATATGATGTTTGCATCTTTACAAACGGATTATAGAATTGCATTGTGTTAACGATAAACAATTAACTGGTAAGAGCTGTGAGAGTAAAATCCAGGGAAA
Source organism: Chiloscyllium plagiosum (assembly GCF_004010195.1). Lineage (NCBI taxonomy): Eukaryota > Metazoa > Chordata > Chondrichthyes > Orectolobiformes > Hemiscylliidae > Chiloscyllium > Chiloscyllium plagiosum. The sequence goes on along the minus strand of NC_057717.1, from coordinate 6,955,097 downwards.
TCCGTATTTCTTGTGTATGTTCAGGGCAGTCTTGCCCAGAAGCAGTTTTTATACTGGACGTTGTTGTGGTGGAGGAGACTTCAGTGTAGTAACAACATCTCGATTGACGGTATGTAATGATGACTATTCAGGCAGGTTACTATCCCGTCCTCGCTATTGTTGGTGTTCCTGGTGAGTCTATCTCTGCCCACTTACTAATTCTCTAACCCGTTGTGAATATCATAGTTTTCTCTGTAGTGTATATTTGTCAAAGATCCAAACTATTGTCTTCACTTTTAATCACAATCTCCATTTCTATACCATGAATTTCATATCCCTCACTTACAAGCATCTGAGTAGAAACGAAAGTGTTCATAACCACGATTATCCCATTATATCCTGAGCTGATTTATATCTCAATATTCTGTCAACCACAAAACCTGTCCACTCCCACCTTCACGATATCCCAGTCTTCACTTCTGCCTCAACACTGTTTCTGAATAAACCATCATCCCGACCTTTCCAGTTACAATTCTCTTCTGGCAACTCTTCTCGTTACGCATATTTTGATCACAAGCTTTTTCTTACCTCGACTTGGACTTATGCCAGGTTCAAAGTTTGAAGTCAGTTTGATGCTAAAATGAGTTTCAGTATAACCTGTAACCTCACACGAGGGAGAGGACTATGCTGTCAGTGTCCAGGAAGTGACAGTTTAATTGAACTGTCTTGATTCTAGAACTTTCTGAGCAGGAGTGGGTGTCACGTCCATCATCTCCCAATTGCAGTGTTCCGATGTATTCACATAGTGACGGAATCCATCTCTGCCTGCTGCTGAGGGTAATACCTTCGTACTGTCTCCATAATGGAAGGTACCGAAAATCTTCGAGAAATAATATGGGACAGATTGACTGGTGAAAATAAGAACATGATTAGAATTAATGAAATGAACTAACTCAAAAACTAATTTAATTGAAGGGTGGCAAGTTACTGCACCAAATGAGTTCCATCCGAGTTTTCAGGGAAGTGGCATTGCAGCCAGTGAATGAGTTATAGAGTCATACAGGACAGAAACAGACGCTTCGGTCCAACCAGTCCATGCTGACTATTCCAATTCCAAACTAACTTAGCATCACCTGCCCGCGTTTGTCCCATATCCGTCCAAACCTTTCCTATTCATGTCTTTATCCAAATGTCTTTTAAACGTTGTAACGACAAGAAAGAAGTATTGATTACCCTACAAATTTCTTTAGACTCTGGAATTTATCGTTCCTGCAGACTGGAAAGTAGTTATTGTAATCCTAAATATTTAAAACCGGCGTGGGAGGTAAAACAAATAAAAGGGTATCTTGATGTTAGGTCTGAGGAAAATATTAGAACCTTTTATGAGAAATTTTATAACACGACACTTGGGAAACCATGATGTGACTTGGTACAGTCAGCTTAGATTTAGAAACCGGAAATCATCGTTGAGAGACCTGTGGAGTTTGTGTTAGTTGATACATCCACAAGAGAGAAAGAGTGGGAGTGATATATTTGAATTTGCAGAATACTTTTTTTTTACATTGTTGCTAACATTGTTGAGAATTGGTCAGTGGAAGCAATGCTGAGCTTCTTGCACTTGTATGGACTGAAGGCAGTCCATGGGATATCACAAGTTTCAGTGTTTGAACCACAATAAGTTTCAAGGCATAGAAATGATTTGGATGTGAGAAATAAACAGCATGCAACTCATTTTGTATTGATTAAATAGTACAAGGTTGAGAAGTGTTGTTTTTCAAAAGGACCTGAATGTCCTTGATCATGAGTCACCAAAAATAGCACACCCAAGGCCGTAAGTATTGAGCATCTTATACAATATGCTGCCCTTCATTGTAATATGATTCAAGTGCATAAGTAAAGCCGTCTTCCTGTATTTGTAGGGCCTTGATGAGAGAGTATTTGCGGCACTGTAAAGAGGTATGATCTCCTTTGTTAAGGCACGATCTCATTAGCACAGGCGCAGCTCAAACAAGTAACAACAGTTTAATCCATGAGATGATGACTCCATGAGGAGACAGTGATGGAACTGAGTATTTAATCTGTCGTGCTAGGAGACAAACAGAGATGATTGCGCTGAAACGTGAGGGTTAACGACTATCACATATTTCTAAAAGAGACAAAGTTAGGGTGAGAAATAATTAATTTATTAAATTTATTGTCACATGTGCCTAAGTCCAGTGAAAGCTTTATTTGCGAGCAGTACAGACAGATGACAGTAAGCAAGGATACACAGATCATAGGGTGAAAAATAAACTTGGACAGAGTAAGGCGTGCAGTTTACAACGCGCAGGACATTCAAAAACACGATCAACATGAACAAGATCATCAATATTTGGAGTGACAGAGTCCATTCATCAGTCTAATATAGTATCCATAATACTCTATGTGCCTGAATGATTGCTCCCCACATTAATGTGCCGTCGGCACGAGATCCTACAAGAAAACGTTAGGGAGTTAGGAACCAACTTAACAAAGTAGGACCTCGGAGGACTGCGACCATTGTCAAATGCTAGTCATCGTAGGAATGATCGAATAATCAGGAAGAATGTGTGGCTTGAAAGATGGTGCAGGAGGGAGGGGTTCCGATTTTTGGGATATTGGGACCGGTTCTGGGGGAGGTGAGACTATTACTAATTGGACGGTCTACATCTGGTTTGGACTGGAGCCAGTGTTCGATGGAGTGCATTTGCTAACGCTGTTGGGAAGGGTTTAAACTAATGTGGCAGGGGATTGCGTAACAAATCTGTTTGCTGAACTGAAAGGAGGTAGTAACTAAAGCCTAAGTAACTAGATAACGAAATCAGCATGACTGAGGGGAAGAGGAGGCAGGAAGCAGAGGATGAACACAGAGGGACTTGTAGTTTTAATGCAAGATGTATAGTAGGTAAGGCAGATGAACTTAGGGCTTGGAACAGTACTTGGGAATATAGTGTTATTGATGTTACTGAGACTTGGTTGAGGGAATGGCGTGATTGGCAACTAAATATCCCAGGACATTAATGCTTCAGGCGAGTTAGAGAGGAAGGTAAAAGGGGTGGATGACAAACATCACTGATCAAAGAAGATATCACAGCAGTGCTGACGGAGTGCACTTTGAAAGATTCGAGTAGTGAGGCAATATGGGCAGAGCTCAGAAAGAGAAAGGGTGCAGTAACAATGCTGGGATTGTACTACAGGCCTCCCGACACTGATCGAGGTACAAAAATGTAGATAGATCATAGTAAGATGTGGGAACAACAGGATGGTGGTGATTTTAATTTTAATTTTCCCAACATTGACTGGGATTCACTTAGTGTTAGAGGTCTAGATGGAGCAGAATTTGTAAGGACCCTCCAGGTGCATTTTCTAGAGCGTTGTAGAAATAGTTCAACTCGGGAAGCGGCCATGCCAGACCTGCTGTTGGGAACTGAGCCCACCCAGGTAGTGGAAGTTACAGTGGGGGATTACTTTGGAAATAATGATCACAATTCCTTTAGTTTTACAATTGTCATGGAGAAAGATGAGAGTGGTCCTAAAGGAAGAGTGCTAAACTGGGGGAAGGCCCACTATAGCAAAATTCGGAAAGAGCTGGGGAACGAGAATTGGGAACAACTGTTTGAAGGGAAATCCGCAAATGATATATGGAAGGCTTTTGAGGAGAGGTTAATTAGTGTTCAGGAGAGATATGTTCCTGTGAAAATTATGGATAGATAGGTAAGGTTAGGAAACCATGGATGACAAGTGATATTGTGAGACTAGCTAAAACGAAAAAGAATGTGTACATAATATCTCGGTGAATGTAGATATCGGAAACCTTGGACGAATATTGCGAATGTCGGACCAATCTGAAGTGAGGAATTAAGAGGGCGAAAAGTGATCATGAGATATCCTTAGCCAGCAGAATTAAGGAAAACCTTAAAGCTCTTTGTCACATATAAGGAAAAAGATGGTAGCTCGAGAAAGGGCCCACTCAAGGACAAAGCAGGAAAGATATGCTTGGAGGCAGAGAAATCGGGAGAGATTCTTAATGAGTACTTTGCATCGATATTCACCAAGGAGAGGGGCTTGGTGGATGTTGAGATTAGGGAAAGATCTTTGATTACTCTTGGTCAAGTCTGCGTAAAGAGGGTGGAAGTGATGTGATTTCCAAAAGACATCAAGAAGGACAAGTCCCCAGGTCTGGATGGGATCCACCCAAGGTTACTGAGGGAATCGAGAGAGGAAATAGCTGAGGCTTTAACAGATATTGTTGCACCGTCCTTGAACACGGGGGAGGTACCTGGAGAATGGACATATGCTAAGGGTGTCTCCTTGTTTAAGGAATAATCCAGGAAATTACAGACCTGTGAGCCTGACGTCAGTGGTAGGGAAGCTACTGGGGAAGATACTGAGGGTATGGATATATATCCATTTAGAATGCAATGACTTCTCAGTGCTAGGTAGCATGGTTTTCTGCAGGTAAGGTAATGGCTTACAAACTTAATAGAATTGTTGGAAGAGGTGACAATGTTGATTGATGAGGGAAGGGATATAGATGTCATACAGATGGACTTTAGTAAGGCGTTCGATAAATTTCCCCATGGTAAGCTGATGAAGAAGGTGAATTGCATGGGTGTTCTAGCTAGATGGATAGAGAACTGGTTAGGCAACAGGAGACAAAGAGTAATAATGGAAGGGAGCTTCTCAAAATGGAGATCTGTGACCAGTGGTGTCCCACAGGGGCCCTTGCTGGGACATTGGTTTTTGTGGTATACATAAATGATTTGGAGAAAGGTGTAGCTTGTTTCATTAGCAAGTTTGAAGATGACACTAGGATTGGTGGAGTAGCAGACAGTGAAGGGGACTGTTCGAGAATACAGCAGAATATAGATAGATTGGGGAGATGGGAAGAGAAATGACAGATGGAGTTCAATTTGGACAAATGTGAGGCGATGCATTTTGTATAATCCAATCCAAGTGCGAAATATACAGTAAATAGAAAAGTATTGGGGAAAATTGATGTACAGAGACATCTAGGTGTTCAGGTCCATTGTTCCCTGAAGGTGGCAAGGCAGATCAGTCGAATGGTGAAGGAGGTGTACGGCATGGTTTCTTTCATTGGACCGGGTACTGAATATAAGAGTTTGCAGGTCTTGTTACAGTTGTATAAGACTTTAGTTTAGCCACATTTGGAATACTGCATAAAGTCTGGTCGCCACACTAGCAAAACGATGTGGATGCTTTGGAGAGGGTGCAGAGGAGGTTCACCAGGATGTTGCCTGGTATGTAGGGTGCCAGCCATGAAGAGAGATTGAACAAATTGGGCTTACTTTCATTAGATAGATGGTGGTTGAGGGGGAACCTGATCCTTGGATTGCGAGGGATATTGAGGATCTGATAAGGACATTAAAGAAGACATACATTGTGTTTAAGATATCGGGCTTAAGTCAATCCTTAGATAACTACACAAAGTGTAGAAGCACCCTTAAGACGGGAATCAGAATCCCAAAAAGAAGGATATGACATGGATCTCTCAGAAAAGGTGAAAGATAATCCCAAGAGTTTCTCTAGCCATATTAAGAGTAGAAGCGTGACTCAGGATAGAATAGGTCCCCTTACTGATGAGCATGGATGTCCTTGTGTGGAATCACCAGGAGATGGGGGGAATTGTTAATGAATATTTCTTCTCCATGTTTAATCAGGAGCAAATGATGCTTCCTAAGGAAAAAAGGAAAGCAAGTGGGAATGTTTTGGTCTGCATGCATATTACAAGAGAGGAGGCATTTGCTACCTTTAAGTACAATAAGGTGAATAAATCCCCTGGGCAAGAACATGTCCATCCTCGGATGTTATGGGATGCTAGAGAAAAAATTGCAGAGGCTCTTGCTCAGATTTTTGCTTCATCGTTTGCCACTGGAGTGGTTCCATTGTTTAAGAAAGTTAGCAAAGACAAGCCAGGGAGCTCTTAGTCAGTGAGTGGTATATCAGTGTTAGGAAGTTGTTGGAGACAATAATGAGAGACAGGATGAACCAACATTTGGAAATTCAAGGTCTGATTAGAAATCGTCAGCGTGGATTAGTGTGCGGGAAATCATG
>NC_057717.1:6940302-6948525 GCF_004010195.1 Chiloscyllium plagiosum | reverse complement strand
AACGGTGAGTCGACATCAGTCAAACTAATGCCATCTGTTGAAGATGTCTAAAAATTTCATTGAGTTGCAAAGGTGTCAGCACTATAAGTATGTTTTGGTCATTGTTGATTTTTTTCTTTTCCTAAATGGGTTGATGCTTACCCACTTCCAACGCTACTGCTAAAACTGTTGTAAATATTTCACTCAAGGAGATTATTACCCGTTTTGGTTTTCGCGTTTGTCTACCTTCTGACAATCGTCCTCATTTTATTTGAAATATTAATGAGGAATTATGCTCTCAGTTTGGGATCCACCACCAACTTCATTGTGTTTATTGCCCACAGGCTGCAGGGCTCGTGGAGCATGGTGACCAGAGTCTGAAAACTAAACTTGCCAAATGGACTCCTGAGAAAGGTCTTTCCTGGGTTAGGATGGTGCCTCTGGCATTATTCCACCTAAAATGCAATCCTGTGGGGAAAACTCGCTTGTCCACAGCCGAAATCATCCAAAGTCGAGCTGTCTTCTCACCTTGGAATGTTGCTTCCTCCCCTATTCTTTTCAAACACATGATTGAGGATATGCCCTCCTGTGTTCTTTATTTGACCAAACTTTCGTGAGGTCTTCATTCCAACGTCTGTGTTGCTCATGAGAATCTCCACTCCCTCAACAATGTTCCAACTGTTAACCCAGGCTCTTTTATTCTCATCAAGAATTGGACAAGCCGCAGCCTCCAAACTCATTGGCAAGGGCCCTTCCAGGCTTTCCTCACTGCTGTTATGATTGCCTGCCATTCCACCTGGGTTCACCTTCATCATTCAAAGGCCATTAGATGAGCCCCTTCTGGGGAAGGGGGGAGTGGAGGTGATGATGGAGATGGAGACGATGGGGGAACTGGAAGAGGAACCGGAATCAGTTGGTAACAAACCAGACTACTGTGATATAGCTGCATGTTTCGAATCATAATTCTTCTGTTTTACATTCCCTAATCCTTGATGCAGAACGACCATTATGATGAAGCTCAAACTTACCCTGTTGTGTGGACTCGCTGTCACCGGCATTAGTGCTGAAGAGGGGGCTGTTTACCCGTGTGATCCTGAGCAACCAGAAACTGTGTGCCGTTTATGCCGAAAAGATGTCCTTATATGCCCCGAGAGACTGATTCCTTCGATGAATGGAATGTTACCAAGAATGACTGCTGCAATGGTCAACTGCACCAAGAAGATCGAACAGTTCATTTACAGACAAGTCTCATTGGTCTTAACCTTTTCAAGGTGTTTTGTGCCCGTTTGATTTCTATTGTGCTTTCAGTGTTCCTGGTAAGCGTTGCCTCTACTCAAAGAGGCCTAAGTCGGCAGGTCGCAAAAGAGAAAGGGGGAGTTGTTGTCCTTCACTAACAGTTTGGTTTTGCAAAGTTAGTATAAAATATTCGGCCAGGATGAAGTGGTCTGTTACGCCCTCACATCAGCAAAGGACTCTTTGACCCCTTTCTCCCTCCTGAATCCCAACTACGGCGTATGGGATACCTGTTAGGCATTTATCGGATATAATGTTTCCTTTAATTATTACTTATCCCCACCTGCTAGCTGCCTGTGGAATTCTCTAATAAGTCCGGGAAAGCCTATACAATTTGTTACAACTGGACAGGATGGGGATACACATACGTGAATGTGACTATGTTTATTCCATGTGCCTTTGTCCAATGTACAAACCGCTACTGCTTCTCTATGGCGCCTCACATCTCATGCATATGCCTATTGGAGGAGTATTTGCTTGTTACTGTGGGTATTCAGGCTCTTTGTGGTATTGGCAATGGCATACACCTTACTATGAGACCCCTAATGGCCGGTTTCTTATTGGAACGTAATTCTGAGAACATGTCATTACCTCCTGCTAAGTCCAAGTAGTCTTGCCCAAGCGGGTTAGACGAAAACAAGATAGTTTCAATTTTTATGGCTAATAATTCCTGTAGATCCTCCTCAATAAAAGGTACTGAGAAATGTGTAAGCCAGAAACTGGGCTTTACTGTTACCCAAAGCCTTACCACCCATCAAATGCGCGCAGAATACAGGTGAAACTGAACGTTTGGTCGGGAAACCGCGACCCCATTCCCAGGAGTTGGACAGGGAACAGTAGTTATGAAAACTGCCACTACAGCTACAACACAGGGATTACTTAATTCAGGAAGAACAATGAAGTTTGTCACTTTGTCTTGGCTGAAAAAAATAATATCCAGGTTTAGGATAGATAATGGAGGGGCTTCTTAATAAGAAACCGGCCTGTCTTTGTGACTACCCTGAAAGTATGGGTAGTCCATAGCTGCAAAATATGGTCGCAATGAGGACTTAGGGTGAAACCTGTTCAATAACAAGTGGGTCTTTCAGTAAGTGATGTGATAATTGTCCCAGACTGGTTCCTTCCATTCCACCATTGAGAAGTTGGAGGTGCCATTAGGGGTCTCACAGTAAGGTGTGTGTCATTACCAATACCACAAAGAGCCTGAATATCCACAATAACAAGCAAATTCTCCTCCAACCATCCCTCCTTGTCTCATAGCAATACAGATTAAATACTGAGTTCCATCACTGTCTCCTCGTGGTGTAATCATCTCATGGATTAGACTGCTAATACTTATTTGAGTTGTGCCTGTGGTAAGGAGATCATACCTCTTCACAGTGCCCCAATTATTCTCTCATCAAGGCCCTTCAAATACAGGAAGACGGCTTTACTTATGCACTTGAACCATATTACAATGAAGGACAGCATATTATATAAGATGCTAAATTCGTAACACACGGTGAGCGGCTTGGTGGCACAGTGGTTAGCACTGCTGCCTCGCAGCGCTAAAGACCCGTGTTCAATTCCCGCCTCGGGCGACTGACTGCGTGGAGTTTGCACGTTCTCCACGTGTCTGCGTGGGTTTCCTCCGGGTGCTCCGGTTTCCTCCCCCAGCCCAAAGATGTGCGGGTCAGGTGAATTGGCCATGCTAAATTGCCCGTAGTGCATGGGTGGCTTGCGCTTCGGCGGGGCGGTGTGGACTTGTTGGGCCAAAGGGCCTGTTTCCACAATGTAAGTAATCTAATCTGAACACCCTTGGAGGTGCTATTTTGGTGATTCATGATTAAAGACATTCAGGTCCTTTTGAAAAACAACACTTCTCAACCTTGTACCATTTGATCAAGACAAAATGTTTATTTATCACATCCAAATCATTTCTATGCCTTACAAACTGTTGTGGTTCAAACACCGAAACATGTGATATCCCATGCGTAACTGCCTTCGGTCCATAAAAGTGCAAGAAGCTCAGTTTTGCTTCCACTGACCAATCCTCAATCCATGTGTTATATCCACCTCCCCCCGTCCCCGTACTCTAACCTCCTTTGTTCACTTGTTAGCAACAATGTAAAACAGTATTCTGCAAATTCAAATACACCACTCCCACTAGTCCTCGTTTGTGCATTAACACAAACTCCGCAGGTTTCTCAACGATGACTACCGGTTTCTAAATCAAAGCTGACTCTGCAAAGTCACACCGTGGTTTCCCAAGTGTCGAGTTATAAAATGTATCTTAGAAGGTTCTAATATTTTCTTCAGATGTGACATCAAAGTACCCGTTTTTTTTGTTTCCCCTCCCACTCCAGTTTTAAATATTTAGGAGTACAATAGCTACTTTCCAGTCTGCAGGAACCAGAATTTCCAGAATCTCAAAAAATTTGTAGGTTAATCAATACTTTTTTCTTCTCATTACAACATTTAAAAGAAAATTGGATAAGCACATGAATAAGAAATGTTTGGAGGGATATGGGCCAAGTGCGGGCAGATGGGACGAAGTTAGTTTGGAATTAGAATAGTCAGCATGGACTGGTTGGAACGAAGGGTCTGTTTCTGTCTTGTATGATTCTATATCTATTTCACTAAATGTAATGCCACTTCCCTGAAAACTCTGGGATGGAGCTCATTTCGTGCAGTAATTTGCCAACCTTCCATTGAATTAGTTGTTTCAGTAAGTTCTCTTTATTAATTCTAATCAAGCACAGTTTCTTATTTTCACCACTCAGTCTGTCCCACAGTATTTCTGGAAGATTTTCGATACCTTCCATTGTGGAGACAGCACGAAGGTATTACCCTCAGCACGAGGCAGAGATGAATTCTGTCACTGTGTGAATACATCAGAGCAATGCAATTGAGAGATGATGGACGTGACAGCCACTCCTGCTCAGAAAGTTCTAGAATCAAAACAGTTCAATAAAACTGGTCACTGACAGAATAGTCCTCTCCCTCCTGCGAGGTTGCAGGTTATGCTGAAACAGGTGAAACAAAGCTGTGATCACCTCATTTTAGAATTAAACTGTCTTCACACTTTGCACCCGGCCTAGGTCCAGGTCGACGTAAGAAAAAGTTTGCGATCAAAATATGTGTAATGAGAAGATATACCAGAAGAGGATTACAACTGGAAAGGTGTGGATGATGGTTTAATCAGAAACAGCGTTGTCGCAGAATTGAAGACTGGGGATATTGTGAAGGTGGTCCTGGACAGGTTTTGTGATTGACATAATATTGAGATGTAAATCAGTTCAGGACAAAATGGGGTAATCGTGGTTATGAACACTTTTGTTTCTCCTCGGATATTTGTAAGTGAAGAATGTGAAATTCATGGAATAAAAATGGAGTTTGCAATTGAAAGCGAAGACAATAATTTGGATCTTTGCCAAATAGACATAACAGAGAAAACGATGATATTCACAAAGGGTTAGAGAATTAATAAATGGGCAGAGATAGACTCACCAGGAACACCAAAAATAGCGAGGATTGGATAGTAACCTGCCTGCATAATCATCAGTAAGCAGAGCCATTTGAGATGTTGTCACTGCACTGACGTCTCCTCCAACACAACAACTTCCAATATAAAAACTGTCTCTGGGCACAACCGCCCTGAACATACACAAGAAATACCGATTTCTCTGAATTTTACTCTTACAGCTCTTACCAGTTAATTGTTTATCATTCATACAATGCAATTCTATAATCTGTTTGTAAAGATGCAAACAACTTATTGCACAGTTAGTAAGCTTTTTCATTTTTAGATCTTTTTGTAGCCTTAGCGCAAAAGAAAACGTTCTGTTTAAAATTGACCTGTTTATTGGGATTCAAGGGTCAGACATTGTACGTATTTTTCATGGGTTAATAAACAGAAAGGGATAGAAGACAGTGGCTGTGGAGACTGATGAGGAGCAAAGTGACATCCCCACCAGTCCCCAATGTCATCTTGACAGACAGAATAAAATAAAATACAGTGAAAGAAACATAATGTATTCGGAAGAAGGAATGGCAAGTGACAGTGTAAACAAAACAGAATCATTTGAAATGGAATGGCTGAACAATGATTGGTGTGTGTGTGTGTGTGTGTGTGTGTGTGTGTGTGTGTGTGTGTGTGTGTGTGTGTGTGTGTGTGTGTGTGTGTGTGTGTGTGTGTGTTGTTTATCATTCATACAATGCAATTCTATAATCTGTTTGTAAAGATGCAAACAACTTATTGCACAATTAGTAAGCTTTTTCATTTTTAGATCTTTTTGTAGCCTTAGCGCAAAAGAAAACGTTCTGTTTAAAATTGACCTGTTTATTGGGATTCAAGGGTCAGACATTGTACGTATTTTTCATGGGTTAATAAACAGAAAGGGATAGAAGACAGTGGCTGTGGAGACTGATGAGGAGCAAAGTGACATCCCCACCAGTCCCCAATGTCATCTTGACAGACAGAATAAAATAAAATACAGTGAAAGAAACATAATGTATTCGGAAGAAGGAATGGTAAGTGACAGTGTAAACAAAACAGAATCATTTGAAATGGAATGGCTGAACAATGATTGGTGTGTGTGTGTCTGTGTGTGTGTGTGTATAGATAGATAAGATTGTTCATATGTGTGCACCATATTCAGAATGAGCAAGAGACATAAGTAACAAAAATGATGCATGCGATGTACAAAATTTATAAAATATTAATATGTTATTTAATCTTCAGCTGAGACGTTATGTGCCCCTTCTCTCAACGTACCGTCTGCCTCCTGCCCCTTTCTGGCATTCCCTGATCCAAGCTATCATTCTTATCGGGAAGTATGTTTTACATTCCTGCTTCTGGTGTTCCAACTTATTTCAGATAATCCATTTTCTACCGGGAAACATATAAATTGGCCAGGCTGGGTTCTGTCAACAGTTGGTGCCTGTCCATGAGGGAGGACATGTCCAGAGTTAATTGGAAGGGGAAATGAGCACGCGAAGATGGTTAAGCAGCAATGGCAGTAGTTTCTGGAGATAATTCAGCAGCACATCAGAAATTCATCCCAAGTAAGAAGAAAGATATTCAGTGGAAGACAAGGCAGCCATGAGTGATAACGAACTCAGGAACAGCATAAAAACAAAAGGAAATGTGCACAATGTGGTGAGGATTATTGGGAATCTAGATGATTATGAAGCCTATAAATTCCAGCACGGATAACTAATACCAGCAAATGGGAGGAGAGGGTGAAATATGATATTACGGTTGTTAATCATGTAAAAGAACATTGCAAGAGATTTATAGATATATAACAAGGAAGAGAGGGAGTAAAGAACAAACAAAGGAATGTTGGAAAATGAAGCTTGAATAGTTATGGGAAGCAATGGAATGGCAGAGGAATTTAACATTTTGCAACACTCTTCACGGTGGAAGACACCAGCAAAATGCCAGAACTTCAAGACAGTCAGGGGTTAGATGTGAGTACAGTGACCACCAGTAAAGAGAAGGTGCTGGGGAAGGTGAAGTTGGATCAATCAGCGAAACCAGTTGGACAACACACCGTAGTTCTAAAGAGATACCGAAGGTGATTATGGAGGCATTGCTGGTGATCTTTCTGGAAACTTTGAAGTGAGGGAAGACTGTTAAATATAACCTCCCCGTTTAAGGAGAGAGGGACACAGAAGTCAGATAATTATAAATGGCCAGGCAAGTTGAAACTGTTGCATAGAAGGACTTAATGGATCCTAGGTTTATGAATAGATGTGTGGAGTATAAGAACAAGGAAGTTGTGAAGTATATTGGACGTGGTGCGATTAAGCTACAGCATAACAAGAGTTACATTTACAATGCTATTGCGAACAGCAGACTTGAAAATACGGTTAAAACAAAGGAAATCAGTTCGAAGCAGACAGGAGCATTAGTGACAAAGAGACTGTTTCCTAGACTCTGTAGTGGGAATGTTGAGATAAGCTTGTCAATAAAGTTACTAAAAATGTATAAAAAGCTCAATAAAATCTGTTGTTGCGGAGCTCTCAACGTGCAACTATGTAGCCAATACATGTGAAGTTGAAAACTCACAGCAGGTCAGACAGCATCCTAGGAAGAGGAAAGTCAATGTTTCAGGCTGAAAGACTTCATCAGGATTGGGGCGGGGGAAGGGGAACCGGGAAGTATATAGAGGGTGGGGGGAGTGGCTGGGAGAAGGTTAAGTGTGATGGCGATAGGATGGCACTGGAATGTTGGGTTGGTTAAAGCGTGCAGAGAGCAGATGCTTCATGAATATGTTCCTAAGTCTCCCTTTGGTCTCCCTGATAGAGAGGAGACCACATCGGGACTTGGGGACGTGCTTGGTGGGGCAGGATCAGGTTCAGTATGGAGCACCAGTGCTCTGAATGCAACAACCAACCTGACTTTTCAGTTACCATCCATTTTAATTCCCCATTCAACTCGTCCGGTGACATGCATATCCTTAGCCTGTCCACTGTCAGAGGAACACCACCTGAGATTTTACCTTTGGAGCTGATAGCTCAATGGCTTCAATATTGACAGGAGCAACATCAAATTCCCTCCCCCCTGCAGCCTTATCCCATGTCCCTTCTCCCTGACCAGACCCACACAATCCATCTTCTCACTCTCATATCCGCTCCACCCTTCCCACTGACTAATCACAGTAACCTCATACCTGCATGTATACACCACCATTATGCCTACCCTTCACCCTTCCATATCCCCTCACACCATTTCTGGGCTCCCCTCCACCACACCAGTCCTGACGAAAGGTCCAAGATAAAAATATTGCCTTTTTGCTCCTCTGATTCTGTCTGGTCTTTTGTGTTTCTCCAGCTCCAAGTTTATTAACTCTGGCCTCTCGCAAGTGTAGTACTTACACTCTCCAATTTGTGGAACTATGTAGTCTACATATAAGAGGAAATACATTTGGACATTTGAGAAGATCGCTAACTTTTTCCTCATTT
>NC_057717.1:6934049-6940187 GCF_004010195.1 Chiloscyllium plagiosum | reverse complement strand
CAGCTGCAATGTTCCAATGAAGCACAACCCAGGCTCGGGTAACACCTCACATTTCACTTTGGTACGTTACAGCCTGTAGGAGTAGGTATTCAATTCCATAACTTCACAGCATGACGCCATTATGGCTGTTCTCAAATCTTCATACATTCCTTCCCTTGGTCTCCCAATGAACTTGCCCTGTTTATGAATCGTTTGTCTTGCACTCAGTTAAGGAAACCAATTCCCCCCCTTACAATCTAATGTATACTCATTTTACATTTGATTCTCTTTTACCACAAAGAAAAGTCCATTCGTTAGTCGCATTGCGCCTCAACACCGGCTGTTTCCCGTCACGCCTCCAATACATCTGGCAAGGGATTAAAAAGCCCTTTTTTCCAATCCTTTTCTGTTTTGAAGAAGTGTTACACTGGACTTGAAACGCTAACTCTGTTTCTCTGTCTCTGTAGATCTGCTGTGTTTCTCCAGAAATGAACAAAACACATTTTCAATAAAACAAATAACTGATGATACCGGAAATCTGAAACCAGAACAAAAAAAAATCTGTGAGCCTTGAAGAACGATCACTGGAACCAATTATTAACTCTACTTTCACTCCACAGATGCTCCCAGACCTGCTTAACTTCCCCACCAATTTCTGTTTTTCAACAGGTTTCAGAGATGTGTGTCAACGTTGCTCAAACCCCCCTGTCCAACCTGGAGCGCCACATACCGGGAAGTGAAAGATAACACAAGATGCACAAATTCAATGGTTCTGAAACTATGTAAGGCTTGCATCATTGACACTACAGAGCTCTTACTCTTCGGGAGAGAAACAACGGGAGATGTATTCACTCTAAACACAGAAGGTAGCACATACTGGAAGGGAAAGGATTCATATGAATATATTAAGGCATGATGAGGAATGAGACAAACTGTAAGTGTGACACTATGGAGAGACCCTCAGTGGAATGAGAATATAAACTTGGACGTGTACTACATCAGAAACCAGAGTAGGTCACTGAGTACATGGCTGATGGGTGAAAGGGTCTCGGTGTGAACTGGGGAACGGGCAACAGAACTGTATGAGAGATATTGGAGCTCAAACCGTGTATTCCATGTGGTGCTATAGACCACAGCAACAACAGAAGTAGAATTACATAAAACTATAATCTGTAACTTTTTGCTCCGGATAATCCCTCACTCCACAATTACCATCAAGGTGATCTATGGTTCAGTGACGAATGTGGGTAAACATGCCAGGGTCAGAACCATGTGCCCCTAAAACTGATGATAACCCGTTAAAGCCACCACACTTGACTGGTTACATTCCAAACAGCAGAACTAACATCTGATCGAGAGGGCGCAATGATGCAAAGACTTACAGATCAGATCGAAGCTCAGCAGTCCTGCCACACCCAGTCAAAAATGGATTAATCAACTCACTGCAGGACAGGGCCATACACATGTCCCCATCGTAAATAATGGAACAGCCCTGCACATCAGGGCAATAGACAAGGATTCGCATCTACATCATACTCAGCCAGAAGTGCTGAGTTTATGATTCAACTCACCTTGTCAGGATGCCCACAGAATCACAGATGACAGTTTTCAAACAATTTGATTCGGTCTATGTGACATGAAGAAACAACTGAACACAGGAGGTACGACATAGGCAATGTACAACAAGCCCTGTCCATGGGGAAGCTATTTCATTCCATTTCCAATTCTGACATCTATCTGGCAATGTGGAAAATTACTATGACAAGTCCCTTAAGAGGAAGATAATTACAGAATGACCAATACCACCCCCTCAACTCCATTACGACAGTCAAATGGTTGGGAGGTCTTTTTGACAGAACCGTGAAGCAGCACAAAAATCATCTGCTCAGTGTGGTTTCCGATAGGTCCCCATGTGGAACTGGTGCTGTTGTGGAAATGTCACTGGATCACTAACCCAGACCAAACAAATGCTCCAGCAGCTGGTGGAAGTTAAAAGCAATTAATAAAATGTCGAGGTCTAAAATTTGGTGTCAGTAACAATGACCGTGAAGCCAATGTCGATTGTAACCATCAATTTGCTTCTCTAATGTACTTTCAGGAAGTGAATCTCCCGTGCTTTCCTGGTCTGGCCGAAACGTGACTCCAGATACACAGACATGTGATAAACTCTTCAATGGTCTCTGAAACAGCCAAGCAAGACACTGAATTGTATCAAACTGCTCAGAGGTCTTAAAGGATAACCCGGACAGAACATCCGGCACCAGCCTCGATATCCGAAAAGGGAATGGGAAACACAGTCCTGTCGACCCTGCAGAGGCCTCCTTCCTAACACCTGAGAGCTTGTAACAATATTTAGAGAGCATTCCCATAGATTGCACAGAAACCTCAGGAAAGGAGTATGTAATTCACCACAGTGAGCCTCCACGTTCTCATCATGGCCGGGTATCTCCTCAACGCATTTCTCTTCCAGCAGACTGAAATATATTGCAATTGATTCCGTCAATCAAATGTTTGAGATGTTTGCGAATAGCTAGGACCCAAGGACATATTCCTGAGATACCCCACGAGCCTTCATCTCCAGTAAAATGATTCTTTTATTCCAGTGCTTCCGGTCCAAGGGCTGCTTTGCTGGAGCTTGTGCACTCTTACGTGCTTCCTTTTTCTTATTTTCTCACCCACTTTTCTCTCTGTAACTTACTGACCTCAAGCTGGAACCAGGGTTTGGACCTCAAGCTGAGCGCAGTGCGGAGGAGAGTGAGTCCTTCCTTTTCCGGAGCAAGCACAGGACCTGGAATTGACAGCTGCTACTTTAGCAGAGGCAACGTGGATGAGATAGGGGCCAGCAGCAAAAGGTGATGCCTGAGGATTAGAGACTTGTTGCTGATTGAGTCCTGCACTGGTGCTGATGAAGCGGATAATGGAAGGCCGTCATGGTAACATCAATGATGTGGGTATAGCAGTAAAAGACATGTCTCTGACATTGGAACGGTCTGGCACAGGGGGCAATGAGCCGGTGATGGAGGAGTATCTGCCCAGTGGCAAAGATGGTGCCTGAGGATCAGCATCTTCAATGTTGCTGGGGTCTGGTGTAGATGGTGATATACTGTCATGAGGGATTGGGTTGCAGCGGTGGTCGATGGTGAGGAGCTGGCTCACAATGCATCAGGTTTCTTCAAGCTGTATCCTTTTTTATTCCATTTTCTTCAATTATTCAAAATGGCACCACTTTGTGGCAACACGTGGACGCTTTTCGCTGTATTTTATTATATTTATCCTGTAAAATACACCTGGTCATAAAATCAAAATCAAAAAACTTTTACTCACTCTTTCCTGCCAGCTGTCCCTTTCTGAAACCATGTCCAAATATTCGCCACAATCCCATAAGATTTGATTTTGCACACTGGGCTTAGGACTTCAGTAAAACTCTTTCTGAAAATCGCCCTCGTAATCTTACCCTTCCCAATCACCTCTCCCTCAGCCTTCTGTGCTCCAACGTAAACCAACCAAAGCTTACCCAGCCTCTCTCCATAGCTGATATGCTCCATCCCAGGGAAAATCCTGGTGAATCTCCTCTGCACCCCTCCAATACAATTACATCCTTCCTGTAATAAGGTTTCCAGAACGTCACACAATATTCCATCTTGGCCTAACCATAGACTTTATAGTTCTGACAATATATATGTTGATGAATGAAGGCTGCGCCTACGGTTTCCGCTGCCTTCTTAACTAATCTATTAACCTCAGTCAAAATGTGTGTTGCTGGAAAAGCACAGCAGATCATCCAGCATCCGAGAAGCAGGAAAGTCAATGTTCCGAGAATAAGCTCTTCATCAGGAATGTGACCCATCATTCCTGATGAAAAACTTATTTTCGCAACGTCGGCTCTCCTGCTCCTTGGATGCTGCCCGACCGACTGCTTTTCCAGAACTACACTTCGTGATTCTGATCTGAAACATCTGCAGTCCTCACTTTTCCCTAACTTGTTAACCTGTGCAGTCACATTTAGGGATCTATGGAGAAACACCCTCTGAGCTTCCTAGTGAACTGCCATTCATTGTATACTCCGATTTTTAGTTCCTTCTTCCAAAGTACATCACCTCATATTTATCAGGGTTACTATCCATCTGACCATCTGACCTTTCCATGTGTATCTTCCTGTAACATAAGGCCTTCCTCCTCACTGCCAACAATCCGGCCAAACTTTGTGTCAAATACAAACTTAATTATCACACTCCCCCATCCCCCACACATTCATATCGGGATCAGTTATGAATGCCACAAATAATAAGGGACACAGCACTGATCCCTGTGGCACTGGTCTCCAATCACACAAACAGCCTTTTGCCTCCACCCTCTGTCTCCTGCCAATAAGACAATGTTTGATGTCACTCACTAAGTTACCTTGATATCATGACTTTTTTTAAAAATCAGTTTCCCATATGGCCTTTGTCAAAGACCTTACTGAAAAACCATATAAACAACAAGCTCTAAAATATACAATAACATTCATTTGGTATGACTTCCTTCTAAACCTTGCCTCCCTAAATAGAGGTCAAGTTTCTCCTTTCCTATTTTCTCCAGTACTTGCCCTAACACTGATATAATACTTACTGGTTTACAGTTCTCCGTTCTATTTCCACCATCCTTCCTGTAATGTGGGACCACATTAATTGTTCTCCAGTCATCTGGCAGCTCTAACTTCCCTGTGGCCAGATTCGTCTTAAAAAATTGAGTCAGGGCCTTTTGTCCTTTGTCTCTATCAGCAGCCTGTGATGCAACTCATCCAGACCTGGCAATCAGGAAAATTTTGTACCAGCGAAAGCCTCTGATCTCTACTCACATCTTATATCAGTCTGTTTAAGAGCTTCCCAATCCATCTTCTTGAATTCTGTCCCTGCAATATCCTTCTCCGAAGTAAAACAGATATAGAGCTCTCATGTAGCAATCGATCAATGTTCTCCAGCTTCACGCACATAGAGCCCCCTTGGTCTCCAATGGGCCCTAGTTGTTTACTGGTTATTTTGTTCTGATTGATGTACGTGGAGAACATCTTGGGATTCTCCCTAACCTTTCCTGGCAACACATCGCCCTGTCCCTGTGTCAGTCCGTCTCTCCGTGCGTACTTTCTAAGCTTCACTGCGTTCTCCTTTCATTTTGGCAATCACTGGAGAAAACAAATTGAGTTTCTCCATCAGTTAATCTTGCCTCTAATAAGATAGGCATGAAAGTAACTGCTTAGTTTCTCTGCAATTTCCTAGTTCTCTGCAAGACATTATCTTGTGTGGATATTCACCATTCCACATGTGTCTTGCCTTCACTTTCCCATCTAGTATCGAGAGAAGCGTTTGATCATCCTAATGTTTCTTGTTCGTTTGCATTCTTTTTAAAATTTCCTTATCAGTTCATTCGTCTTCAAATACCTCTGAATCCATGGCTTACAACAATATCTGGAATTTTTCTGAGCTGCTTCCTTTGATCTAATGCAACCTTTAACTTCTTTTGTTAACTATTGTTAAGTCACCTTACCCCTTTGCTGTTTGAACTGTGGTGGACATGTGTATATTGTACATTTTCAGGTCTTTATTTAAACAACAACCATTGCCTGTCTTCAAGAAAATCTTTTTCATGTACTTCTCCAATTCAATGTAGCTAATTTATGCCTCATACTTTAGTAATTTGCCTGACTCAGGTTTATGACCACAATTTTAAACAAAACTGTTTTGTGTTCAGACGTCATATAAAATTCAATAAATTATAATTACTATTTCCGAAGCCTCCTTTTCAGCAGGGGTTTCAATTAGCACTTCCGATCACATAACACCAATGTCAAAACAAACTGACCTCCACCTCAGTGCTCAACGTACTGTTAAATAAAACCATCTCAAATACGCTCATGAACTCCCTTTACCCTGCATTATTATTCACGTGCGTTAACGCAGTTTAGATGTAGTTTGAAATTGTTCATTATTACTGTGGTTTGCATAAACCTGGGTATCTAATTTTCCGTTTTCTAATATAGCTGAAAATGTGTTGCTGGAAAAGCACAGCAGGTCAGGCAGCATCCAAGGAGCAGGAGAATCGACGTTTCAGGCATGAGCCCTTCTTCAGAAACTTCCTGAAGAAGGGCTCATGCCGGAAACGTCGATTCTCCTGCTCCTT
>NC_057717.1:6930931-6933945 GCF_004010195.1 Chiloscyllium plagiosum | reverse complement strand
TTCAACAATGCTATGCATTCCCCCAGACAGCTGAGACTACTCTAAACTGGGTGGGAACTTTACATCAGGTTGGTAAAGTGCTGCTGATGTTGTACAGGATCTTAATCAGATCACATCTGGAGTAATGTGTACAGACTTCATCTCCTCATTGAAGAAAGGATATTATTTTGTTGGAAGCAGCTCAGAGATGGTTCCCTCAACTGATTCCTGCAATCAAGGGGTTAAGTTATAAGGAAAGGATGACCAGTTTATCCAATATGCATTAGAGTTTACAAAATGAAAGATGATTTTTTTTTTGCACAGAACACTGGAAAAAGTCTGCAACAGAAGCCAATTACACAGCCAATTCTATTTCTCCAGCCTGTTGCACAGGAACAGCAGAAGGATATTCAGGCCTTCTAACCTGTTACACCAGAACAGGATGAGGTAATTCAGCCGCTAAAGCCTATAGAGTAACATGAGGAGGTCAGTCAGCTCCTGGAGTCTATAACGCTGCACACAGAATTGGCCATGAGGCATCAGTATCCTGTTATGCAGCAACAGGATCAGTCCATTCAGCCTCCTCAAGTCTCTAACTCAGGAGCTGGAAGAGATTGGTACACTAGAATAGCACGAGGAATTCAGCAAGAGAATTAAAGAAGGAGATAAAATTATTTGAGACTTGTTATGGAAAGGTGGAGGTAATTCACCCATGTGTCCGTTGTATGGGAACAGGACGAGACAAATCACTCGTTCAAACCCATTTCAGGGATGCAGGAAGTTATTGTTCATTATCTCGAGTCTGTTATGAAGGAAAATGAACAGACCCTTCAGACCCGCAAAATGTTTTACACCTACAGGAAGATTCCACAATCCCTCAGTCTTCTGACATATTATCCGGTGGAGAAGCAGATCTTGAATCTGTAGATCAGGACATTCCGGCCATCGAGACTCTAATATAGGAATACCATGGGGACATTCAGTCCATTGAGCGTATAAACCAGGAACTGAGTGAATCCATTCAGACACTCATGACTATTACGCAACGATTGGAGCAGATCTTATCAAGCTTTTTGCCTGTTACACAGGAACATGGGAAAAGGAACGTAGAGTTTACAAAAAGGATAGGAATTAGGGTAATCACCTTCACTTGTCAATACAAGATTGTGAACATAGTGTTGGGAATTAAGGGAAATTGTGAGAATCCATTATTAATTAATTAACAACAAAGGATTTCCAAAGTTAAACCAAATACATCAGAATCAGCGTTATTTTTTTTTAAATGTGTTTGCTCGAGTTCTTAAAAGATGTAAAAACAATGACTGCATTTGCTGGAAACCAGATGCTAGATTAGTGGTGCTGGAAGAGCACAGCAGTTCAGGCAGCATCCAAGGAGTTTCGAAATCGAATTTTCGGGCAAAAGCCCTTCATCAGGAATAAAGGCAGTGAGCCTGAAGCGTGTAGACAGAAGCTAGAGGAGGGTGGGGGTGGGGAGAAAGTAGCATAGACCTGGGAGTTGTAGTGAGAGAGGGACTGCCTGAGATTCTTGTAGAGAGAGGAGGAAAACTTCTTCAAGGCAGGCATCCTTGCAAGAGGATTCGCAGTAGGTTAATGAGGAAGCTGGAGAAATCTACATTCCTGAAATGTCGATTCTCCTGCTCCTCGGATGATGCCTGGCCTGCTTGCCTTTCCAGCACCACACTTTTCAACTCTCATCCAAATGATACAATAAATGGTAAAATTTCGGGTCATGTGATCTGAACTCTATGGAACCCCAAAAGTTGCCGTCCATTAAGGAAACAAGTATTCCATCTCTCTGCATGTTGTTGGCTCACCAGCCCGATATCCAAGAGAATGACCTCTTCCCAAACACATGTCCTCTTATTTTACAGCTTAATATTTTGTGCAGCGTTTAATCAATCCCTTTTCAAATCTCAGGTACTTAGCTTCTACAGGATCTCTATTGTCCTCTCTCTTAAAAGATGTGACAAGCAAAGTAGAACTTACTTCTCTCAATGGGCTGTGATTCTGTGTAATTCACTTCCCCAGTGTGCAGGGGATGCTGGGACGTTGAGTAAATAAAGGGGTATGGAGAGTGGGCAGGCACGTTCGACTGAGACCGCAATGATGTCAACCATGATTGTATTCAATGGTGGAACAGATTCACGGGGCTGGATTGCTGACTGATGCTCCTCGTTCTTATTCAGACCTTCGACGGTTTTACACAGGAATGGGGGAGGACTGATTATCAGACAGGAAACAGGCACTCTGGATAAATCTGTCTTAATCAGTTCCACAGAACGTGACCAGTGTTGACACACAGTGACCAGTGCAAGGTCCTCAACTGTTTACAATAGATATCAATGATCAAGATGATAGAACCGATGTGCTGCTTCAAAAAAACAAACCCAAGAGAAAATAACTTTTTTAAAAATGATAGCATGGTCACAATAACCGTTTGGAAAAAAAGAACCAACGATATACAAAAGTGGCCTCATTTTCAACCCATTATTCTTATTGGTTCATTAGACTACAAAATATATATATTGCATTGACACTATGCATGCAAACATTCACAACTCCATTCTATTTCAGTTAGTTTACTTCTGCCACAGAACACTTCTGTTTTCCTTCATCCAAGTCTCGACAACTTGTCAGCAAGTACAGTTTCTCGTCTTGTCACTTGTATAACTTCCAAATTTAATGGCAAAAATAATAACTCTATCTGAACAGATTGGAAGTTTTCTTCCTAAATTTCTCTAACAACCTTCAGGCGTTATGATCAGTATATGTATATTTGTCTCAGACACGTTATTGGCAATTTAAATGCTGAAATATTGTAACGCCAACACCAAGCGCAAGGCATCCTTCACAGTTGTGAAATATTTCTGTTGATGGTTCCACTGGATACTCCAACCACACGTTACATAATGGAGCACTTCTCATCTCGCTCATAGTCCTTCTCAACGACATATCTCCTCATGACTCAGCTTAAAAGATTTACATTCTTCTGTACCTCTTAATTCTGTAACCCC
>NC_057717.1:6925027-6930431 GCF_004010195.1 Chiloscyllium plagiosum | reverse complement strand
CCTTTTAAAGCTGGCACCAGTGCCAGGGATCGTAGAATATCCAGAGGCATTCGGGCGATAGTGATTACCTACAGTCATGATGGGTGGGAGAATAGGGCCGGCATTGATGGGGGGTCACCATGAAATGAGACGAGTTCGATAAGATAACACCAGGAAATTAGTTCGGCCTCGTGCAGATGATCCCTGTCACACTCAAAGAAAGTGTCACTGAGACAAATTATTGTTAGATTCAGCCCAATGAATCGATGACTTTGCTGGTCCTACTCTCAGTTGTAAAGCTGCAGAACAAAAAGCTCATCCAAAACTCTCCATCACCTGACCTCACAGCAATAACCCATTCTCCCATCATTTCTGGAAACATTGGCTTATGTTGCAGAAAACTATTAGAATATCTACATTTCAACATTCTGGAACCTGTGAGCCCATCCTTCCATGACATTGTCTTTGAATCTCGCTCTCTCTGTCTAAACTCCAAACCCCTCCCATTTAGGGATATTTGAACCGATTCCCTGGCGATCTCTCTCTGGCCATCATTCTCACACCCACAGCACCCCTTATCATGGCACAGTGTAAATATGGAGCTGGAAATGGACGGGAGATGCACATCCTGTCACTTCCAGCATGGGCTGCAAGTTAACCCACACTGGGCAGCGATCTAACGCAGTGATTTGAGAAATGTAATGGGGTAATGGACACAGTTACATACCCGGGTCACATATCCCATCTGGGTCTATACATCAATGCACTGCTGTGGTCTGCATACCTTTCCACTCTCAGTAGATTGAGGATTGTATTGCACAGGGCACCATCCTGGTCTGCACAGTGCTCCATGCTGAACACATACTCATCTGGGTTTATGGTGTCTGGTCTGGTTCTGTGAGAATGTGATATAACGAACCATTTCACTGGAAATGGCAATGCCTTTATTTTTGTTCTCAATCATGTGTTTGGACCCAACAAATTCTATCTCCTCCAGCCAGTCCCATTCTTCAGTCTAACTCCATAGTTCAGTAACTTGTATCATGAGTAATTGTCCAGTTTTAATGTGAATAACTGTTCTGTCTGTTTCCCTGTCCTTTAGCATTGCTCAAATTGGAGCATCAGGATTCACTACTATAAACCTCAGTAAGGTCATTTCTCAGACTCAACGGTCTAGGTAATATAGCCCCAGCCTATTCATACTATCTCTGTAGCTCAACATCACCAGAACCGGCCTCCAAAACCGTCAACATACTTATAGAGTCAGAGAGATGTACAACATGGAAACAGATCCTTTGGTCCAACCAACCTGTCCATGCCGACCAGATATCACAACTCAATCTAGTCCCACCTGCCAGCACCCGGCCCATATCCCTCCAAACCCTTCCTATTCATATACTCATCCAAATACCTCTTAAATGTTGCAATTGTACGAGCCTCCACCACATCCTCTGGCAGATCATTCCATACACACACCACCCTCTGCGTGAAAAAGCTGCCCCTTAGGTCTCTTTTATATCATTCCCCTTTCACCCTATACCTATACCCTCTAGTTCTGGACTCCCGACCTCAGGGAAAATACTTTGTCTATATACCATATCCATGCCCCTCATAATTTTGTAAACCTCTATAAGGTCAGCCCGCAGCCTCCGGCGCTCCAGGGAAAACACCCCAGCCTGTAATACAACAACATTTTTTTCCTATAGCAATGAGAGCAGAATAAATGACTCTATTGCAGAAATGGCTGAAAAAAGCGTGTAGGCGACAGTGAGCATTGCAGATGCTGGAGATTAGTGTCAAGAGTGTGGTGCTGGAAAACACAGCAGGTCAGGCAGCATCCGAAGAGTAGAAAAATCGATGTATCAGACAAAAGCCTGATTCCTGATGAAGGGCTTTTGCCCAAAATGTCGATTTTTCCTGTCCTCGGATGCTGGATGACCTGCAGTGCTTTTCCAGCACCACACTCTGAACCCAGTGTATATCCCAGATGGTCTCCTTCTTCACGATAGCAATTTCCCCTCCCATATACTCGATGATGCCAGCCAGAGCATATCATCCACTTCCCATACCTCTGCATTCGAATCCCACCCGTCCAAACGCAACAGGGAAAGAACACCCCTCTTCTTCAACTTCCACCCCACCAAACCACAAAATACAATGCATGACCCTCCCCCATTTGCACCACCTACAATCAGACTCCACCAACAGGGATATATTTCCCTCCCTGCCCTTACGTTTATTTTGTAAATAACATTCCTGGCACTACTCCCTTGTCAGGTCCACGCCACCCACCAGCCTATCCTCCACTCCTGGCACCTTCCCCTACAACCGCAAGAACTGGAAAACCGGCACCCTCACCTCCCCCTCACTTCCATCCGAGCCCCAAAACATCCTCCATATACATCAGACTTTTATCTGCACTTACACAATTCACCTACTGCAATGGTTGCTCCGGATGTTGTCTCCTCTACATTGGGGAGACAGGATGCCAATGTGCGGAACACCTCAGAGAACATTGCACCAACCAACCACACAACCCCATGGCTGAACACTTTGAATCCCCCTTCCCACTTCGCCATAGACATGCAGGTCCTGGTCCTCCTCCATCGCCAAACCTTATCCACCCGACGCCTGGAGGAAGATAGACTCATCTTCTGCCTTAGGATCCTGCAATCGCATGGGATGCGTGTGGATTTCACCAGTTTCGTCATTTCCCTTCCCCACATGTTATCCCAGATCCAACCTTCCAACTCAGCACCGCCCCCATGAACTATCTTACATGTCCATCATCATTCCCACCTATCCACTCCATCCTTCTCTCAGACATATCACCTTCAAACCCAACTTTATTTATTTCTCAAATTCTCAGCAACCTTCCCCCAACCCTATCCCCTTTCCATTTGTCTCTCAGTACCCTTGGGCCACAAGCATAATTCCTGATGAAGGGCTTACACAAGAAATGTCGATGCTCCTCTGATGCTTGACCTGTGCTTTTGCAGCACAACATTCTCGACTCTAATCTCCAGCATCCGCAATCCTCATTTTCTCCCTTTAGCTAATGTATCCAGAAAAGTTCCCACCAGACATTTCGTGTTGCTGGTCTGTTATTTTATCTTTATCTCCTTTATAAACAGAGTGGGACCTATGCAGCCCTGCAGTGCTCTGGCAATACTCCCACATGCAAGGAAAAAAAGTAAACAAAAAGATTTATAGTCTGTCTGTCAGTAACCCTCATGCATTCCATCCAGACTCATTAAATATTCATTTTTACTGTGATATAAAATGTTCTGTAAGGAAAGGGTTAACTGAACCTGCTTGCTCAGTGACTGTGATTAATGTCAGTCTCCATGGATTATAATTATCCCGGTGTGTGTTTTCCATCTACTAATGATAAATGGGCTCCATTCAATGTGTTATGCCAGAGTATGAGTAGGAGCATCACCCACAGCACTGACAGGGATCACCAGCTCCAGAGAGGGGGGAAGGAGAGATCAGAATCTGAGAATATTAGACTTGAATGTTACAACAATGGATAAGAATATGAGAACATGAGACTGGGATGTTCCAACAATGGAACCGAATCTGAGAATGTTGAACTGGAATGTTCCAACAATGGACAGGGCTTTATCCTATTATGTTTGGGTTGTTTCTACATATTATGATAGGTTGTCATTATATTCACAGATCTATTATGCTCTTCACATTATTCAATGTTTTTATTATCCTCTCCGGTCTATCGTTGGTGTGCCTGGTAAGTCTCACTGTTCAGATATTTTTTCTATAAATTAGTTATGACTGCATTACTGTTCTTTCATATATTCTTCACTTCTTTCCACTATTATTGTTCATGTTGAGACTCTGAATCCAGTTACTCACTCTGTAGATCACGACTAACTGCATCAGTGAACTTGTTCAATGACTTTCTCCCTCCTTACTTCTGGCAGTGTTACTCATGGGTCTCTATGTTGACCTACTCAGTTTCAGATGTGAACCATTGTCTCACTGTCCTTGTTATTTTAATATTGGGAGCGTGGACGTCATTGACCTCTATTATGTTTACAAACTCCATTTCCTTCCTGTTACTCCATCTCATCCTTGGCCAATTCTTTTTTCATTCATTTGTCAGACTTGGGCAATGCTGGCTGTCCCGCATTGATAGCCCATCCTTATTTGACCGCGAGAAGGCGATGGTGAGCTGCCTTCTTGAATCGCTGCAGTCCACTTGTTGTCGGTTGACCTATAATGCCGGTACGGAGGGAATTCCAGGAGTTTGACTCAAGTACTGTATATGTCCAAGTCAGGGTAGTGAGTGGCTTAAAGGGGAACTTGTATGTTGTGGTTAAAACAGATGAATCACAACTTTGGTGATCCATTTGGCCATGAGCTGATTTCTAACACCATGCCCTGCCCATTATTAACTTTAACTACTCACTGACTTAATGATGACAACAATCTGCTGCTAACACTCTCGGGTTGAAACCTGCAGAAACAAATCTGATTCGAACTAATCCCAAAATCCTATCCATCTGACATTCCTGCGCACGTTGATCTAGATCGCTATTCTGTCTGGCAATGCCTTTATTTTAATATTCTGAAACACTTTAACTCAGCTGTCCATGAAGGTTCCCTCAGTCTCTGTGTGTCGATTATCCAAATCCCTGCCAGTGGATTTAACCTGGTTTCCTTCAAGTGTATTTTCTCTCAAACAATGATTTTTCACATTCAACTACCCCAAATACACGCGCCCAACACACACACACACACTGCACTGGTCCATTGGAGATAGGAATCTTCCACTGCTGTGTGTATTTGATCTGTGTATCGTTCCCATGTGATAGTAAAGGTTTGCAATACTCCCCATGCTGGGCAGATAAATCAGTTTACTGTGCAATGCAATAGCATAGTTTGCAGAGTGCTCCATGTTGGCCAGTCATCTTTTCCCAGCTTATGTTGTTTGAAGTGTTCTGTGAAAACAATTCAGAATTTGATGTAACAAACCATTTCAGCTGATCTGAAAATACCCTTATTCAATGTTCTAATTCTTCAAATTTTGCTCTCTAAGGGGTCAATCCTCCAGTTAGTCCCACTACCCAGTCTTTTTCTCTATATTTCCACAACATGTTCTCAGTTATTTAACTGCCTGTTTCTGTATTTAATGTGTATCTCTCTGTCCCTCTGTATCTTTCCATGGCCTTGGTTTTTGGCTCTCTAGTGTATCGAGTGCTGACAGTGTGAAGCTCAGAAACAGTGAAATCATGTGTCTTGGGCTGTTGTTAACTTCCCAGTGTGTCCCATGTGGTGTTCTATGTGGGGGGTGGATGTGTGTGTCGGGCTGTTGTTCACTTCCCGGTGTATCCCATGTGGTGCTCCATGTTGGATAGGGGTTTAAGCGGTTTTGACTCTCGTCTTTGGAAGATGGTCTGTG
>NC_057717.1:6877336-6924654 GCF_004010195.1 Chiloscyllium plagiosum | reverse complement strand
TGGAATACCCATTTCACATCTACATTTACTATAAGGTAGTGGGGCAACATGGTTACTCAGTGGTTAGCACTGCTGCCTCACAGCACCAGGGACCCGGGTTCAATTCCCGCTTATAACTGCGTGCGGTGTGCACATTCTCCCTCTGTCTGCATGGTTTCCACTGGGTGCTCTGGTTTCCTCCCACAATCCAAAGATGTGCAGGTCAGGTGAATTGGTCATGCTAAATTTCCCATAGTGTTAGGTGCATTAGTTAAGGGTAAATATGGGGTAGGCGATTGGGGTTGGGTGGTTTGGTCTTCAGTGGATCAGTGTGGACATGTTGGGCTGTAGGGCCTGTTCTAACCGAAGACTAGATTGGCATCCAGGCTACAATCTTAGATTATTTTAAGGCAGTCTGGGGACACTCGTCTGGTTCGAAATCGATAATTCAAAATTGGATGCAGGATTAGAATCCCTACAGTATGGAAGCAGGCCATTTGGTTCAACAAGTCCACATCAACCCTTCGTAAAGTAAACTACCCCGATGCATTCCAGTCCCGTATTACTCCATATTTACCCCTGACTAGTGCAACTAACGTACACATCGCTGAACAGTACGGGTAATTTAACATGGCCATTTCGCTTAACCTGCATTTCAATGGTCTGTGGGTGGAAAATGGAGCACCTGGAGAAAACCCACGCGGGGACGGAGAGAATGTGCACAGGGAGATTGTTGGGCTCAAAGGGAGCGTCTTATAGTTGTTAGTGTCTTTTGGTCTGGGTGTTGAATTCGTTTGGTTTGTACAGTGATTTGTGTAGTAATGTCTATTTCTGTCTCTAAGAGTTCTCTGGGTTTGGAAGAAGTAAAGTTGGAAATTTTACAAAAGGTGAGCAAAGCAAAGTTTTAGAATTGGCAGAGAAGCTGGAGTTGGGTTTGTGTTTTTCTGTGAGAAAAGGAGTGACAATTGCAGCTGCAGCTTGTCATTTAAACTTTGGCGGAAATACCACCAGAATCTTTGGCAATGGCTAAAATTCAATTGCAGACGAGGCAGCTTGAACACAAAAAAGGAATTGAGACAGTTTGAATTAAGATTAAAAGTAGAATTAAAAGAAGAGGAGAGGAAGAAGAAAGACAAAAAAGAAGAAAAGCATAAAGCGAGTAAGTTTCAACTTCAAAAGTTAGCAACTTGAAAAGAAAGTCGACTTAGCAGGGTGGAGATGTAGGTAGACGGGGGGTTGAATGAGGAGGATAGTGAGGATGAGCAACTCTACGGTAGCCTAAGGCCTGATGTGGATCTGTTTAAATATATACAGGCATTGTCTAATTTTGATGAGAATGATGTAGAAGTCTTTTCAACTTAATTTGAGAAAGTGGCTACACGAATGCAGTGGCCACTGACCATGTAGATTTAGTTGATCCAAACAAAGCTGGTAGGTATAAGGAGTGGCGTATTTGCATCCCTATCGAAAGAGGTATCTAGCCAGTATGAGGAAGTGAAGATAGCCATCTGAAGTGCATATGAGCTTGTGCCAGAACCTACATACAGTGTTTTAGAATGTAAAATTGTGTCCCTGGTTAAACGTACATTGAGTTTGAAAGATCAAACAAAGTAATTTTGAGAGGTGAGTCAGGGTATTAAAAACAGAGCAACTTTTACACTCTTAGAGAGATTCTTACTTTGGAGGAGTTAAAAAACTCACTTCCTGCAGTCGTGAGAACTCAATTGGAAGAGCAGAGAGTTGAAATGGCATGATTAGAATCTGAAATGGCTAATAGCGTTCAGTTGAACCATAAATCGAAGTTTGGCTTCTGGGAGGGCTTGAGAAGAATGTGCAAGATCTTAAAATGTATACCTGTGCGTAAGGTTTCGTGGCATATACCAGGACTAGTAGGTAAATGGGTTACAGCATGAAGAGGTACAGAAACATGTAAACCTTTTAAGCTGAGACGTGAGCAGATATGTCACTGAGAAGGACTATGAGGGAGATGAGAAGTGCTCCATTATTTAACGTATAGTTGGAGTGTCCAGTGGAACCATCAACAGAAATATTTCACAACTGGGAAGGATGCACTTGGTGTTGGCGTTACAATATTTCAGCATTTAAATTGCCAATAACGTGTCTGAGACAAGTATACATATACTGATCATAACGCCTGAAGGTTTTTAGAGAAATTTAGGAAGAAAACTTCCAATCTGTTCAGATAGAGTTATTATTTTTGCCATTCAATTTGGAAGTTATACAAGTGACAGGACGAGAAACTGTACTTGCTGACAAGTTGTCGAGACTTGGATGAAGGAAAACAGAAGCGTTCTGTGGCAGAAGTAAACTGACTGAAATAGAATGGAGTTGTGAATATTTGCATGCTTAGTGTCAATGCAATATGTATCTATTGTAGTCTACTGAATCAATACGAATAATGCGTTTAAAATGAGGCCATCTTTGTATATTGATGGTTCTTTTTTTTTCAAACGGTTAGTTGTGACCATGCTATCACTTTAAAAAAGTTATTTTCTCTTGGGTTTGGTTTTTTGAAAAGAGGTCTTAAAGGCAGAGATGCTGAACTTCCGCCTGAAAACAGCTTAAGTAAACAACTGAGAAGGTGTTTAGGTTTTATTAAAACGTTTGTAACAATGGAAGGGCAGTGGCCAGCTCTCCCGGAACATGTTTTCTCGTTTTGTTGTCAATCACATTTAACATCCTCCAGACCTCAATGAGGTCTCCTCTCATTCTTCTAAACTCAAGACAGTATAGGTCTGAACTGCTCAAATTCTCTTTAAAAGAAAAATTCATCTCTGGAATCAATCAAATTAATTGATCAGTAACTTCATTGTAACTACATATCTTCTGCAGTCAGGGCAGCAAACCTGAACACAATATGTCAGTTACAGTCTCCCTAGTACCTTGCAGAATTGCAGTAATTCTTCCCTCCCTTTATACTCTATTCTTTTAGAAGTAAATGCTGAAATTGCACTTGCCTTTCTCATTCCCTGCTGTATGTCCATGTAAGTTTTCTGTGATGTGCACAAGGACACCCAGATGCCTCTGCACATAAGCACTCTGAAGTTGCTCTCCATGTCCATAACATGGTCGATTCCTCTGACCAAAATGGGTAATCCCATATTATCCACGTTAAATTTTAGTTGCCAGAGGTGGCACACTCATCTAAACTGTTCATGTCCATTTGTAAA
The DNA here is from genome assembly GCF_004010195.1 of Chiloscyllium plagiosum. Taxonomy (NCBI): domain Eukaryota; kingdom Metazoa; phylum Chordata; class Chondrichthyes; order Orectolobiformes; family Hemiscylliidae; genus Chiloscyllium; species Chiloscyllium plagiosum. The sequence goes on along the minus strand of NC_057717.1, from coordinate 6,921,484 downwards.
TGTTCTACATCTTCATTACATCACCCTACTTTTCCGCTTGTATCAGTGTCAGCTGAAAATGTGGCTTTAGTGTTTTCTCTCCTCTCATCCAAATGAGGAAGTGAGGACTGCAGATGCTGTATACCGGGGTTGAAAAGTGTTGTGCTGGAAAGGCGCAGCAGGCCAGGCAGCATCTGAGGAGCAGGAGAATCGACTTTTCGGGCATAAGCCCTTCTTCAGGAATGAGAAATAAGACTGCTGTGCCAAGCGGGCTGAGATAAAAGGTGGGGGGGGGGAGTTTGGGGCAGGGGCGCTGGGAATACGATAGGTGGAAGGAGGTGAGGGTGAGGGTGGTAGGCCGAAGAGGGGGTGGGGCGGAGAGATCGGGAAGAAGATTGCAGGTCAAGAGGGCGGTGCTGCATCCGGGGGTTGGGACTGTGATAAGGTGGGAAGAGGGGAAATGAGGAAGCTGGAGAAATCTACATTCCTGAAACGTCGATTCTCCTGCTCCTCGGATGATGCCTGGCCTGCTGCGCCTTTCTAGCACCACACTTTTCAACTCTCATCCAAATGATACAATAGATGGTAAATTTCGGGTCATGTCGTCTGAACTCTATGGAACCCCAAATGTTGCCAACTATTAACGAAACATCTATTCACTCTCTCTGCATTTTGTTGGCTCAGCAGCCCTCTATCTAGGCGAATGACCTGTTCCCAAACCCATGTCCTCTTATTTTATAGCTTTAATATTTTGTGCAGCGTTTAATCAATGCCTTTTCAAAGCTCAGGTACTTTGCTTCTTCAGGATCGCTATTGTCTACTTTGCTTGTCACACCTTTTAAGAACTCGAGCAAACAAATTCTTTAAAAGTAATGCTGATTCTGATGTATTTGGTTTAACTTTGAAAGTCTCCTGTTGTTAATTAATTAATAATGGATTCTCACAATTTCCTTTAATTCCCAAAACTATGTTCGCAACCTTTTATTGACAAGTAAAGGTGATTATCCTAATTCCTGCCCTTGTTGTAAACTCTCCGTTCCCTTTCCCATGTTCCTGTGTAACAGGCACAAAGCTTGAAAAGATCTGCTCCACTCGTTGCGTAATAGGCATGAGTGCCTGAATGGATTCACTGAGTTCCTGGTCTATACGCTCAATGGACTGAATCTCCCTATTGTGTTGCTACATTATACTCTCGATGGCCGGAATGTCCTGATCTACAGATTCAAGATCTGCTTCTCCACTGGATAATATGTCAGAAGCCTGAGGGATTGTGATATCTTCCTGTTGCTGTATAACATTTTGAGGGGCTGAAGGGTCTCTTCATATTCCTTCGTAACAGGCTCGAGATAGTGAACAATCACCTCCTGCATCCCTGGAATAGGTTCAAACGAGTGATTTGTCTCCTTCTGTTCCCATACAACAGACACATGTGTGAATTACCTCCACCTTTCCATAACAAGTAATAAAATAATTTTATCTCCTTCTTTAATTCTCGTGCTGAATGGCCTCGTGCTATTCTAGTGTACGAATCTCTTCCACTTCCTGAGTTATAGACTTGAGGAGGCTGAATGGACTGATCCTGTTACTGCATAACCGGATACCGGTGCGTCATGGCCTATTCTGCGTGCAGCGTTATAGACTCGAGGAGCTGACTGACCTCCTCATGTAACTGTATATCAGGCTCTAGCGGCTGAATAACCTCGTCCTGTTCTGGTGTAACAGGGTCGAAGGCCTGAATATACTTCTGCTGTTCCTGTGTAACAGGCTGGAGAAATTGAATTGGCTGTGTAATTGGCTTCTGTTGCTGACTCTTTCCGGTGTTCTATGCAAAAAGAAAAGACCATCTTTAATTTTGTAAACTCTAATGCATATTGGATCAAACTGATCATCCTTTCCTTATAAGTTAACCCCTTTATTGCAGGAATCAGTTGAGGGAACCATCTCTGAGCTGCTTCCAATATAACAATATCCTTTCTTCAATGAGGAGACTAAGTCTGTACATACTACTCCAGATGTGATCTGCTTATGATCGTGTACAACATCAGCAACACTTTGCCAACCTGATGTAAAGTTCCCACCCAGTTTAGAGCAGTCTCAGCTGTCTGGGGGATTGTTGAAAGCATTGTTGAAAGATCATTGTCCTTCTCTATTCCACCAGCATAACGGAAGATCTGGTGAAAATGTCATAATAACACTTGGGAAGAATGAATAACGTGACGAGATTACCTCAACGCCCAAATAGGCTTCACCAAATATCTCATGTGAACCTACCATTAATCTCCCCAGAGGCCACATCAGTCAGATTCCACAGAATCTGGCAAGGTGAAGCTTAGAAACAACAAGGAGAAGCAAAGATTGATAGGAGTTATATAAAAAGTGAAAGTTGCTATACAAAAGTTGGGCATGTCATAAAACAGGAAAGTAGACACCCAGGTCTATGCGTACCACAATAATAATGAATAATTTCAAGCGACATCTAAACTGCGTGAATAATAATGCAGGGTAAAGGGATTTCATGAGCGTATTTGAGATGGTTTTATTTAATAGTATGTTGAGCACTGAGGTGGAGGTCAGGCTGTTTTGACATTAGTGTTTTGTGATCGGAAGTGCTAATTGAAAACCCTGCTGAAAAGGAGGCATCGGGAATAGTACTTATAATTTATTGAATTTTATATGACGTCTGAATACAAAACAGTTTTTTTTAAAATTGTGGTTATATACCTGAGTCATGCCAATCACGAAAGTATGAGGCGCAAATTAGCTTCATTGAATTGGAGAAGTACATGAGAAAGATTTACTGGAAGACAGGTTGTTGTTTAAATAAACACCTTAAAATGTACAATATACACATGTCCACCACAGTTCAAACAGCAAAGGGGTAAGGTGACTTAACAATAGTTAACAAAAGAAGTTAAAGGTTGCATTAGATCAAAGGAAGCAGCTCATACTTGATGGGAAAGTGAAGGCAAGGACACATGTGGAATGGTGAATATCCACACAAGATAATTTCTTGCAGAGAACTAGGAAATTGCAGAGAAACTAAACAGTTACTTTCATGCCTATCTTATTAGAGGCAAGATTAACTGATGGAGAAACTCAGTTTGTGTTCTCCAGTGATTGCCAAAATGAAAGGAGAAAACAGTGAAGCTTAGAAAGTTCACACGGAGAGACGGACTGACACAGGGACAGGAAGATGTGTTGCCAGGAAAGGTTAGGGAGAATCCCAAGATGTACTCCACGTACATTCATTATGAACAGAATAACCAGAAAACAACTAGGGCCCATGAGAGACTAAGTGACCACGCTGTGTGTGAAGCTGGAGAACGTTGATCGATTGCTACATGAGAGCTTTATATCTGTTTTACTTCGGAGAAGGAGATTGCAGGGACAGAATTCAAGAAGATGGATTGGGAAGCTCTTAAACAGACTGATATAAGATGCGAGCAGAGATCGGAGGCTTTGGCTGGTACAAAATTGTACTGATTTCCAGGTCTGGATGAGTTGCATCACAGGCTGCTATTAGAGACAAAGAACAACAGACCCTGTCTCAAATTTTTAAGTCGAATCTGGCCACAGGGAAGTTGGAGCTGCCTGATGACTGAAGAACAACTAATGTGGTCCAAGATTGCAGGAAGGATGGTGGAAATAGAACGGAGAACTTTAAATCAGTCAGTATTAGATCAGTGTTAGGGCAAGTACTGGAGAAAATAGGAAAGAAGAAAATTGATCTCTATTTAGGGAGGCAAGGTTTAATTAAGGATAGTCTGCATGACATCATCAGAGGGAACTCATACCAAATGAATGTTATTGTATATTTTCGAGCTTGTTGTTTATATGGTTTTTCAGTAAGACCTTTGACAAAGGCCATATGGGAAACTGATTTTTTTTTTAAAAGTCATGATATCAAGGGTAACTTAGTGAGTGACATCAAACATTGTCTTATTGGCAGGAGACAGAGGGTGGAGGCAAAAGGCTGTTTGTGTGATTGGAGACCAGTGTCCACTGGTGTACCACAGGGATCAGTGCTGTGTCCCTTGTTATTTGTGGCATTCATAAATGATCCCGATATGAATGTGTAGGGGAATGGGGGAGTGTGAAAATGAAGTTTGTATTTGACACAAAGATTGGCCGGATGGTTGGCAGTGAGGAGGAAGGCCTTATGTTACAGGAAGATACAAATGGAATGGTCAGATGGTCAGATGGATAGTAACCCTGATAAATATGAGGTGATATACTTTGTAAGAAGGAACCAAAAATCGGAGTATACAATGAATGGCAGCTCACTAGGAGGCTCAGAGGGTGTTCCTCCACAGATCCCTGAATGTGACTGCACAGGTTAACAAGTTAGGGAAAACGTGAGGACTGCAGATGTTTCAGATCAGAATCACGAAGTGTAGTTCTGGAAAAGCAGTCGGTCGGGCAGCATCCAAGGAGTAGGAAATCCGACGTTTCGAATATAAGCTTTTCATCAGGAATGATGGGTCACATTTCTGATGAAGAGCTTATTCTCAAAACATCGACTTTCTTGTTTCTCGGATGCTGGCTGATCGGCTGTGCTTTTCCAGCAACACGCTTTTTGACTGAGGTTAATAAATTAGTTATGAAGGCAGCGGGAACCGTAGGCGCAGCCTTCATTCATCAACATATACATTGTCAGAGCTATAAAGTCTATGGTTAGGCCAAGATGGAATATTCTGTGTAGTTCTGGAAACCTTATTTCAGGAAGGATGTAATTGTATTGGAGATTCACCAGGATTTTCCCTGGGATGGAGCATATCAGCTATGGAGAGAGGCTGGGTAAGCTTTGGTTGGTTTACTTTGGAGCACAGACGGCTGAGGTAGAGGTGATTGGGAAGGGTAAGATTACGAGGGCGATTTTCAGAAAGACTTTTGCTGAAGTCCCAAGCTCAGTTTGCAAAATCAAATCTTATAGCTACATCACCATCTAGACCAGACCCCAGCAACATTGAAGATGCTGATCCTCAGGCACCATCTTTGCCACTGGGCAGATACTCCTCCATCACAGTCTCGTTGCCTCCTGTGCCAGACCGTTCCAATGTCAGAGACATGTATTTTACTGCTATACCCACATCATTGATGTTACCATGATGGCCTTCCACTATCCGCTTCATCACCACCAGTGCAGGACCCAATCAGCAACAAGTCTCTAAGCCTCAGGAATCACCGTTTGCTGCTGGGCTCTATCTCACCCACGTTGCCTCTGCTGATGTAGCAGTTGCCTATTTCAGTTGCCTGTGCTTGCTTCGGAATAGTAAGTAAGGACTCACTCTCCTCCTCACTGGGCTCAGCTTGAGGTCCAAACCCTGGTTCCAGCTTGAGGTCAGTAAGTTACAGAGAGAAAAGTGGGGGAGAAAATAAGAAAAAGGAAGCATGTAAGAGTGCACAAGCTCCAGCAAAGCAGCCCTTGGACCGGAAACACTGGAATAAAAGGATCATTTTATTGGAGACGAAGGCTCGTGGGGTATCTCAGGAATATGTCCTTGGGTCCTAGCTATTCGCGAACATCTCAAACATTTGGTTGACGGAATCAATTGCAATATATCTCAGTCTGCTGTAGGAGAAATGCATTGAGGAGATCCTCGGTCATGATGAGAACGTGGAGGCTCACTGTGTTGAATAACATACTCCTTTCCTGAGGTTTCTGTGGGAATGTTCTGTAAATTTTGTCACAAGTTCTCAGATGTTAGGAAGGAGGCCTCAGCAAGGTCGACAAGACTGTGTTTCCCATTCCCTTTTCCAATATCGAGGCTGGTGCCGGGTGTTCTGTCTGGGTTATCCTTTAAGACCTCAGAGCAGTTTGATACAATTCAGTGTCTTGTTTCAGAGACGATTGAAGAGTTTATCATATGTCTGTGTGCCTGGAGTCACGTTTAGGCCAGACCAGGAAAGCACCGGAGATTCACTTCCTAAAAGTACATTGTAGAAGCAAATTGGTGGTTTCAATCGACATTGGCTTCACGGTCATTGTTACTGACACCAAATTTTAGACCTCGACATTTTATAAATTGCTTTTAACTTCCACCAGCTGCTAGAGCATTTATTTCGTCTGGGTTAGTAATCCAGTGACATTTCCAAAACAGCACCAGTTCCACATGAGGACCTATTGGAAACCACACTGAGCAGGTAATTTTTGTGCTGCTTCACGGCTCTGTCAAAAAGAGCTCCTACCCAATTGTCTGTCGTAATGGAGTTGAGGGGGTGATATTGCTCATACTGTAAATATTTTCCTCTTAATAGACTTTTCATAGTAATTTTCCACATTGCCAGATAGATGTCAAAATTGGAATGGAAGGAAATAGCTTCCCCAGGGACAGGGCTTGTTGTACATTGCCTATGTCATATCGACTGTGTTCAGTTGTTCCTTCATGTCACATAGAGCAAATCAAATTGTTTGAAAACTGTCATCTGTGATTCTGTGGGCATCCTGACAAGGTGAGTTGACTCATAAACTCAACACTTCTGGCTGAGTATGGTGTAGATACGAATCCTTGTCTATTGCCCTGATGTGCAGGGCTGTTCCATTATTTAGGATGGGGACAAGTGTATGACCCTGTCCTGCAGTGAGTAGATTAATCCATTTATGACTGGGTGTGGCAGGACTGCTGAGCTTCGATCTGATCTGTAAATCTTTGTATCATTGTGCCCTCTCTATCAGATGTTAGTTCCGATGTTTGGAATGTAACCAGTCAAGTGTGGTCGCGTTAACGGGTTCTCATCAGTTTTAGGGGCAGATGGTTCTGACCCTGGCATGTTTACCCACATTCGTCACTGAACCATAGATCAGCTTGATGGTAATTGTAGACTGAGGGATTATCCGGGACAAAAAGATACAGATTATAGTTTTATATAATTCTGCTTCTGCTGTTGCTGTGGTCTACAGCACCACATGGAATACACGGTTTGAGCTGCAATATCTCTCGTACAGTTCTGCTGCCTGTTCCCCGATTCACACCCATTCACCCATCAGCCATGTACTCAGTAACCTACTCTGGTTTCTGATGTGGTACACGTCCAATTTTATATTCTCATTCCACAGAGGGTCTCTCCATGGTGTCACGCTTACAGTTTGTCTCATTCCTCATCATGCTTTAATATATTCATTTGAATCCTTTCCGTTCCAGTATGTGCTACCTTCTGCGTTTAGAGTGAATACATCTCGCTCTGTTTCTCTCCCTGACTAAGAGTAAGAGCTCTGTAGTGTCAGTAATGCCAGCTTTACATAGTTTCAGAACCAATGAATTTGTGCATCTTGTGTTTTCTTTCTGTTCCCGGTATATGGCGCTCCAGGTTAGACAGGGGGTTTGAGCAACGTTGACACAAATCTTTGAAACGTGTTGAAAAACAGAAATTGGTGGGGAAGTTAAGCAGGTCCGGCAGCATCTGTGGAGTGAAAGTAGAGTTAATCATTGGTTCCAGTGATCGTTCTTCAAGGCTCACAGATTCTTTTTTTGTTCTGGTTTCAGATTTCCGGTATCAACAGTTATTTGTTTTATTGAAAATGTGTTTTGTTCATCTCTGGAGAACACAGCAGATCTGCAGTATCTACAGAGACAGAGAAACAGAGTTAGCGTTTCAAGTCCAGTGTGAGACTTCTTTAGAACAGAAAAGGATTGGAAAAAGGGCTTTTTAATCCCTTTCCAGAGGTAGTGGAGGCGTGATGGGAAACAGACGGTGTGGAGGCGCAATGCCACTGACGAATGGACTTTTCTTTGTGGTAAAAGATAATCAAATGTAAAATAAGTATACATTAGATTGTAAAGGGGGGCATTGGGTTCCTTAATTGAGTGCAAGACAAACGATTCATAAACAGGGCAAGTTCATTGGGAGACCAAGGGAAGGAATGTATGAAGATTTGAGAACAGCCATAATGGCGTCATGCTGTGGAAGTTATGGAATTGAATACCTACTCCTCCAGGCTGTAACGTACCAAAATGAAATGTGAGGTGTTACTTGAGCCTGGGTTGTGCTTCATTGGAACATTGCAGCTGCCCAGGACTGAAATGTTTGCATGAGAGCAAGGTAGGTTATTGAAATGGGAAACAATGAGACGGTCAGGGCTCTTCCTCCAGACAGAGTGGGAGTGTTTGTCAATGCAGTCTCTGTTTGGTCTCCCCAATTTAAAGGAGACTGAATTGTGAGCAGCAATGACAGGTGACTGGATTGAAAGATTACAAGTGAAATGCTGCTTCATCTGGAAGGTTTGTGTTGGGTTGTTAAGAAATGAGGAAAAAGTTAGCGATCTTCTCAAATCTCCAAATGTATTTTCTCTTATATGTAGACGACATAGTTCCACAACTTGGAGAGAGAGTAAGTACTACAGGTGCAAGAGGCCAGAGTTAATAAACTTGGAGCTGGAGAAACACAGAAGACCTATCAGAATCAGAGGAGCTAAAAGGCAATATTTTGATATTGGACCTTTCATCAGGACTAGTGAGGTGGAGGGGAGCCTAGAAATAGAGTGATGGGATATGGAAGGGCGAAGGGTTGGCATTATGGTGGTGTATACATGCAGGTATGAGGTCACTGTGATTGGTCAGTGGGAAGGGTGGAAATGTAAAATAAGTATACATTAGATTGTAAAGGGGGGAATTGGGTTCCTTAATTGAGTGCAAGACAAACGATTCATAAACAGGGCAAGTTATTTGGAAGACCAAGGGAAGGAATGTATGAAGATTTGAGAACAGCCATAATGGCGTCATGCTGTGGAAGTTATGGAATTGAATACCTACTCCTACAGGCTGTAACGTACCAAAGTGAAATGTGAGGTGTTACTCGAGCCTGGGTTGTGCTTCATTGGAACATTGCAGCTGTCCCGGACTGAAATGTTAGTATGAGAGCAAGGTAGGTTATTAAAATGGGAAACAATGAGATGGTCAGGGCTCTTCCTCCAGACAGAGTGGGAGTGTTTCTCAATGCAGTCTCTGTTTGGTCTCGCCAATTCAAAGGAGACTGAATTGTGAGCAGCAATGACAAGTGACTGGATTGAAAGATTACAAGTGAAATGCTGCTTCATCTGGAAGGTATGTGTTGGGTTGTTAAGAAATGAGGAAAAAGTTAGCGATCTTCTCAAATCTCAATATTTTCTCTTATATGTAGACGACATAGTTCCACAACTTGGAGAGAGAGTAAGTACTACAGGTGCAAGAGGCCAGAGTTAATAAACTTGGAGCTGGAGAAACACAGAAGACCTATCAGAATCAGAGGAGCAAAAAGGCAATATTTTGATATTGGACCTTTCATCAGGACTGGTGAGGTGGAGGGGAGCCCAGAAATAGAGTGATGGGATATGGAAGGGCGAAGGGTTGGCATTATGGTGATGTATACATGCAGGTATGAGGTCACTGTGATTGGTCAGTGGGAAGGGTGGAGCGGATATGTGAGTGAGAAGATGGACAGGTGGGTCTGGTCAGGGAGAAGGGACATGAGATAAGGCTGCGTGTGGAGGGATTTTGAAGCTTCTGCAGTCAATATTGAAGCCATTGGGCAATCAGCTTCAAAGATAAACTCTGAGGTAGTATTCCTCTGACAGTGGACAGGCTAAGGATGGGCATGTCCTCGGATGAGTTGGACGTGGAACTAAAATGGAAGGTAACTGGAAAGTCAGGTTAGTTGTTGTGTTCAGAGCACTGGTGCTCCATACAGAGACTGATCCTGCCCCACCTAGCACGTATCCAACTCCCGATCTGGTCTCCTCTCTATCAGGGAGACCAAAGGGAGTTTCAGGGACATAGTCATGGAGCATCTGCTCTCTGCACGCTTTAACCAATCCTACATTCCAGTTGCCATTCATTTCAACTACTTGCTCACACCGCCCCACCCCCTCCCCCCTCGCTCATCCATCCTTGGCCTCGTCCACTGTCAGAGTGAGACAAAATAGAAACTAGGGAACACAACCTGATCTTTCAGCTTGAGAGCTTACAGTTCACTGGTCTCAATATTGACTTCACTGGCTTCAAAATCTCTCCACCCACAGCCTTATTCCATGTTCCCCTTCCCTGACCTGACCTAAGCTGTCAATCTTCCTATTCGCATATCCGCTGTACCCTTCCCACTGACCAATCACATTATCCCCCTACTTGCATCCCTTTTCGTCATCCCATCTCCGCTTCCCTCAGCCCCACGCCCCTCCCCCTATTTACCTCCCGGCTCCCCTTCCCCGGCGCAATCCTGATGAAGTCTTTCAGCCTGAAACATTGACTTTCCTGTTCCTAGGATGCTGTCTGACCTGCTCTGCTTTTTCAGCTTCATATGTGTTGCTATATCCGCAGCAACATATTTTGTTGTGCATGTTATACATTTTAGTCTGTTTACTGACAACCTTATCTCAACATTGTCACTACAGGGTCAAGGAAATCGTCTCCTTGTCACGAATGCTCCTGTCTGCTTCGAAATGATTTCCTTTGGTTTAACCGTACTTTCAAGTCTGCTATTCGCAATAGCATTGTAAATTTCACTCTTGTTATGCTGTAGCTTAATCACATCACTTCCAATATACTTCAGAACTTCCTTGTTCTTATTTTCCACGCATCCATTCATAAACGTAAGGATCCATTAAGTCCTTTTATACAACAGTTTCAACTTGCCTGGCCATTTGTAATTTCCTGTCTTCTGTGTCCCTCTCTCCTTACATTTACCAGTCCTCCCTCATTCCAAAATTTCCTGTAAAATCACCAGCAATGCCTCCACAATCACCTTCGGCATCCATTTACAACTACGGGGTGGTCTCCATCTGGTCTCGCTGATTGATCCAACTTCACCTTCCCCAGCTCCTTCTCCTTACCGGTGGTCACTATACTCACCTCTACTCTCTGACTTGAAGTTCTGACATTTTGCTGCTGTCTTCCACCGTGAAGATTGTTGCAATGTATTCAATTCCTCTGCCATTCCATTGCTTCCCATAACTATTCAAGCTTCATTTTCCAACATTCCTCTGTTTGCTCTTTACTCCCGGTCTTCCTTGGTATATGTCTAAAAATCTCTTTCAATGTTCTTTTACATGATTAACAAGCATAATATCATCTGTCACCCTCTCCTCCCATTTGCTGTTCTTAGTTATTCATGCTGGAATTTATAGGTTTCGTAATCGTCTAGATTCCCAATAATCTTTACCACATTGTTCGCATTTTCTTTTACTTTTATGATGTCCCTGAGTTCGTTATCACGCACGGCTGCCTTGTCTTCTGCTGAATAGCTATCTTCTTATTTGGGATGAATTTCCGATGTGCTGCTGAATTATCCCCAGAAACACCTGTCATTGCTGCTTCACCACATTCACGTGCTCAGCTCTCCTTCCAACTAACTCTGGCCAACGCCACCCTCATGTCCTTTTAGTTACATTACTCAATTATAAGCCATCTCATCCAAAAGGAGCAATAGATGTAAACTGAAGGAGAGAGGTTTGAGACATAGGACACGAAGAACGATTGGAGGACTTATTAACTAGACGGAAAGTTAAAGACAGAGAGAGAGAATGTAGACATGGAGATGTAAAAATAGGGAAGTCTACATGATTGATAGAATTAGATGTGCTTCCGTATTTGGTTTGACAATTCCTGCGTTCTATGGTCCATTGTACAGCATATGTGCAACAGATTAATCTATTGAAATCCTGGGTTTGATGCCAGAACTTTTATCTCCATCAATATGACAGGTACCAACTGTTGACTGAACCCAGTATATGTTTCCTAGTATAAAATGGATTAACTGAAGCAAGTTGGAACACCAGAAGCAGGAATTTATAACATCCATCCGGTAAGAATGAAAGATTAGATCAGGTAATGCCAGAAGGAGGCAGGAGGCAGACGGTGCGTTGAGAGTAGGGGAACATAACATCTCAGCTGAAGATTACATAACATATTAATATTTTATAAATTTTGTACATCACATGCACCATGTTTGTCAAGTCTGTCTCTCTTGTTCATTCTGAATATGTTGCAGACATATGAACAATCTTATCTATGTGCACACTCACACAAACACACAAACACACACACACTCAATGTTCAGCCATTCCATTTGAAATGATTCTGTTTTGTTTACATTGTCACTTGTCATTCCTTCTTCTGAATATATTCTGTTTCTTTCACTGCATTTTATTTTATTCTGTCTGTTAAGAAGTCATTGGGGACTGGTGTGGATGTCACTTTACTCCTCGTCAGTCTCCACAGCTACTGTCTTCTAATCCTTTCTGTTTCTCAACCCATGAAAAATACGTACTGTGTCTAACCCTTGAATCCCAATAAACAGGTCAATTTTAAACAGAACACTTACTTTTGCGCTAAGGCTACAAAAAATCTCAAAAAGAAAAGGCATATAAATTGTGCAATAAGATGTTTGCATCTTTACAAACATATTATACAATTGCATTGTGTACACGATAAACAATTAACTGGTAAAAGCTCTGAGAGGAAAATCCAGGGAAATCCGTATTTCTTGTGTATGTTCAGGGTAGTTGTGCCCAGAAGCATTTTTTATACTGGAAGTTGTTGTGGTGGAGGAGACTTCAGTGTAGTAACAACATCTCGATTGACGCTGTGTAATGACGACTATTCAGGCAGGTTACTGTCCAATCCTCGCTATTGTTGGGGTTCCTGGTGAGTCTATCTCTGCCCATTTACTAATTCTCTAACCCATTGTGAATGTCATCACTTTCTCTGTAGTGAAAATTTGGCAAAGATCCAAACTATTGTCTTCGCTTTCGATCACAATCTCCATTTCTCTGCCATGAATTTCATATCCCTCGCTTACAAGCATCTGAGGAGAAACGAAAGTGTTCATAACCACGATTACCCCATTTTATCCTGAATGGATTCATATCGCAATATTCAGTCTACCACAAAACCTGTCCACTCCCACCTTCACAATATACCTAGTCTTCACTTCTGCCTCAACACTGTTTCTGAATAAACCATTATCCACACCTTCCCAGTTATAATTCTCTTCTGGCAACTCTTCTCGTTACGCATATTTTGATCACAAACTTTTTCTTACCTCGACCTGGACCTATGCAAGGTGCAAAGTGTGAGGTCAGTTTGATTCTAAAATGAGTTTCAGCATAACCTGCAATCTCGCACGAGGGAGAGGACTATGCTGTCAGTGACCAGGAAGTGACAGTTTCATTGAACTGTCTTGATTCTGGAACTTTCTGAGCAGGAGTGGGTGTCACGTCCATCATCTCCCAATTGCAGTGTTCCAATGTATTCACACTGTGACGGAATCCATCTCTGCCTGCTGCTGAGGGTAATACCTTCGTGTTGTCTCCACAATGGAAGGTACCAAAAATCTTCCAGAAATAATATGGGACAGATTGACTGGTGAAAATAAGAACATGATTAGAATTAATAAAGTGAACTTACTCAAACACTAATTGAATTGGAACTTGGCAAGTTACTGCATCAAATGAGTTCCATCCGAAGTGGCATTTTCAGGGAAGTGGCATGACAGCTAGTGAATGAGTTACAGAGTCATACAGGACAGAAACAGACGCTTCGGTCCAAGCAGTCCATTCTGACGATTCCAATTCCAAACTAACTTAGTCCCACCTGCCCGCGCTTGGCCCATATCCGTCCAAACCTTTCCTATTCATGAACTTATCCAAATGTCTTTTAAATGTTGTAACGACAAGAAAGAAATATTGATTACCCTACAAATTTCTTTAGACTCTGGAATTTCTCGTTCCTGCAGACTGGAAAGTAGTTATTGCAATTCTAAATATTTAAAACCGGCGTGGGAGGTAAAACAAAAAAGGTACCTTGATGTTAGGTCTGAGGAAAATATTAGAACCTTTTATGAGAAATTTTATAACTCGACACTTGGGAAATCATGATATGACTTGGTACAGTCAACTTAGATTTAGAAACCGGATATCATCGTAGAGAAACCTGTGGAGTTTGTGTTAGTTGATACATCCACAAGAGAGAACCAGCGGGAGTGGTGTATCTGTTTTTGCAGAATATTTTTTACATTGTTGCTAACATATGAGCAAAGTAAGTTAGAGTACATTGATAAGTTGCAGACGGCGTGATCTGAATATACCACATGGATTGAGAATTGGCCAGTGGAAGCAATGCTGAGCTTCTTGCACTTTTATGGACTGAAGGCAGTTGCTCATGGGATATCACAAGTTTCGGTGTTTGAACCACAACAATTTGCAAGGCATAGAAATGATTTGGATGTGAGAAATAAACAGCATGCATCTAATTTTGTATTGATTAAATAATACAAGGTTAAAAAGAGTTGTTTGTTAAAAGGACCTGAATGTCCTTGATCATGAGTCACCAAAAATAGCACATCCAAGGGCGTAAGTATTAGCATCTTATATAGTATGCTGCCCTTCATTGTAATATGATTCAAGTGCATAAGTAAGGCCGTCTTCCCGTATTTGTAGGGCCTTGATGAGAGAGTATTTGGGGCACTGTGAAGAGGTATGATCTCCTTTGTAAGGCACGATCTCATTAACACAGATACAACTCAAGCAAGTATTAGCAGTCTAGTCCATGAGATGATGATTCCATGAGGAGACAGTGATGGAACTGAGTATTTAATCTGTCATGCTAGGAGACAAAGAGGGATGATTGCGCTGAAACGTGAAGGTTAGCGACTATCACATACTTCTAAAAGAGACACCGTTAGGGTGAGAAATAATTAATGTATTAGATTTATTGTCACATGTGCCTAAGTCTAGTGAAAGCTTTATTTGCGAGCAGTACAGGCAGATGACAGTAAGCAAGGGCACACAGATCATAGTGTGAAAAATAAACTTGGACAGAGCAAGGCGTGCAGGTTACAATGAGCAGGACATTCAAAAAAAAAACATGATCAACATGAACAAGATCATCATTACAGATTCCATTCATCAGTCTAACATAGCATAACTTTATGTGCCTGAATGAGCTTTCCCACATTAATGTGCCGTCGGCATGAGGTCCTACAAGAAAAATATAGGGAGTTAAGGAACAAATTAACAAAGTAGGACCACGGAGGTAGTAATCTCAGGATTGCTACCAGTGTCAAGTGCTAGTCAGCGTAGGAATGATCGAATAGTCAGGAAGAACGTGTGGCTTAAGAGATGGTGCAGGAGGGAGGGGTTCCGATTTTTGGGATATTGGGACCGGTTTTGGGGGAGGTGGGACTATTACAAATTGGACAGTCTACATCTGTGGAGCCAATGTTCGATGGAGTGCATTTCCTAACGCTGTTGGGAAGGGTTTAAACTAATGTGGCAGGGATTGGGAAACAAATCTGTTTGGTGAACAGAAAGGAGGTAGTAAATAAAGCCTCAGTAACTATATAATGAAATCAGCATAACTGAAGGGAAGAGGAGGCAGGGAGTGGAGAATGAACACAGAGGGACTTGTAGCTTTAATGCAAGAAGTATAATAGGTAAGGCAGATGAACTTAGGGCTTGGAATCGTACCTGGGAATATAATGTTATTGATGTTACTGAGCCTTGGTTGAGGGAATGGCGTGATTGGCAACTAAATATCACAGGACATTAATGCTTCAGGTGGGGTAGAGAGAAAGGTACGAGGGTGGAGGAGAAGTATTACTGGTCAAAGAAGATATCACAGCTCCGCTGAAGGAGGGCACCATGGAGCAGAATTCGAGCAGTGAGACAATATGGGCAGAGCTCAGGAATAGTGAGGGTGCAGTAACAATGCTGGGATTGTACTACAGGCTTCCCAACACTGATCGAGGTACAAACATATAGATAGATCACAGAAAGATGTGGGAGCAACAGGATGGTGGTGATAGGAGATTTTAATTTTCCCAACATTGACTGGGATTCACTTAGTGTTAGAGGTCTAGATGGAGGAGAATTTGTATGGACCATCCAGGAGCATTTTCTAGAGTAGTTTAGAAATAGTTCAACTCGGGAAGCGGCCATGCCAGACCTGGTTCTGGATTAGTGGTGCTGGAAGAGCACAGCAGTTCAGGCAGCATCCAAGGAACTTCAAAATCGACGTTTCTGGCAAAAACCCTTCATCAGGAATATGAAGGACTTTTGCCCGAAACGTCGATTTCGAATCTCCTTGGATGCTGCCTGAACTGCTGTGCTCTTCCAGCACCACTAATAAAGAATCTGGATTTCAGCATCTGCAGTCATTGTTTTTATCATGCCTGACCTGGTGTTGGGAACTGAGCCCGCCCAGGCGGTGGAAGTTACAGTGGGGGATTACTTTGGGAATAATGATCACAATTCCTTTAGATTTACAATAGTAATGAAGAAGGATGAGAGTGGTCATAAAGGAAGAGTGCTAAACTAGGGGAAGGCCATCTATAGCAAAATTCGACAAGAGCTGGGGAACGAAGATTGGCAACAGCTGTTTGAAGGGAAATCCGCATTTGGTATGTGGAAGGCTTTTGAGGAGAGGTTAATTAGTGTTCAGGAGAGATATGTTCCTGTGAAAATTATGGATAGAAATGGCAAGGTGAGGAAACCATGGATGACAAGTGAAGTTGTGAGAGTAGCTAAAAGGAAAAAAAGAATATGTACATAATATCTAGGTGAATGAAGATATAGGAAGCCTTGGAAGAATATTGTGAATGTAGGACCAATCTGAAGTGAGGAATTAAGAGGGCGAAAAGGGCTAATGGGATATCCTTAGCCAGCAGGATTAAGGAAAGCCTTAAAGCTTTTTGGTCATATATAATGATCAAGAAGGTAGCTAGAGAAAGGGCCCACTCAAGGACAAAGCAGGAAAGATATGCTTGGAGGCAGAGAAATCGGGAGAGATTCTTAATGAGTACTTTGCATTGGTATTCACCAAGGAGAGGGGCTTGGTGGATGCTGGGGTTAGGGATAGATCTTTGATTACTCTTGGTCAAGTCTGCGTAAGGAGCGAGTAAGTGTTGTGATTTCCAAAAGACATCAAGAAGGACAAGTCCCCACGTCTGGATGGGATCTACCCAAGGTTACTGAGGGAAGTGAGAGAGGAAATAGCTGAGGCTTTAACAGATGTTGTTGCAGTTTCCTTGTACACGGGGGTGAGGTCCATGGGGAATGGGGAATTGCTAATGGTGTCTCGTTGTTTAAGAAATAATCCAGCGAATTACAGACCTGTGATCCTGACGTCAGTGGTAGGGAAGCTACTGGAGAAGATACTGAGGGATAGGATATACACCCGTTTGGAATAAAATGACTTCTCAGTGCTAGGTAGCATGGTTTTCTGCGGGTAAGGTAATGGCTTACAAACTTAATATAACAGTTTGAAGAGGTGACAAAGTTGATTGATGACGGAAGGGACATAGATGTCATACAGATGAACTTTAGTAAGGCGTTCGATACATTTCCCCATGGTAAGCTGATGAAAAAGGTGAAGTTGTATGGGTATTCTAGCTAGATGGATAGAGAAGTGGTTCGGCAACAGGAGACATAGAGTAATAATGCAAGGGAACTTCTCAAAATGGAGATCTGTGACCAGTGGTGTCCCACAGGGGACCTTGCTGGGACATTGTTTTTTGTGGTATACATAAATGATTTGGAGGAAGTTGTAGCATGTTTCATTCGCAAATTTGCAGGTGACACTAAGATTGGTGGAGTAGCAGACAGTTAAGAGGACTGTCCGAGAATACAGCAGAAAATAGATAGATTAGGGAGATGGGCAGAGACATGACAGATGGAGTTCAATCTGGACAAATGTGATGCGACGCATTTTGGACGATCCAATCCAAGAACGAACTATACAGTAAATAGAAAAGTATTGGGGAAAATTGATGTATACAGACATCTAGGTGTTCAGGACCATTGTTCCCTGAAGGTGGCAAGGCAGATCAGTCGAGTGTTCAATAAGTTGTACGGCATGGTTTCCTTCATTGGATCTGGTACTGAATACAAGAGTTGGCAGGTCATGTTACAGTTGTATAAGACTTTAGTTCAACCACATTTGAAATACTGCATGCAGACTGGTCGCCACACTAGCAAAATGATGTGGATGTTTTGGAGAGAGTGCAGAGGAGGTTCACCAGGATGTTGCCTGGTATGGAAGGTGCCAGCCATGAAGAGAGATTGAACAAATTGGGATTATTTTCATTAGATAGACGGTGGTTGAGGGGGAACCTGATCCTCGGATGGCGAGAGATATTGAGGCTCTGGTAAGGACAGTAAAGAAGGCATACATTGGGTTTAAGATATCGGGCTTCAGTCAATCCTTAGATGACTACTCAATGTGTAGAAGCACACTTACGAGGGGAATCAGAAGCCCAAAAAAGGGCATGACATGCACCTCGCAGAAAAGGTGCAAGATAATCCCAAGAGGTTCTCTCGCCATATAAAGTGTAGAAGCCTGACTCAGGAGAGAATAGGTCCCCATACTGATGAGCATGGCTGTCCAGGAGGTGGGGGGAATTGTTTAATGAATATTTCTCCTCTATGTTTACTCAGGAGCAAATGATGCATACTATGGAAATAAGGAAAACACGGGGGAATGGTTTGGCCCGCATACATATTACCAGAGTGGATGTATTTGCTACCTTAAAGCACAATAAGGTGAATAACCCCCCTGGGCAAGAACATGTCCATCCTCGGAAGTTATGGGAGGCTAGGGAAGACATTGCAGGGGCCTTTGCACAGATTCTTGCTTCATCGTTTGCCACTGGAGTGGTTCCATTGTTTAAGAAAGTCAAGCCAGGGAGCTGTGAGTCAGTGAGCGTAATATCAGTGTTAGGCAAGATGTTGGACAGGATAATAAGAGACAGGATGAACCAACATTTGAAATTCAAGGTCTGATCAGAAGTAATCAGCATGGATTTGTGTGCGGGAAATCATGTCTGACAAATCTTTTAAATTGTTTCAAAGAGGTAAACGCGAGAATAGATAAGGGTAGGACAATGGATGATCTGTATACGGACTTTAGCAAGACTATTGACAAGGTCCAATGTAGGTGACATGGGATCCAGAGAGAGATAGCTAATTGGATTCCAAATTGGCTCGATGGTGGGATGCAGACAGTGATGGAAGAAGATTTTTAATCTCAGACTGAAGGCCTGTAACTAATGGTGTGTCACAGTTGTCGGTGCTGAGATCTTTGTTATTTGCTATTTACATAAATGTCCTGGATGTGAATGCATAAGGTATGATATGGACCATAAGACATGGGTGCAGAAATTGAAATATTTAGTCCATCGAGTCTGCTCCACTATTCAGTAATGGCTGGTATGTTTCTCAACCCATACTTCTGCTTTCTTGCCATAGCCCTTGATCCCCTTGATAATCAAGAACCTGTCCATGTCAGTCTTATATACACTCAGTAATCTGGCATCCACAGTCTTCTGTGGCATTGAATTCCATGAATTCGTCACTCTCTGACTGAAGAAATTGCTCTTATCTCCGTTCTAAAAGCTGTTCCTTTTACTCTAAGGCTGTGCCCTCAGGTCCTAGTCTATTCTACCAATGGAAACATCTTCGCAACATCTATTCTGTCCAGACTGTCCAGTATTCGGTATGTTTCAATTAGATCTCCCATCATCCTTCTAAAATTCATTGAGTATAGATCCAGATTCCTCAAAGGTTCCTCATTTGTTTAGCTTTTCATTCCTGGGACCATTCTCGTGAAACTCCTCTGAACACGTTCCCAGGCCAATACATCTGTTCTGAGATATGGGGCCCAAAACTGCACAACATACTACAAGTACTCCCAAGAAGGTTACTACGTTTATGGAGGTATCGTTGACAGCAATGAACGTTATCAGAAATCATAGAGGGAATTTAATCTGATGGGGAAGTGAGCTGAGGATTGGCAACTGCAATTAAATACAGGATAAGTGGGAGGTGTTACACTTCGGAAAGTAAAACAAAGATATTGTTTATACAGTAAATAGTCAGGTTCTGAGGAGTGTTGTGAAACAGAGGGACCTCGGACCACAAGTTCATATTTCATTGAAAGCAGCATCACGGGTAGACAGGGAAGTAAAGAAGGTATTTAGTATGCTGGTCTTCATCAGTCAAAGTATTGAATGTCGGAGTTGGGACACTATGTTACCATTCTGTAAGTCGTTGGTGAGGCCACACTTGGAATACTGCGTACAGTTTTGGTCACCCTGTTAACCTGAAAAGAGGGCATAGACGTTTGAAAAGGATGTTGTCAGGACTAATAGCCTAGAGTTATAGGGAAGTGGTTGGCCAATTTCGGATATCATCCCTTAGAATATAGGAGAATGATAGGGTGGCATTATGGAGATATATAATATCATGAGGGCCATAGATAGGATGAATGCATATGGTCATTTGCCAAGCGATGAGGGATTGAAAACTACAGGGTATAGGTTTAAGGTGAGATGGGAAAGATTTAAGAAGGACCTGAGGGGCAACTTCTTTATGCATAGAGTGTTTTTGAAATGGAATGGGCTTGCAGAAAAAAGTGGTTGAGGCATGTACAATAGCAACATGTGAAAAAAAATAGATGCATAGATTCGAAGAGTCTAGCGCGATATGGTTCAAAAGTGGACAACTGGAATTAGTTGAGTGGACAGCATAGTCAGCACAGACCAGTTTGGGCCGAAGTTCCAGTTCCCATGCTCGATCTCTCTATGACTCAATGACACTCCATTCAATAGTTTAATGTTATTTGTCCTTCTGTGACAAACTTCCCATGACGCATGAAATACTTTTTCTGATGAAAGCTTGTACATTGACGTCCCCTATCTGTAACCCATTGCAGGCTTTCTACCATCACTTGGCATCTTACTCAATGACTATCTTGGTTATGAACGCACAGAACTCCAATCCAGTCAGTCTCTTCATCTAAAATCATTGACATAGATTGCAAATACTTGATTACCTCACACTGACTCCAGAGGCACTCCACCAATTTTCAGGTCTCCAAACTGAAAACAAATGTTTAACCCCTGTTGTCTATTTGCTGATAGTTTCCCAAGGCTCCCCTGTGTCTGTGTCATGTTGTTGGACTGGGATGTACAAAGTTAAAAATCACACAACACCAGGTTATAATCCAAAAGGTTAATTGGAAGAACATGAACTTTCGGAGCGACGGTTCTTCATCAGGTGATAGTGGAGGGCTCGATCGTATCACAGAATTTATAGCAAAAATTTACAGTGTGATGTAACTGAAATTATACATTGAAAAATTGATTGTCTGTTAAGCCTTTCATCTGTTAGAATATTGTGATAGTTTCACTTCTTTCATTTGTAAATCACAAAACCATTTTTTGTAAATTGCATCCTCTGGTTAGCTGTTAACAATGGTGATAGCTAGACAATATGTTGAAGGGTTTGGCCCTCTTTGTTCTCTGTCTATGACCTGATGTTTAGATTGATTCTAATCTAAAAAGTGAGATAACAGAGTTTTACATAAAGGTCCGAAGGTCCGAGGCTGAATGTTCTGGATAATGTCCGCACAACAATCAACAGACAGGAGTGTTCCCTCCCAGTTGGGGAACACTTCAGTGGTCCAAGATATTCAGACTCGGACCTTCGGGTGACCATCGTCCAAGGTGGATTTCTGGACAGGCAGCAGCGAAAAGTGGCCGAGCAGAGGATGATAGCTAATTTCGGTACCCACAGGGAGGGCCTCAACCGGGACCTTGGGTTCATGTCACATTACATGTGATCACCATTGCACTACACACACACACTCACACACCGATATTTCTACACACACACACTCTCACATACACACGGACACAGGTACACGCAGACGCGCACACAGACACCCACACACACCCTTATAGACACGCACACTGCCACACTCAGACATGCACCCCCTCACAGACTTAAGACAATCTGCCTCACCACACACCACACACACACCACACCCCAAGGTTTGTTTCCCTGCTGTACATCTCTGTGCATTGATGACTCTGAAGGCAAACGACTGCAGAATTCCTGGATTCAGTGGGATCTTGATGTCCGTGTAGAAAAAAGGTTAGAATGCATATGCAGCCTGTCATCGAGGAGGCTAATGGGATGCTATCCTTAATTATGCAACTTTTTAAAAAAAAGGTTTTGTGATTTACACATGAAAGAAGTGAAACTATCACTGTATTCTAACAGATGAAAGGCTTAACAGACAATCAATTTTTCAATGTATAATTTCAGTTACATCACACTGTAAATTTTTGCTATAAATTCTGTGTTACGATCGATCCCTCCACTATCACCTGGTGAAGAAGCGTCGCTCCGAAAGCTAGTGTGCTTCCAATTAAACCTGTTGGACTATAACCTGGTGTTGTGTAATTTTTAACTGTTTCTGTGTAGCAGCCTTGAACGGTTGTATGACCTCATCCTGTGCTCTGTAATGTCCTCAAAGGGTTGAATGACATCATCCTATTTTTATGTGGATCCAGAGAAGGGCAGAATAGCCTCCTGCTGTCGCAATGCACCGAACCTAACTAGCTGAATGGGAAACTCCTCTCCCTCTGTTACAGTGTTAAGGGGTTGGGTAAGAGAAGAACACATGGGTGAGGAGTAGCGGGTGACCATTCAGCCCTTCGAGCCTGTTGCATCATTCAGAATGCTTATTGTTAATGTGAGTGTGGCTGAACATCGCTTTCCTGTCTGTTTTATTGTTCATCAAAACCATTTGGAAGCCTATATTGAATGTTTTCAATAACCCATTCCGCACTGCACATTAGAAATGAGAACACCATGGATCACACAATCCTAAACAGAAAGGCCATCCTTTATCTCAGTCTGAAGTGGCAATGCCTTATTCTCAAAATCTGTTCACCTCAAACCAATCACTAGTCGTTTGAAACGTAATGCTATAACAATTAGGAAAAGATATCGAACATGCAACCACTCAAATCTGACCACCTTTCCGTTAACTCTTCAAACAAATACCTACCAAATGCAGCCTCCACTGAACACGCGGGAAGGCAATACCAGACAACACAGGATCATAAGAGCATAGGAAAATGGAACAAAATGGGACAATTGAGATAACGTCTGCTGCGTTGGTTGAAAACAGCTGAAATATTTCTCAGAACTATTTCCAGCTTTCCCCAACTGACTATTGGTTGCTTATTAATGAAAAAAATTCTATCTCTGTTTTAAAGAAACGACTGTGCCTGTCTGCGTGTGGGGTTGACTGGTCGCATTGTTTGCGATATTTATAAATGTGATTATTTATTGTCAATATAAAATACAGTGAAAAATATGTACAATTACCGAACACAGGCGCCATTCATCTTTACTTAGAATCCACCAAGAAAAAAAATGAAAACGCGTTCACCTTTTCATTATCCGCTGTTAGTCTCTTTCCGGGCTACACCAGCCGATACCATGTCACTGTCAGGGTGATACTCCGGGCTACACCAGCGCACACCACGTCACTGTCAAGGGAACTCTCTGGGCTATACCATCCCACACCATATTGCTCTCAAGGGGACACTCGTGGATATAGTAGCCCACACCATGTCACTGTCAGGGGAACACTCTGGGCTACACCAGCCCACACCATTTCACTATCAGGGGGACACTCCGGGCTACACCAGCCCACACCAGCCCACACCATGTCACTGTCGGGGGGCACTCTGTTCTACACCAGCCCACACCATGTCACTGTCAGGGGGATATCTGTTCTACACCAGCCCACACCATGTCACTGTCAGGGGAACACTCTGGGATACACCATCCCACACCATTCTACTGTCAGGGGACACTGCGGGCTACACCAGCGCACACCACGTCACTGTCAAGGGAACACTCTGGGCTATACCAAGCGACACCACATTGCTCTCAAGGGGACACTCGTGGATTTTGTAGCCCACCTCATCTCACCATGCAGTGACTTCTATCATTTGATTGTCGAAGGTGCAGATGTTATCTACAAAAATGTGTAGGTTAGGTGAATTGGTAATGCTAAATTGCCCGTAGTGTTAGGTGAGGAGGTAAATGTAGGTGAATGGGTCTGGATGGTTTGCGCTTCGGCGGGTTGGTGTGGACTTGTTGGGCCGAAGGGCCTGTTTCCACACTGTAAGTAATCTAAAAATAATCTACCTGTTTGGTAATGTTCTCTATGAGGTCAGTAATCCCCATCATACACTTGCCCTTTACTATGGAACAAGCCCGACCCTCTTTGCTCTGTAGGTAGTCGAGGGTAAGCCGGTTTTGCTGAGGAGATGGACGTAATTCTACGAGTATGTCCTTACTTCCTGCTAAGTTCAAGCGGTCTCCATGCCAAAACGGGTTAGACTACAAATAAGATAGCTTCACTTTTGATGGCTAATAATTCCTGCAGATCCTCCTCAGAAAAAGGTACTGAGAAATGTGTAAGCCAGAAACTGGGCTTTACTGTTACCCAAAGATTCACCACCCCTCAAATGCACGCAGAATACAGATCAAAGTGAACGTTTAGTAGGGGAACCCCGACCCCATTCCCAGTTAGTTGGGCAGGGGACAGTCGTTATGAAAACTGTCACTACAGCTACAGCACCGGGATGACTTATTTCATTAAGGACAATGAAGTTAGTCACTTTGTCTTGGCTGAAAAAAATAATATCCGGGTTTAGTATAGCTGATGGAGAGGGCTTCCTAATAAGAAACACTCCTGTCTTTGCGATTACCCTGAAAATATGGGTAGTCCATAGCTACAAAATATGGTCGCACTGCGGACTAAGGGTGAAAGCTGTTCGATAAAAAGTGGTGGGTCTTTCAGTAACAGATGTGATTATTGTCCCAGACTGGTTCCTTCCATCCCACAATTGAGAAGATGGCCGTGCTATTAGTAAGGTGTGTCCCATTACCAATACCACAAAGAGCCTGAATATTCGCAATAACAGAGACACACTCCTCCAGTTGGCAAATTCATGAGATGCGAGTTGCCACAGGGAAGCAGTAGCGGTTGGACCAAGGCACATGGAATAAATTTAGTCACATTCACATAAGTGCATCCCCATCCTGTACAGTTGTAACAAACTGGATAGACTTCCCCGGACTTACTAGAGGAATTCCACAGGCAGCTAGCAGGTGGGGATAGTAATAATCAAAGGAAACATTATAGCCGGTAATCACCTGACAGGTATTCCATTCTCCGAAGTTGGGACTTAGGAGGGGGAAAGGGGTCCAAGGGTCCTTTGCTGATGTGAGGGCGTAACAAACCACTTGATGCTGGCCGAATATTTTATGATGACTTTGCAAAAGCAAATTGTTCGTGAAGGACGACATCTCCCTCTTTCTCTTTTGCGACATGCCAATTTAGGCCTCTTTGAGAAGAGGCAACGCTTACCAAGACCGACCAAAGCACAACTGAAATCAAACTGGCACAAAACACCCTGACATGGTAAAGACCATTGAGACTTGTTCCGTAAATTAACTGTCCAATCTTCTTGGTGAAGTTAACCATTGTGGCAGTGATTCTTGGGAACATTCCATTCACTGAAGGAATCAGTTTCTCGGAACACATAAGGACATCTTTTTGGCATAAACTGTACACAGTTTCTGGTTGCTCAGGATCACACAGGTAAGCAGCCCCCTCTTCAGCACTAATGCCGACGACAACGAGTCCACGTAACAGGGTAAGCTCGATTTTCATCATAATGGATGTTCTGCATCAAGGATTAGGATATGTAAAACAGAAGAAGAATTAGTATTTGAAACATGCAGCTATATCATAGTAGTTTGTTACCAACTGATTCCGGTTCCTCTCCCAGTTCCTCATCATCTCCATCTCCAACATCACTCCCCCCACCCTGGAAGGGATTAATCTGATGACCTTGGAATCATGAAGGTGAACCCAGCCGGAATACCCGGCGACTTTAAAAGCAGCCAGGGTGGTGAGGAGACCCTGAAAGGGCCCTTGCCATTTGACGTTGGAGGCTGTGGCTTCTCCAATTCTTGATGAGAATGAAAGAGTCTGGTTCAACAGTTAGAACATAGTGGAGGGAGGGGAGTTTCTCATGAACAGCACACACCTTGGAGTGAAGACCTCACAAAACTTTGGTCGAAGAAAGAACACAGGAGGACATATCCTCAGTCATGTAAACACGGGCATAGGGGAGGAAGCATCATTCCAAGGCGAGCGGACAGCTCGACTTTGGATGATTTCGGCTGGGGACAAGCGAGTTTTCCCCATAGGAGTGGTGGAACAATACCAGAGGCACCCAGGAAAGACCTGTCTCAGTAGTCCATTTAGAAAGTTTAATTTTCAGACTCTGGTCACTATACTCCACGAGCCCTGCAGCCTGTGGGCAATAAGCACGATGAAGTTGGTGGTGAATCCCAAAACGAGAGCTTAATCCCTCATTAATACTTCCAATAAAATGAGGGCCATTGTCAGGAGGTAGACAAACGGGAATACCAAAGTGGGTAATAATCTCCTTGAGTAAAATATTTACAACAGTTCAAGCAGTAGCGTTGGAAGTGGGGTAAGCTTCAACCCATCTCGTGAAAAAAAACATAACAATGACCAAAACATACTTATAGCGCTGACAACTTTGCAACTCAATGAAGTCTTTAAACATCTTCAACAATTGGCATTAATTTGTCAGAGGTCGTTTCACCCTTGTCAGTGCTTTCAGTCTGGCTCATCATGTTAGGCACAATCATAAGATTGGATTACATACAGTGTGGAAACAGGCCCTTCGGCCCAACAAGTCCACACCGACCCGCCGAAGCGCAACCCACCCATACCCCTACATCTACCCCTTACCTCAAACTACGGGCAATTTAGAATGGCCAATTCACCTGACCTGCACAGCTTTGGACTGTGGGAGGAAATCGGAGAACCCGGATGAAACCCACGCAGACACGGGGAGAACGTGCAAACTCCACACAGTCAGTCGCCTGTGGCGGGAATTGAACGTGGGTCTCTAGCGCTGTTAGGCAGCAGTGCTAACCACTGTGCCACCGTGCCGCCCACTAGATGCCCGTGAGAGGATGCTGTTGCGGCCTCATCAACAACACGGTTACCAATGGTGACAAGGGATTGGCCAGTGGTATGCGAGTACCTGAAGAGGTCAAAAACCCTGCATTTTTCCAGAATTGAACCAAAACATTCACAACTCTGAAAGCTTATCGGGAGTCAGTGTAAATGACAATACGGAGGCCTGTCCCAAAGACGCAGGCACAGATCAGGTCAAAAGGGCAGAAAAGGGAATCTCAAAAGAAGCTGATTCCAGGATGAAGCCATGATCATCAATTATTGTGTCGAATGAAAAGGAAGCCATGATCATCAATTATTGTGTCGAATGAAAAGGGAGTACCCATCTGGTCAGTAGAATAACTATCATCAGTGAACATATTAATGCCAGTGTTCGCGATGGGGGCATGGGAAAGATGTGGATGTCCTTTATGATGAGGAGAATTCAATCATGATCTGGAGTGAGTAAGGGTGATGTGCAAGGAAATCAGCAGGACTAATGGTGGTACAATACCTAAAGGTCAGCCAGGGTTTTTTGAGCAGATAAACCTCCTAATGGTTTTGGCAAGCAGAGGTCAAATGTAGAGTTTGTAATTGCCTCAACTGGGCGATCATCACATTGGAACTGTAGATGACAATACCCTGCCGAAGTGTAAGGGTGTCTGTGGACTCTAACCTAAGATAAATTGCAGTGAGGATCTGAGTACAACGGGGATATCCTAAGGCAGCATAGTCACGTTTAATAGAGAAATAGGCAACCGGGCAATGGCAATCTCCATGTAGTTCAGTGAGAATTGAGGAAGCACAGTCATGCAGAATTGTGCAGTAAAGTTGGAAAGGTCTGTCATGGAGGTGGGGGGGAATCTTCCCAGAGCTGGAGCTTGTAACAAGGCATGTTTCAGTCCGTAGAGGGTTTGCTATGTCTTTGAGGAGAGCTCGAAGGTACCTTCATAGGAGGTAAAGGGGGTCAACATCTGAACGAGGAGGACAGCGTTAGAGATCCATTGCCTACAGATTTTTACCATGCCCAGCCACGGGCAAACCTGTTTCATCGTTGTTGGGATCAGGAAGTTGACGATAGGAGTAATATGGCTCTGCCCAAGGGAGCGTGAAACAACTGACAGCATGGGCTACATCCTAGAGTTGAGGGAAGAGGCTGAGGAAATAGCGGAGGCGTTGGTTGAGATCTTTCAAAAGTCACTGGAGTCAGCGAAAATCCCGGATGATTGGAAGCTTGCTGTTGTAACCCCCTAGTGCAAGAAAGGATCAAGACAAAAGATGGAAAATTATTGGCCAATTAGCCTAACCTCGGTTGTTGGTAAAATTCTAGAATCCATCATTAAGGATTAGGTTTCTAAATTCTTGGAAGAGCAGGGTCGGATTAGAACAAGTCAACATGGATTTAGTAAGGGGAGGTCGTGCCTGACAAACCTGTTGGAATTCTTTGAAGAGGTGACAAGTAGGTTAGACTGGGGAAACCCAGTGGATGTGGTCTATCGAGACTTCAAAAAAGGCCTTTGATAAGGTGCCATACGAGAGGCTTCTGAGTAAGGTGAGGGTCCATGGTGTTCGAGGTGAGCTACTGTTATGGATTGAGGATTGGCTGTCTGAAAGAAGGTAGAATTTTGGATAAAAGGTTCTTTTTTGGAATGGCAGCCGGTGACAAGCAATATCCTACAGGTTTCAGTGTTGGGGCCGCAGCTGTTCACGTTATTTATTAATGATCTGGATGAAGGGACTGGGGGAATTCTCGCGAAGTTTGCCGATGATACTAAGTTAGGTGGACAGGCAAGTAGTACTGAGGAAGTGGGGAGGCTGCAGAAGGATTTAGACAGTTTGGGAGAGTGGTGCAGGAAATGGCTGATGGAATTCAATGTGAGCAAATGCGAAGTCTTGCACTTTGGTAAAAAGAATACAAGCATGGACTACTTTCTAAACGGTGAGAAAATTCATAAAGTCAAAGTACAAAGGGATCTGGGAGTGCTATTCGAGGATTCTCTCAAGGTAAACCTGCAGGTTGAGTCCGTGATTCAGAAAGCGGATGCAATGTTGCCATTTTTCTCAAGAGGGTTTGAATATAAAATCACCAATGTGCTACTGAGACTTTATAAATCTCTGGTTAGGCCCCATTTGGAGTACTGTGTCCAGTTTTGGTCCCCACACCTCAGGAAGGACATACTGGCACTGGAGCGTAACCAGAGGAGATTGACATGGATGGTCCCTAGAATGGTAGGTCTAACATATGAGGAACGGATGAGGATCCTGGGATTGTATTCATTGGAGTTTAGAAGATTAAGAGGAGATCTAATTGAAACTTGCAAGATAATACATGGCTTGGAATGGGTGGATGCTAGGAAATTGTTTCCGTTAGGCGAGAAGACTCGGATCCGTGGACACAGCCTTAGAATTAGAGAGGGTAAATTCAGAACAACAGCCTTAGAATTAGAGAGGGTAAATTCAGAACAGAAATGCGGAGTCAGTTCTTCAGCCAGAGAGTGGTGGGCCTGTGGAATTCATTGCCGCTGAGTGCAGTGGATTCCGGGATGCTAAATGTCTTCAAGGCAGAGATTGATAAATTCTTGATGTCACAAGGAATTAAGAGCTACGGGGAGAATGCGGCTAAGTGGAGTTGAAATGCCCATCAGCCATGATTGAATGGCGGAGTGTACTCGATGGGCCGAATGGCCTTACTTCCACTGCTATGTCTAATGGTCTTATGGTCTTATGAAATCTAGAAACTATACCTGGCGTTGTACAACTGAGAATTTTTCGGGAGAGACAACATAGCTAAGGCGTTTCAGATAGTTGACAACATTAGAGTGATCACATTCTTCAGCTCGATTGCCAACAAGGACGTCATCTCCATATTGGATCAGTGCAGACCCACCTGTGAGGATGAGAAACCGCAAATGTTTCTGTAAGGCCTGAAAGAAAAGCCTGTATGAAGCCCTGAGGTCGTCGAGTCCACATCAACTGCTGGCTATTAAAAGTAAAGACAAATAGGTGCTGACTGTCTTTATGAAAAGGCAGAGAGAAAACAAATTCTGCAGGTCGACAACAGTGAAACATTTAGCGTCTGATGTGTCAAGGTCAGAATATGAGCTGGATTTG
This sequence comes from Chiloscyllium plagiosum, assembly GCF_004010195.1. Taxonomy (NCBI): domain Eukaryota; kingdom Metazoa; phylum Chordata; class Chondrichthyes; order Orectolobiformes; family Hemiscylliidae; genus Chiloscyllium; species Chiloscyllium plagiosum. Next base: position 6,891,557 of record NC_057717.1, on the reverse strand, counting down.
GTACCAGGGCATGATCAGGCTGTGCAAGAGCATTGACAGCTCTTAAGTCTTGAACCAGTCGATACTGGTCTGGCGTGCCAGATTTTTGGACAAATCCCTGGAGTCTATGACTCATTTTTTGCATTTTACAATGTATTTCTATCAGCACATTTTCGGACTGAACTTGGATAATAGAGAGCGAGGGTTCGAGTCAACCGCGTTTGAGTTTGAGGAAACCAAAGAGAGAAATAATCACATCTGGCCAGCCAATTTCTCTACACTCAATAATGGAGGACTGAGGGCTCTTATAACATTGTTCACAATCCGCCCATACCGAATCTGAGTCACGACACCAGATGAAGATCTGGACCCCCGTCAACATCTCTCGGTTCCGCGATCAGTCAATAACCATTTGTAATTGGTCTGGCTGTTAAGAATTCACACTTTATTTTTCATATGGCCGAATACAGAGCGTGCAGAAACACAGAGGTTATACACTTTCGTGTTCCTTTGAAGAATTGTGCACAAAGCTTAAAACAAGGATTTTTTAAAATGCTTTTCTTAAAGAAGGGTACAGGCCATGATCAAATAGTACATTCAGACAATTACCAACCAATACACGATATTCCTTTATGTGACAGTTCCTTGATCTAATTGCATTTCCTGGGAACCAACTTTATTTTCCAACAATGAGGTCACCCTTATTTCACTCTGTTTTGAATAGTCCCCTTTTCATCCTTTCACCTCTTCAAGTGGGAATAGTCTAGTACAGTCTGAATGACCTCTCCCTATCCCTCAGTAACGGGCGCATTGGAAGATAATTGCTTCTCCAGTTCCTGAGTAGCCGTCCCAATGCTTTGTCAAAATTATGAACGGATTTGATAATTGAGCACTTTTACCCATGAGTAGCCTCACATAAAGTCATTTGGCAGTAAGTATCTAGAAGTCTCTAGAAATTTCACCTCCAGTCATCTTTTGTTGCTGTAATGATATTCTATTCCTGTATACTTTTATAAACAGGGTGGGACATACACAACCCTGCAGTGTTCCAGCAAAAGTCCCACATACAAGGAAAAACTATTAAATAGATTGAAAGATTTATGTTCCATCAAGCAGTAACTCTCATCCATTCCTTCCAGACTGAGTAAATGCTGGCTTTTGTTGTGATATGAAAAGGGATGTAACGAAGGGGTTAACTGAGTCTCTTTGTTCAGTGACTGTGATTAATGCCAACCTCCATGGATTCTAATTATCCCAGTGGAGACTTCCTATCGTTGAATGATAAATGGGCTCCGTTCAATGTGTTATCCCACAGTATGAGCAGGAGCATCACCGACAGCACTAACAGGGATCAGCAGCTCCAGAGAGAAGGGGAGAACAGATCAGAATCTGGGAACATTAGACTGGAATGTTCGAACAATGGACAGGAGTTTATCTTCTGATTTTTCTATTCCTTCTACATATTATGATGCGTTGTTTTTATCATGGCGGGTCTATTATGCTCCTTGCATTATTCAATACTTTTATTATCATCTCTTGTGTATCCAGTTATGACTGCATCACTATTCTTTCACAAAGTCTACACGTCTTGCCACCACTATTGTTACTGTTGCGACTCTGAAACCTGATATTCAATCCGCAGAATACTACTAACTGCATCAGGGAACTTATTCAATTACTGTCTCCCTCCTTGCTTCTCGCAGTATTACTCACGGGTCTCTATGTTAACCTACGGAGTTTCAGCAGTGAACGATTGCCTCACTGACCTTGTTATTTAAATATTGGGAGCATGGGCGTCACTGCCTTATGTTGCGGTGACAAACTCCGTTTTCTTCACTGACTCCATACCATCCCTGTCCAAGAGCTTTTTAAAATATATTTGTGGGACTTAAGTACCGCTGGCTGGCCAGCATTGATAGCCCATCCCGATTTGTCTTTTTAGAAGGTGGTGGTGAGATGCCTTCGTCAATCTCTGCAGTCCACTTGTTGTCGATTTGCAGTATTTGAGAAGGGAGGGAATTTCAGGATATTGACCCAACGACTGTGAGGGAATGGCGGTAGTGCCAGAAGCCTGGAGGAGAGCAAATGTCCCCTTGTTCAAGAAGGGGAGTAGATACAACCATGGAAATTATAGACCAGTGAGCCTTATTTCGGTTGTGGGTAGAGTATTGGGCAAGTTTACAAGAGATAGGATTTACAAAAATCTCGAGAGGAATAAGTTAATTCGGGACAGTCAACACGGTTTTGTGAACTGTAGGTTGTGCCTCACAAACCTTACTGAGTTCTCTGAGAAGGTGACCAAACAACTGATTGAGGGTAAAGTGGCTGATGTAATGTAAATGGATTTCTGTAAGGTGTTTGATAAGGTTCATCACCGTAGGCTATTGCACAAAATGCAGTGGCATGGGATTGAGGGCGATTTAGCGGTTTGGATCAGAAATTGGCTAGTTAAAAGAAGACAGAGGGTGGAGATTGATGGGAAATGAGCATCCTGGAATTCAGATACTAACGGTGAAGCGCAAGGGTCTGATTTGGTGCCACTGTTATTTGTCATTTTTATATATGACCTACATTATGGCGGAGGAGGATGGCTTAGTAAATTTGCAGATGGCACTAAGGTTGTTGGAGTTGTGGATAGTGACGAAAGATGTTGCAGATTACACAGGGACATAGATAAGCTGCACAGCTAGGCTGAGAGGTTGCAAATGAAGTTTAATGCGTAAAAGTGTGAGCTGATGCTCTTTAGAAAGAGCAACAGAAATAAGGAGTACTGGGCAAATGGGAAGATTCATAGTCATGAGGATGACCAGAGAGATCTCGGTGTCTATATACATAGATCCCTGAAAGCTGCCACTCAGGTTGATATGGTTGTTAAGAAGGCATACGGTGGTGGTGGTGGGGGGGGGGGGGGAATGGGATTCAAGATGGTGGCAATTCTGTAGGTCTGCCCTGGGATTCGGGTCGGTCCTGGTTCCAGTGACTGGGCCCACCGGTCACAGTGCGCAGGCAACGACCCCACCCGGTCGTAGTGTGACACAAGCAGTAATACAGATAAGCAAACGGTGCTGGAAGCTTCTCGAGCACTGGGGAAGGAGTCATAAGCTCTGATATACAAAATATCGTCAATTATGCTTTTCTGCGATCGTGATTCGCAAAAGGAAGTCCTTTGATCAGGTAAAAAGGCGGCTAAGGGACTTGACTAGTCAGTACTCTGTAAGATATCCGGCAATATTACATTTCTGCCATGGAGGGTCGTGTTTAATTTTGACTCACAATAAAAAGCAAATAAATTCCTGCACACCTTATAATAGACAGGCTGGCTTAAATAATATGGACAATAATGTTTATTTTATTTTTTTCTCTGTGGTTTACCTGTTCATCATTTTTATATATATTTGTGGGTGTCCTACTTTTGTTTTTTTTTCTCTCTCCTCCCTTCTCTCTCTCTTCTCCCTTTATCTTTTGTTTTATCTTTTATCATTTCCTTTTCATTTCTCTCCCTTGATATGGGATGGGGATGTGGCTGGGGAAGCCATGGGGACGTTTTTTTTTTAACCAGGAGTTCCAAGGGTTAAAGCTTGGATAGGATGGGTTGAATGCTCACTTTTAATTTTCTTGTTATAAAATGTTGTCTGCGTTTGGGGCACAGCTTCAGCTGGAAGGAGCCATTAAAGGGTTAGCGGGTAGTATGAGCGCCCCCTGTGGGCATGGGGGCAAAGTCTTCTTTCATTTGTGTTCGATATTGTTCTGTTGTAGACGTAGATGTTAGAAATGTTGATCTGTTTGCTTTGGAAGTTGCATTTTTAAATTTATGCAAACTGTTTCCTGTTTTCCATCGGCACGTTATGAGTGAGGTTTGTTCTCCCAGGGGGTCACGTACTACTTCAGATGGCTATGGCAAACCATTCAGTTAAATGTTGCTCCTGGAATGTTAAGGGGAGTCATTCACCAATTAAGAGTAAAAGGATGCTTTCAACCCTGAGAAAAAAAAAAAGAGGGTTGATGTCGCATTGCTGCAAGAAACACATCCAACCAGTAAGGAACACTTCAAGTTACAGCAAGGAGTACAAAGAGGAGCAAATAACAAAAAAAAATTACAGCCCAGGAACAGGCCCTTCGGCCCTCCAAGCTTAAGCCGATTGAAATGTACTGTCTAAACCTTTAGGTCAATTCCTAAGCATCTGTATCCCTCTGCTCCCCACTTACTCATGCATCTGTCCAGACGCATCTTAAATGAATCTATCGTGCCTGCGTCTGACACCTCTTCATACCTTCTCTGTGTAAAGTACTTATCCCCCTTAAACTTGCCACCTCTCACCTTGAAAGCGTGAACTCTCGATATTGATTGCTTCACAAAGGGAAAACGCCTGCCTCTATCCATCCTGTCTACACCCTTTATGACTTTATAAACCTCAATCCCCTCTCAATCTCATTATTTCTAATAAAAATAAACCTAAACTACTCGACCATTCTTCATAGCAAGCACTTCCCATACCAGACAACAACCTTGTAAACTTTCGTAAATGCTCCAAAGCATCCACATCCTTTGGTATTGTAGCGACCAGAACTGTACACAGTATTCTAAATGCGGCCGAACCAATGTCTTGTACATTGTGAACATGACTTGTCAGCTCTTATACTCAATACCCCGTCCAATGAAGGCAAGCATACTATATGACTTCTTGACCACTCTATCCATCTGTGCAGCAACCGTCAGGGTGCAATGGAGGTGCACTCCCAGATTTCTCTGCCATCAACTTTTTCCAAGGCTCTGCCATTCATTGTATAATTCACTCTAGCATTAGTCTTGCCTAAATGGATCACCTCACATTTGTCTGGATTGAAATCCATCTGCCACTTTTCCACCCAACTCTCCAGTCTATCTATATCCTTCAGTATTCTCTGACAGTCCCTTATGCTTTCTGGTACTCCACCAATCTTCGTGTCATATGCAAACTTGCTGATCATACCAACAGTGCCCTCTTCTAGAGCTTTATGTATATTACAAATAACAGTGGCCCCAACACTGACCCCTATGGAACAACACTAGTCACCTTTTTTCCAGTTCGAGAAACTCCCTTCAACTACTACTCTCTGTCTCCTGCTGCTCAACCAGTTATTTATCCACCTAGCTAGAACACCCTGCACACCATGTGATTTCACTTTCTCCATTAGTCTACCATAGGGAACCTGATCAAACGCCTTACTAAAGCCCATGTATATGACATCAACAGCCCTTCTTTCATCTATCAACTTGGTCACTTCCTCAAAGAACTCTATTAATTTGGTAAGGTATGATCTACCCTGCGCAAAACCATGTTACCTATTACTGATAAGCTCATTATTTTCTAAATATAAATAGATCCTATCCCTCAGTACCTTCTCCAACAACTTTCCCACCACCGACGTCAAGCTCACTAGTCTGTAGTTACCTGGAATATCCCTACCATCCTTCTTGTACAAGGGGACAACATGAGCAACTCTCCAGTCCTCCGGCATCTCATCTGTATTTAAGGATGCCACAAAGGTATCTGTCAGGGCCCCAGCTATTTCCTCTCTTGTCTATCTCAGCAACCTGGGATAGATCCCATCCGGTCCTGGGGTTTTGTCCACCTTAATAACCTGTAGCTTACCCAACACATCTTCCCTACTTATGTCAACGTAATCCAGACTAATCAAACTTCTATTTCTAATCTCAACATTCATTATGCTCCTCTCCTCAGTGAACACTGATGCAATGTAATCATTCAGAATCTTACTCATTCGCTCAGGTTCGACACACAGCCTTCCTTCATTATCCTTTAGTGGACCAATCCATTCTCTAGTTACCCTTTTGTTTCTTACATAAGAATAAAGTGCTTTGGTATTTTCCTTAATTCTGCTAGCTAAAGCAGAATTACCTCTTTTAGCCCGCTTGATTCCTCGTTTAAGATTTGTCCTATCTTCCAATATTCCTCCAGGACCCGTTCTGTTCTTAGCTGCCGAGACCATATGTATTGTTCCCTTTTCCTCTTGACTAGTCATACAATTTCTCCTGTCATCCACGGTTCACGAATCTTGCCCTTCCTATCCTTTGCCTTCAACAGGACATGGAAATGTGTTGCTGGAAAAGCGCAGCAGGTCAGGCAGCATCCAGGGAACAGGAGCATCGACGTTTCGGGCATAAGCCCTTCTTCAGGAAATCAGGCTTATGCCCGAAACGTCGATTCTCCTGTTCCCTGGATGCTGCCTGACCTGCTGCGTTTTTCCAGCAACACATTTCCAGCTCTGATCTCCAGCATCTGCAGACCTCACTTTCTCTTCAACAGGACATGCCTATCCTGCACTATCTTTAACCTATCTTTGAAAGCCTCCCACGTCTGAAATGTGGACTTCCCTTCAAATAGCTGTGTCCAATCCACATTTCCGAGTTCCTGCCTAATTTTGATATAACTGGTTTGGCCCAGTTTAGTACTCTTCCCTTAGGACCACTCTATACTTTATATACGAGTATTCTAAAACTTACAGAATTGTGGCCAATGTTCCCAAAGATATCCCCCACCACAACTTCTACCACCTATCCTGGCTCGTTCCCCAGTACCAGGTCCAAATGGCCCCTTCACTCGTTGAAATATTGACATACTGCTCTACAAAATTCTCTCGTTGAAATATTGACATACTGCTCTACAAAATTCTCCTGGACGCTTCTTCCAATTCTACCCCATCCAGACCTCTGACGCTAAGTGTATCCCAGTCAATGTTGGGAAAATTAAAATCTCCCATCACTACTACCCTATTGCCTCTAGATCTTTCCATAATCTGCTTACCTATTTGTTCTTCTACCTCACGCTCACTGTTGGGAGGCCTATGATACATCTCCAACAGTGTAACTGCACCCTTCTTATTTCTCAGCTCCACCCATAATGCCTCAGTACCCGAGACATCAATAGTGTGCTCCTTTAGCACAGCCGTGATATCCCCTCTTTGCTTCCCTCCCTGCCCTGTCTGAAGCGTCTTTATCCTGGAACGTTGAATTGCCAATCACCATGCTTTCCTTCAACCAAGCCTCTGTAATTGCAATAACCTGATACTCCCAGGCAGCAATCCAAGCCCTAAGTACATCTGCCTTACACACTATACTCGTTGCATGAAAGTAGATACATTTCATGCCAGCAGTTTTTTGTGCTCATCTGCTCTCTGCCGATTATTCCCTTTATTAATGCTATCTCCATAATTCTTACAGTCTCCAGTCTCCACCTCGCTGCCTTCCTTTTTTCTCTTCTGGTTCCCAGCCCCCTGCCACATTAGTTTAAAAACTCCCCAACAGTAGGACCAAAAACTCTCCCAAGGACATTGGTTCCAGCCAATACAGATGTGGATTGCCCCTTTTGTAATAGTACCACATTTCCCAGAACCGGTCCCAATGTCCAACAAATCTGAACTCCTCCCTCCTACCCCATCTCTCGAGCCACGTGTTTACCCTACTATTTTTATTCATTTCTACGCTGGCGATCACGTGGCACTGGGAGTAATCCCAAGATCACTCCCTTTGAGGTCGTCCACTTTAACTTCTCTCTGAGCTCCCTGAATTCTTCTTTCAGGACCTCATCTCGTTTCCTACTTATATCGTTGGTGCCTATACGCACCAAGACAACTGGCCGTTCACACTCCCCTTTTAGAATGCCCTACAGCCAATCGGTGACATCCCTGACTCGAGAAACTGGGAGACAACATGCCATCCGGGAGTCCCTTTTTCGGTCGCAGAACCGCCTATCTACTCCCCTTACAATACAATCCCCTATGACTATGGCCCTACGAGTCTTTTTCCCGCCCTTCTGAACAGCAGTGCCTGACACAGTGCCATGATCCTGAACTGCTGCAATCCCCTGATGAGCCATCTCCCCCAACAGTATCCAAAACGATATACCTGTTTTGGAGGGAGATAACTACACTGCCTTCCTACCCCTTTTTCTGTATTTTGGTCACCCATTCACTGTCTCCCTCAGCAATCCTAACCTGTGGTGTGACCAGTTCACTAAACGTGCTATCCATGATCTCGTCAGCATAGCGGATGCTCCACAGTGAGTCCATCCGCAGCTCCAGAGCCATCAAACGGTCAAACAATAGCCGCAATTGGACACACGTCTTGCAAGTGAAAGAGTCAGGAATGTCAGACACGTTCCTAAGCTCCAGCTTCAAGCAAGAGTCACATGCCGTGGGTCTGAGGTCCCCTACCATTGTCAACTTAGCTTTATATGAACTAACTAAACACAAACAACGCACTTAAATACATGAAAAAGAAAGGTAAAGAAAAATTATAAGCCTTACCTTACTTAGTCTTCTTCCGATCAGAGGAGGGGGCGGGAGGGTGATGCTACATGTGCAGTATCTCGGGTTTAGTCACTGCCCAAATATAAATTAAGCCCTTACCTTCCCGGCAGCCCTCGTTTCACCCTGCCTTCTCTCCGCAATGCTCCGTCTGAGTGTTCAGACGTATGTTTTTTCTCATCCTTTAATTCGAAAAGCAGAGGAGTTACTAACTCCACAAGAAGAATCTTCCATATCAACTGTGAGACCAAATTAAGGATGAATATGGGCGATTTATGATTCTTAAAGCTTTTGTACACGGAGATATGTATGGGAATTTGAATGTATCATGCACCCGGCACATTCGCTCAATTTTTTAAAAAGATGTGCTCTCCAGGTTGATGGCCCTTGGGGCACGTCGTACAGTAATAGGGGGAGACTTTAATCAACGTATTAACCCCAAAGTGGACAAATGCTCCGGGGACTTTCAGGTATGTCCCCGAAATCCAGGCAGTTGGTGGACCTGAACAGGGAGCTGGGGTTGGTGCGTGTGTGGAGTTGTCTTCACCCTGAGTGCTATACGAGGATTGTTATTTTTTTACCCTGTTGACCTTTTGAATTCGGTGCTGTCCTGTAGAATTGGAAAAATAGACATTTCTGATCATGCAGCAGTGTACATGGAGGATAAGGCCGGTGGCGATAGGAAAAGCTTACGGCACTGGCACATGGCTCCTTTAATCCTGAACGACAAGTTTATTGAGTACATTTCGGGGGAATTTAAATTTTTTGGGACATTTATTTGGGTACGGCCAGTAATCTGTCAGTGCTCTCGGAGACTGCCAAGGCCAATGCGAGGGATTTAATTCTTTTTACTCAGCGACCCCGATGTGGCAGAAAGCAGAGCAGCAGTGTATGCTCTGGGTTGCCTGAATGCAGCTGAAACAGCATCCCTTGTCAGACCATCTGTAACCAAGGTGCAGCAGGTTACAGCCCTCAGGGCTACTTTGAACGCTGGTCTCAACCAGAGAACAAAGAGGGAAATCTCCTTTACGAAACAGAGATTACTTGAGGATGGTGATAAACTGGATAGCTATCTAACATACTTGGCCAGAAAGAAGAATGCCCCCTAATCTAACACATCCATTATGAGAGATTGCTGGCACTCTTACTTGCGATGCCAAAAATTACTTTCGAATGTAACCAATTAATTTGAATTGTGCCCAGGATACCAGGAACCACTGTGAGCTGAACGTTATTGTTTTAACGCCTGGAAACCAATCAAACAATGAGAATTGAATGTGTCATGGGGAGTATATGAACCTGGTATTTTGAAACTTAATGGGAAAGCTAACTGGACAGCTAACATCTTGTTCTCAAATTAGAAAAAAATGGTCTGTCCAATATACTTTATTTACAGTAAAAAATAGAAAGCTGACCCAGGGATATCAGCAGCTGGAATACTGAAGACAGCGGGAAGATAGATACTGTGCCGTGTTCACATTAAGTTAATGTAACGTTTAAAAAGTGGGTTAATATTATGAGAGTTTTTCAGAGTTGTAGTCAGATAGTAAGCAGTTAAGTAAAGCGGGTTCTGTACTTGTGTGAATAGTTGTTGTTTAGTGTTCACTATTCGGGTTCATAAAATATATTGTTATTTTTCTTTGAATGGTGGAATTTGGGAGTTCTCTGTCACTCATGTTTTAACAGATTATGAGGCGCGCTGATCTTTGATTGGTGTTTGTTTTTTTATTAACAGAGGGGCTCGACATCGATGTCATAACAGTTTGGGGGCTTGTCATTCAGAATTTGGACAGATGTGAACAGATTAGGGGTACGAAAGGTCCTAGCAAATCAAAACACTCGGCAATTATTGTCCGAGGCCTTTAAGTAAAACTTAGGTCAGAAAATTTATTTCATTTTAGTTACTTGTGGATGATGAAAAGAAAAAATGAAATAAATGCGTCTTAACACTACTAAAGAGATTTTGAGGTTTGAAAATGAGTCCCAATTTAACAAGAAAGTTTATAAAGACAGAGGAAGGGCGTACATTTAGATTTAGCAAACAGGTTAGAATTGGGTTTAACCAGGGACAAAAGGGAAGCTGAAATTGTAATGGTGTTGCTTGAGCACTTCAGTGTATCAGAGAAACTGACAGTGAGTGCTGTATATTTAGAAAAAGATAGATAGCAAATGCAGTAACTGCAGTTAGAAGATTAAAAACTGAGACAAAAGAAAGAGAGAAGAAAGGGGAAGAGAGGTAGAAGAGAAAGAGAAAGAGAGAGAGGAATAAAAGAGAGAGAGAATTTGAACTTGAGAATTTGTGAATGAATCAGCAAAGTCAAGTTAATAGGATAGAGATTAAAATAGAAGGTAGGGATATATACAAATATGTTAAAACATAGCCATATTTTGATAACAAAAATATGGCTTCCTTTTGTATTTCATTTGAAAAATTGGATAGACCGATGGAATGGTCAGAGAACATGTGGGTAATACTAGTTCAGACTAAGATGGTAGGCAGAGCTAGTGAGGTATGTGCAGCGCTGTCAGGTGAGGGGTCAAGAGGTTTTGCAGATGCCACACAGGCTATTTTGAATGCTTATGAATTGATACCAGCGGTATATAGAGAGCCATTCAGAAACATCATAATGAAACTAGGTCAGACTTATATTGAGTTTGAAAGAGTTAAACATAGTAAGTTTGATAGATGGGCATGTGCCTTAAAAATAGACAAGACAGATAAGGCTCTGAGACAGATCATTCTGCTGGAGGAATTTAAACACTCACTTCCAGTGATGATCAGAATTCATGCGAATGAACCGCACGTTCAAGAAGTAGAAGAGTGGCAGAGATGGCAGGTCAATATGCATTGGTGCACGAGATGCAATTTAGCGTCTGGTGGGATCTCCCTCCTGTGAGGGATAGAAATTGGGAGAAGGGGAGATCCTACTTTACAAAACAAAGTTTGAGAGCATACTGGGAATTGTTTACTTTAGGTTAATAAAGAAGCCCAAGAGAGTTGAAAGGAGGTGAAGGCTTCAGGTGCTTTCACAGTACCGGAATGGAATATATAGAATTATAGTGCCGGTGGTTTAAGAAGGGCACTGGGAAAAAGTGTCTTCACTGCCATAACAAAAACTCACAATGCTAGTCATGGAAGAAAGGCACTGTGGGAAAAGATGTGGTAAAAGAGACTAAGTCAGTGGCAATAGTGGAAGTACTAAAGGAAACCCCAAGAAAGGTTGAGGAGCTGCAGGAGAGTGCACAGCCTAGGCAGGGCTGTGTATGAAGTTAGTATCTGATCTCTATGACGAATTCACCTCTGTGGGGAAAGGTTTCTCAGAAAGAATAGGGGAGAAGGACAACCAGGTATAATTTTGTGAGAAATGGGATCTACGCAGTCTCTAATATTCAAAAAGTGTGGCGCTGAAAAAGCACAACAGTTCAGGCAGCATCTGAATATCGACATATCAGGCACAAGTTCTTCATCTGGAAAGTGGCGGGGAGGGGAGGAGAAGGGGGTAAAATATAAATAGGAGGATAGAGATGAGGCTGGGTGGGCTGGTCAGTGGGAAGGGGATAGGAAAATGAAATGTGAGTGTTCGTGATAAGTCGGAGAGGAAGGTACAGTGGACATATGGGAAGGAAGGTGGACAGCCAGGAGAGTTGGAGAAGGCGATGCTGAGTTGAATGGTTGGATCTGGGATGAGTTTGGGAGAGGGAGACTTGGAGACTGGTGAAGTCGACATTGATGCCGTGTGGTAGGAGGGTCCTAGCTGTCCTAGCATCTATCCGCTTCACCTTGCCCTCTGACATATCACCATCACTCCCCACCTGCATGTATCTATCGCCTTCTAAGCTACCTTACGCAAACTCCACGCCCACCCACCTATGTATCTCTCAGAACCCTTTTCTCCCATCACCCGTTTCCTTATGAAGGGGTTAGGCCTGAAACCTGGATTCTTCTGCTCCTTGGCTGCTGCCTGACCTGCTGTGCGTTTCCAGCGCCACATCTTTCAACTGTGATCTCCAGTATCTGTAATCCTCACATTCTCTCAGCCTCGAAAACTAAGTGTTGAAAGCATTTGACATGTTACCATTTGTGGAATGGGAACAGAAATTTAGTGCTCCCCCGTGTAAGATCAGGTTGGACATCCGAATCAAGGTTGGGGACGTAACAGTGGGAGTGAGTGAGAGACCATCAGTTTGAGAAATAGTTTTATGCTTGAGAACAATTTAGCAGGATCCAAGGTGGGAGTGATACCTTTTTTGGTGGAGAAGTCAAAGGAAGACCAGGAAATTGAGGAGTTAAAAGTCAAATACCCATGAAAATTCCAGACTGTGTAATAACAAGATCTCACTGTCAAAAGTTACAGCAAGAAGCAAACAATAAAGAGAAAGATAAAGAAGCGGAAGTTTCATTAGCTGGCCCGTTGTTTCATATAGTAGCGCAGGAAAAAAAAAAAAACAGGCAGAGGGTCAGGCAGAGGTGTTTCGTCCTGAAAGGCTAAATTACTTACAACCGAAATTTATATAAATTGATGCATACTCAGAAAGAGAATCAGAATATATTGTCGAGCGTTAGCAATTTAAAGATAGAATCCTAAACGAAAATGGAGACCATGGCAGGTTAATGAAGAGGAGAAATGGGCCTAAGTTAACCGAATTGTTTTGGCGGTCGCGTACAGACAGTAAATGTTATGGGTATCACATGAACTACCTGCAGGAGGTCGTCTAGGTATACCTGCGGGAGGTCAACTGGATGACTCAGGCTAAGGTACGAAAGCATTTCTACTGGCCTGGAATGCACAAGGACGTGGTTACGTTTTGCTGTATGTGTCATACGTGCCGAATGGTAGGTAAGCCACAGGCAGGAATAAAAACAGGATCTTTGTTGCGTTCGACGGACCTTTCACGAGGGTTATGACTAGCTGTGTAGGCCCCCTTTCGAAAATAAAAGTGGAAACCAGTTTTTGCTGATCATCATGGATGCGTCTGTCAGATTACCAGAGGCAATTCCTTTACAGAGTGTTAAGGCAAAAAGGGAGGTGGAGGGGTTGGTAGCTTTCTTTGCTCAGTCCGGGCTACCCTGAGAGATTCCGTCAGACCAAGGGAGTCAATTTACCATTCGGCTGTTTAAGTAAATCATGGATAGCTTAGGCATACAGCACTTCAAATAAAGGGCGTCCCATCCTGAATCTCAGCGAGCCTTGAAAAGTTGACATCAGATGCTGAAGACCATGTTAATGGCATACTGTTAGGATTGCCCAACTGATTGGGCTAAACGTGTCTCATTAAATTATTTGCCAATAGAAATGCCCTGAACGAATTTACTCAGTTTACTCCCTTTGAGTTAATATTCGGACATGAAGTGAGAGGTATTTTGGAATTAATTAAAGAGAAATTAATCGGACTGAAGTCGGAGATCTCACACTTGGATTATGTATCTGAGGTGAGGGAGAGATTAAATAGAGTATGTAAGTTAGCTAAATAGCACCTGAAGAGGGCACAGCATATAATGAAGCAAGTGGCAGGTAAAAGCTATGAAATTTGATGGGTTTTTTTCCGTGGGGATGCCACCAGTGGTAGGGAATCCCTTCAAAGCCAGGTTTAGTGTCCCTTTCCAAATGGAGAAAGAGTAGAGTCAGGTAAACTATGTGGTAAAGATGCTGGATGTAAAAGGTTGCAGGTATGTCATGTGATTCGTTGTAATCTTACTAATATAGGGATAAGGAACTGGGGAAACAGGTGTTACTTACTGCCCCACAGAGTGAGGGATCAAAGACACATGTCATGAGGTTTGATGTGACGCAAAATCCTTTAAATAACAAGGAAGTCCTTGAGGAGTGGGATAGGATAGCGAGGTGTCTGTTGCAAGAGCAAGGATCCCAGTTGATTGTTCATTTAGCAGTTTGAGGACATTTGCAGAACCAAGATGGGATGACTTACACTTTTG
>NC_057717.1:6875223-6876836 GCF_004010195.1 Chiloscyllium plagiosum | reverse complement strand
TGTGGTAGTGTTCCTAGCTCTGGACTAGAAGGCATGGATTCAGGTCCTGCCTGTTGCAGAGGTGTGTTGCAGCATATTAGATCAGGCTGATGAACAAACACACAGGAGAATGCTGTGACAGCTTTTGGGTATTGCCGAGTGTTGCTAGTGTCCCTATCTCCGAGCACAAAGGCTTAGGTGTAAATCCCACAGAAGTGTCTCATGATATATCTGAACAAACTGATTAAAACGGATTTAGAATTGTGACTTGATGGAGAAGGAAGAGGTGTCAGTACTATATTTCAGAATTTAGGCCCAGGATGACTGAAAGTACAGCCATTCGTGTTGATTGGAGTCACAGTTCGCAGCAGTAGCGGTTTATAAAATCAGAAAGGTCATAGATAAGGTGAGTAGTCAGGATTTTTCCCCAGTTTGGGGGCATCCAAAACTAGAGGGCATTGGTTGAAAGTGAGAGAGGAAAGGTTTTGATGAGGGCTAAAGTGCACCTTTTCACACAGAGAGTGGTGTGTGTATGGAATGAGCTGCCAGAGGAAGTGGTGGAGGCTGGTACAACTACAGCATGTAAAAGGCATCTGGGTACTGACAGGCCTGCCGAGCTTTACCAGCAATTTCTGTATTTCTTTTAAAAATGCATTCATTTTAACACAGGCATTCTGAATAAATTAAACATTTTATTTTTTAATGATGCAGGGCCATGTAAACATATTTCAAATCGACCGAGACCAATTGCTGCTAAGGGTATGGCTCTGTGTATGACAGCTACAATGATGCACCTAAGTGGAGCAGGGAATATGACGGAGACATAGTCTGGACAATGTACAAGGAGAACTCACATGACCCAGTTTGGGAGAGAATGACATTGCTGTGTGATTCAGCTCAGAGAGAGAGAAATTGTAATCTGCCTGAGAAGGAATGGCCTATTGCACTCTCGCTCCTTCATTGTTCCTCATCACAGCAATGTGTGCGAGGTAAAAATAACTCTACAGTCATCGTTACCTTCTTATTTTGTATAGAATTAATGCAGTGTTGACACAGGCCCTTCGGCCCAACAAGTCCATATCAACCTTCCCAACCCATTCCCCTGTATTTACCATTGACTAATGCACCTAGCCTAGAAATCCCTGAACACTACAGGCAATTTAGCATGACCAATCCACCTAACCTACACAGTTTGTGGTAGGAAACTGGATCACCCATTAGAAACTCACACAGAAAAGTGGAGAATGTGCAAACTCCGCACAGACAGTCACCCAAGGCTGGAATTGAACCCAAGCCCCTGGTGCTGTGAGGCAGCAGTGCTAACCACCGTGCTACCCTTTGGATGATCCCTGACTAGGATTCACTGGAATCTTCTCATTGCCTAAAATAAAGGGAATTAAACCAAATCCAACTGTCCCAGGATGGAATCCCATTGCTGGCAGCTGTGTGAGTACAATATCTTCAGAAGCAGAATAACATTTTGGACAATCTTGTAATTTTTCCATTTGTCATGAGTTCCAATAATATCTGGACAACGTTCTTTCAAGTTAAAATTGCAGAGTGTGTGTGTGTGTGTGTGTGTGTGTGTGTGTGTGTGTGTGTGTGTGTGTGTGTGTGTGTGTGTGTGTGTGTGT
>NC_057717.1:6842614-6869486 GCF_004010195.1 Chiloscyllium plagiosum | reverse complement strand
ATTTATCCATATTAAACTGCATCTGCCATGCATCTGACCACTCACCTAACCTGTCTAGGTCACCCTGTAATCTCCTAACATCCTCATCACATTTCACCCTGTCACCCAGCTTTGTATCATCAGCAAATTTGCTAATGTTATTGCTGATACCATCTTCTATATCATTAACATATATTGTAAAAAGCTGCGGTCCCAGCACTGATCCCTGCGGTACCCCACTGGTCACTGCCTGCCATTCTGAAATGGAGCCGTTTATCACTACTCTTTGTTTCCTGTCAGCCAACCAACTTTCAATCCAAGTTAGTACTTTGTCCCCAATACCATGTGCCCTAATTTTGCTCACTAACCTCCTATGTGGGACTTTATCAAAGGCTTTCTGAAAGTCCAGGTACACTACATCTACTGGATCTCTCTTGTCCATTTTTAGAGTTACATCCTCAAAAAATTCCAGAAGATTAGTTAAGTATGATTTCCCCTTCATAAATCCATGCTGACTCTGACCTATCCTGCTGCTACTATCCAGATGTGTCGTAATTTCATCCTTTATAATAGACTCCAGCATCTTTCCCACCACTGAGGTCAGACTAACTGGTCTATAATTTCCTGCTTTCTCTCTCCTTCTTTTCTTAAAAAGTGGTACAACTTTAGCCACCCTCCAATCCGCAGGAACTGATCCCGAATCTATCGAACTCTGGAAAATAATCACCAACACATCCATGATTTCTTGAGCCACCTCCTTCAGTACCCTGGGATGCAGACCATCAATTTATCAACCTTCAGACCTAACAGTCTCTCCAAACACCAATTCCTGGCAAATATAAATTCCCTTAAGTTCAGGTCCTTCAGCCACTGTTACCTCAGGGAGATTGCTTGCGTCTTCTCCAGTGAACACAGATCTGAAGTACCAATTCAGTTCTTCTGCCATTTCTTTGTTCGTCGTAATATATTCTCCTGTTTCTGTCTTCAAGGGCCCAATTTTAGTCTTAACCATTTTTTTGCCTTTCACATACCTAAAAAAGCTTTTACTATCCTCCTTTATATTATTGGCCAGTTTACCTTCGTACCTCATTTTTTCTCTGCGTATTTCCTTCTTAGTAATCCTCTGTTGTTCTTTAAAAGCTTCCCAGTCCTCTGTTTTCCCCTTTATCTTTGCTATGTTATACTATTTTAACTTTATACGTTTCTTAACTTCCTTCATCAGCCACAGCCACCCATGCCTCCTCTTAGGATCTTTCTTCCTTTTAGGAATGAACTGATCCTGCAACTTCTGCATTATACACAGAAGTATCTGCCATTGTTCCTCCACTGTCGTCCCTGCTAAGGTATTGCACTATTGAACTTTGGCCAGCTCCTCCCTCATAGCTCCATAGTTCCCTTTATTCAACAGAAATATTGTCACTTCCGATTGTATCCTCTCCCTCTCAAATTGCAGATTGAAGTTTATTGTATTATGGTCACTACTTCCCAATCGTTCCTTCACTTCGAGGTCCCTGACCAATTCTGGTTCTTTGCACAATACCAGATCTAGAATTGCCTTTTCCCTGGTCGGCTCCAGCACCAGCTGTTCTAAGAATCCATCTTGGAGGCACTCACAAAGTCTCTTTCTTGGTGTCCAATACCACCCTGAATCTCCCAGTCTACCTGCATGTTGAAATCCCCCATAACAACTGTAGTAACATATTTGCGACAGGCTAATTTCATCTCCTGATTCAACTTACATCTGACATCCAGACTACTGTTTGGGGGCCTGTAGATAACTCCCAAGAGGGTCTTTTTACCCTTAGTATTTCTCAGCTCTATCCACACTGACTCTACATCCCCTGATTCTAGGTCCCCCCGCGCAAGGGACTGAATATCCTCCCTTACCACTATGGCCACCCCACCCCCTCTGCCCGTCAGTCTGTCCTTACGATAGCACGTGTAGCCTTGAATATTCATTTCCCAGGCCCTGTCCACTTGAAGCCACAAGCACCCCCGAAGATATTGGCTCCTGTCCTACCCAGATGTAGACCGTCCCATTTGTAATAGCCCCACCTCCCCCAGAACCGGTCCCAATATCCCAATAATCAGAATCCCTCCCTCCTGCACCATCTCTCAAGCCACACATTCTTCATGATTATTCTATCTTTGCTGCTCTGACTAGCACGTGACACTGGTAGCAATTCCGAAACTACTCTGAGGTCCTACTTTTTTAATTTGGTTCCTAACTCCCTAAATTCTTCTCGTGGGACCTCATTCCGTTGGCACATTAATGTGGGAGAGTTCAAAGGAGAGTTCATTGAGGCATATAAAGTATTAGGGATACTATATTAGACTGACGAATGGACTCTGTAACTCCAAACAATGATGATCTTGTTCATGTTGATGTGTTTTTGAATGTCCTGCGCATTGTAACCTGCATGCCTTACTCTGTCCAAGTTTATTTTTCACCCTATGATCTGTGTGTCCTTGCTTACTGTCATCTGCCTGTACTACTCACAAATAAAGCTTTCACTGGACTTAGGCACACGTGATAATATATCTAATAAGTTAATTATTTCTCACCTTAACAGAATCTCTTTTACAAGTATGTGATCGTCACTAACCCTCACGTTTCAACGTAATCATCTCTCCTTGTCTCCTAGCACTACAGATTAAATACTCAGTTCCATCACTGGTTCCTAATGGTGTCATCATCTCATGGATTAGACTGCTAGTACTTGTTTGAGCTGTGCCTGTGTTAATGAGCTCATGCATTACAAAGGAGAGCATACCTGTTCATAGTTCCCCAAATACGTTCTCATCAATGATCTACAAATACAGAAAGATGGCTTTACTTATGCACTTGAATCGTATTACAATAAAGGGCAACATAGCA
This sequence comes from Chiloscyllium plagiosum, assembly GCF_004010195.1. NCBI lineage: Eukaryota > Metazoa > Chordata > Chondrichthyes > Orectolobiformes > Hemiscylliidae > Chiloscyllium > Chiloscyllium plagiosum. The sequence continues at coordinate 6,866,629 of NC_057717.1, read as the reverse complement.
TAAGATGCTCAATACTTAACGCCCTTGGAGATGTTATTTTTGTTGACTCGTGATCAAGGACATTCAAGTCATTTTGAAAAACAACACTTCTCAACCTTGTACTATTTAATCAATACAAAATGAGATGCATGCTGTTTATTTCTCACATCCAAATCATTCATATACCTTGCAAATTGTTGTGGTTCGAACACTGAAACATGTGATATCCTATGAGTGACTGCCTTCGGTCAAACAAACTGCAAGAAGCTCAGTATTGCTTCCACTGACCAATTCTCAATCCATGTGGTATATCCAGCTGTCCCCGTCCACACCTTATCAATGTACTCTAACTTCCTTCGTTCACTTGTTAGCAACAATGTAAAAAACATTCTGCAAATTCAAATACACCACTCCCACTGGTTCTCTTTTGTGGATGCATCAACTAACACAAACTCCACAGGTTTCTCAACGATGATTTCCGGTTTCTAAATCTAAGCTGACTTTGCCAAGTCACACCGTGATTTCCCAAATGTCCAGTTATAAAATTTCTCACAGAAGGTTCTAATATTTTCCTCAGACATGACATCAACGTAGCCGTTTATATTTCTTTTTGTTTCCCCTCCCATTCTGGTTTTAAATATTTAGGATTACAGCAGCTACTTTCCAGTCTGTAGGAACCAGAATTTCTGGAGTCTAAAGAATTTTGAAGGGTAATCAATACTTTTTTCTTGTCATTACAACATTTAGAAGACATTTGGATAAGTACATGAATAAGAAAGGTTTGGAGGGATATGGGCCAAGTGCAGGCAGGTGGATCTAAGTTAGTTTGGAATTGCAATAGTCATCATGGACTAGTTAGACCGAAGGGTCTGTTTCGGTCCTGTATGACTCTATAACTCTTTCACTAGAGGGAATGCCACTTCCCTGAAAACTCTGGGATGGAGCTCATTTGGTGCATTAACTTGCCAACATTCAATTTAATTAGTTTTTTGAGTAAGTTCTCTTTATTAAATCTAATCTAGCACAGTTTGTTATTTTCACCAGTCAGTCTGTCCCATAGTATTTCTGGAAGATTGTCGGTACATTCCATTGTGGAGACAGCACGAAGGTATTACCCTCAGCAGGAGACAGAGTTGGATTCTGTCACTGTGTGAATACATCGGAGCACTGCAATTGGGAGATGATGGACGTGACACCCACTCCTGCTCAGAAAGTTCAAGAATCAAAACAGTTCAATGAAACTGTCACTTCCTGGTCACTGATGGCATAGTCCTCTGGCTCGTGCGAGGTTACAGGTTATGGTGAAACAGATGACACAAAGCTGTGACCACCTCATTTTAGAATCAAACTGACTTCACACTTTGCACCTGGCATAGGTCCAGGTCGAGGTAAGAAAACGTTTGCGATCAAAATATGTGTAACGAGAACAGATGCCAGAAGAGAATTGTAACTGGAAAGGTGTGGATGATGGATTATTCAGAAACAGCGTTGACGCAGAAGTGAAGACTGGGGATATTGTGGAGTGGACAGGTTTTGTGGTAGACAGAATATTGAGATATAAATCAGTTCAGGACAAAATAGGGTAATCGTGGTTATCAACACTTTTGTTTCTCCTCGGATGTTTGTAAGTGAAGGATATGAAATTCATGGAATGGAAATAGAGTTTGTGGTTGACAGCGAAGACAATAATTTGGATCTTTGCAAAATATGCATTACAGAGAAAACAAGACATTCACAACGGGTTAGAGAATTAGTAAATTGGCAGAGATAGGCTCACCAGGAACACTAACAATAGTGAGGATAGGATAGTGAACTGCCTGAATAATCATCAGTACACAGCGCCAATCAAGATATTGTTACTGCACTGAAGTTTCCTTTACCAAAACAACTTCCAATATAAAGACTGTCTCTGGGCACAACTGCCCTGAACATACACAAGAAATACGGATTTCTCTGGATTTTACTCTCACAGCTCTTACCAGTTAATTATTTACCGTTTACATAATGCAATTCAATAATTTGTTTGTAAAGATGGAAACATCTTATTGCACAGTTTGTATGCCTTTTCGTTTTTAGATTTTTTGCAGCCTTAGTGCAAAATTAAATGTTCTGTTGAAAATTGACCTGTTTATTGAGATTCAATGGTTTGACACAATATATATTTTTCATGGGCTAAGAATCAGAAAGGGATAGAAGACAGTGGCTGTGGAGACTGATGAGGAGTAAAGTGACATCCTCCCAGTGCCCAATGTCTTCTTGACAGACAGAATAAAATAACATGCAGAGAAAGAAACAGAATATATTCGGAAGAAGGAATGGCAACTGACAATGTAAAAAATAACAGAATCATTTGAAATAGAATGGCTGAACAATGATTGATCTGTGTGTGTGTGTCTGTGTGTCTGTGTGTGTTGTCTGTGTCTGTGTCTGTGTCTGTGTGGGTTGTGTGTATGTGTCTGTGTGTGTGTGTCTGTGTGTGTGTCTGTGTGGGTTGTGTGTATGTCTGTGTGTGTCTGTGTGTGAGTGTGAGACAGACAGACAGACAGACAGACAGACAGACAGAGAGGTGGTAGTCCCTCAGAATGAGGATGTTCCTTGCTCATGGCAAGAACCTGTACATGCAGCCTTTTAACACAGAGAGGCTGTACTGCTGCAGGTACCACATGGTTCTGGCTGACCAGAGACCCTCTTATTCTGACTGACTGTTAGAGGCATTTTACCGAGGTTACTATCCTTGGTGGATCAAAATCCTGGAACTCCCTTCCTAACCACACTCTGGGTGTACCTACATTCTAGGCACTGCAATGATTAAAGATGGCCGCTCACCACCACCTTCTCAAGTGTGTCTGTGTGTGTGTGAGTGTGTGTGTGTGTCTGTATGTGAGTGTGTGTGTGTGAGTGTGTGTGTATATCTGCGTGTGGGTCTGTGTGTGTGTCTGTGTGTGTTTCTGTGAGTGTGTGTGTGTCTGTAGATAGATAAGACTGTTCATATGTGTGAAACATATTCAGAATGAACAAGAGAGACATAGTTAACAAAAATGATGTATGCAATGTACAGAATTTATAAAACATTAATATGTTTTTTACTCTTCAGCTGAGATGTTATGTTCCCCTTCTCTCAACGTACCGTCTGTCTCCTGCACCTTTCTGGCATTCCCTGATCTAATCTCTCATTCTTATCGAATGGATGTTATACATTTCTGCTTCTGGTGTTCCAACTTGTTTCAGTTAATCCATTTTCTACCAGGAAACATATACATTGGCCTGCTGTGTTCTGTCAACAGTTGGTGCCTGTCATATTGATGGAGATAAATGTTCTGGCATCAGACCCAGCATTTCAACATATTAATCTGTTGCACATACACTGTACAAAGGACAACAGCATACAGGAATTGTCAAACCAAATACGGAAGTACATCTACTTCTATTAATCATGTAGACTTCTCTATTTTTTACATCTCCACGTCTATATCCTCTCTCTGTCTCTCGCTCTGTCTTTCCATCTAGTTAATAAATCCTCCAGTCGTTCGTCGTGTCCCATGTCTCAAACCTCCCTCCTTCAGTTTACATCTATTGCTTACTTTTGGATGAGATGGCTTATAATTGAGTAATGTAACAAAAAAGACATGAGGGAGGAGTTGGCCAGAGTTAGTTGGAAGGGGAGCTGAGCACGGGAGTATGGTGAAACAGCAATGGCAGTAGTTTCTGGAGATAATTCAGCAGCACATCAGAAATCCATCCCAAGTAAGAAGAAAGATATTCAGCGGAAGACAAGGCAGCCGTGTGTGATAGGTGCGTGATAACGAACTCAGGGACAGCATAAAAGTAAAAGAAAATGCGCACAATGTGGTGAAGATTATTGGGAATCTAGACGATTACGAAACCTATAACTTCCAGCACGGATAACTAATAACAACAAATGGGAGGAGAGGGTGAAATATGATATTACGCTTGTTAATCGTGTAAAAGAACATTAAAAGAGATTTTTAGATATATAACAAGGAAGATGGGGAGTAAAAACAAACAAAGGAATGTTGGAAAATGAAGCTTGAATAGTTATGGGAAGCAATGGAATTGAATATATTGCAACAGTCTTCACGGTGGAAGACAGCAGCAAAATGTCAGAACTTCAAGACAGTCAGAGGGTAGAGGTGAATATAGTGACCACCAGGAAGGAGAAGGTGCTGGGGAAGGTGAAGTTGGATCAATCAGCGAGACTAGTTGGAGAACACCCTGTAGTTCTAAAGAGATACCGAAGGTGATTGTGGAGGCATTGCTGGTGATTTTTCAGGAAATTTTAGAGTGAGGGAGGATTGGTAAAAGTAATCACCCTGTTTAAGGAGAGAGGGACACAGAAGACAGGAAATTATAAATTGCCAGGCAAATCGAAACTGTTGTATAGAAGGTCTTAATGGATCCTTAGGTTTATGAATAGATGCGTGGAGTATAAGAACAAGGAAGTTGTGAAGTATATTGGACGTGGTGTGCTTTAGCGACAGCATAGTAAGAGTTACATTTACAATGCGATTGCGAACAGCAGACTTGAAAGTACAGTTAAAACAAAGGAAATCATTTCGAAGCTGACAGGAGCATTAGTGACAAAGAGACTGTTTCCTTGACCCTGTAGTGAGAATGTTGAGATAAGCTTGTCAGTAAACAGACTAAAAAAATGCACTAAAAGCACAATAAAGTCTATTGCTGCGGAGGTCTCAACATGCAACTATGTAGCCAATATATATGAAGCTGAAAACGCACAGCAGATCAGACAGCATCCTAGGGCCAGGACAGTCTTAATCAGGATTGGCCGAGGGAAGGGAAGCTAAAAATGTGTTGCTGGAAAAGCACAGCAGGTCAGGCAGCATCCAAGGAGCAGGAGAATCGACGTTTCGGGTATGAGCCCTTCTTCAGGAATGAGGAAAGGGACACACTTTCCTCATTCCTGAAGAAGGGCTCATGCCCGAAACGTCGATTCTCCTGCTCCTTGGATGCTGCCTGACCTGCTGCGCTTTTCCAGCAACACATTTTTAGCTCTGATCTCCAACATCTGCAGTCCTCACTTTCTCCCCGAGGGAAGGGAAGCCGGGAAGTAAATAGAGGGAGGGGCGAGGGGCTGAGGGAAGAGTAGGTGGGATGGCGATAGGGGATGCAAGTTTTTGGTTAGTGGGAAGGGTACAGTGGATATGCGAATAGGAAGATGGACAGCTTAGGTCAGGTCAGGGAAGGTGGACATGGGGTAAGGCTGCGGGTGAGAGATTTTGAAGCCAGTGAGGTCAATATTGAGACCATTGAACTGTAAGCTCTCCAGCTGAAAGATCAGGATGTGTTCCCTACTTTCTGTTTGGCCTCACTCTGACAGTGGAGGAGGCAAAGGATGAACCTGTGGCCGGATGAGCTGAGGGGAATGTGGGGGAATAATTGAAATGTGTGGCAACTGGAATGTTTGGTTGGTTAAGGCATGCAGAGAGCAGATGCTCCATGAATATGTTCCTGAGTCTCCCTTTGGTCTCCATGATAGAGAGGAGACCACATCGGGAGATGGAGACGTGCTTGGTGGGGCAGGATCAGGCTCTGTGTGGAGCACCAGTGCTCTGCATGCAACAACCAACCCGACTTTCCAGTTACCTTGCATTTTAATTCCCCCTCCAACTTGTCCGGTGACATGCCCATCCTTAGCCTGTCCACTGTCAGAGGAACACCACCTGAGGTTTTACCTTTGGAGCTGATAGCCCAAGGACCTCAATGTTGACTGCAGCAGCTTCAAAATCCCTCCACCCACAGCATTATTCCACGTCCCTTCTCCCTGACCAGACCCGCCTGTCCATCTCCTCACTCATATATCCGCTCCACCTTTCCCACTGACCAATCACAGTAACCTCATTCCTGAAGAAGGGCTTACGCCTACTCCTTGGATGCTGCCTGACCTGCTGTGCTTTTCCGGCTACACATTTTTCAGCTCTGTACTACCATCATACCTACCCTTCGCCCTCCCATATCCCATCACTCCATTTCTGGGCTCGCCTCCCCCTCACCAGTCCTGATGAAAGGTCCAAGGTCAAAATATTGCCTTTGTGCTCCTTTGATTCTGTCTGGTCTGCTGTGTTTATCCAGCTCCAAGCCTATTAACTCTGATCTCTCACACCTGTAGTACTTACTCTCTCCAAGTTGTGAAACTATATAGTCTACATATAAGAAGAAATACAGTTGGACAGTTGAAAAGATCGCTGACTCATTCCTCATTTCTTAACAACCCAACACACACCTTCAAGGTGAAGCAGCATTTCACTTGTACTTTTTCAATCCAGTCTCCTGTCATTGCTGCTCACAATGCAGTCTCATTTACACTGGGGAGACCAAACAGAGATTACATTGAGGAACACTCCCACTCAGTCTGTAGGAATAACCCTGACCCTCTCATTGTTTCCCATTTCAATAACCTACCTTGCTCTTGTGCTAACATTTCGGTCCTGGGCTGCTGCAATGTTCAAATGAAGCACAACCCAAGCTCGAGTGACAACTAACTTTACACTTTGGTATGTTACAGCCTGTAATATTCAATTCCATAATTTCACTGCCTGATGCCATTATGGCTATTCTCAAAACTTCATGCATTCCTTCTCCTGGTCTCCCAATGAACTTGCCCTGTTTGTGAATCATTTGTCTTGCACTCAATTAAGGAACCCAATTCCCCCCTTTACAATCTAATATGTACTCATTTTACATTTGATTCTCTTTTACCACAAACAACAGTCCATATGTCAGTGGCACTGCGCCTCCACACCGTTTGTTTCCCGTCACCCCTCCTCTACCTCTGGCAAGGGATTAAAAAGCTCTTTTTCCAACCCTTTTCTGTTCTGAAGAAGTGTCACAATGGACTTGAAACGCTAACTCTGTTTCTCTGTCACTGTAGATGTTGCAGATTGCTGTGTTTCTCCAGGAATGAACAAAACACATTTTCAATAAAACAAATAACTGTTGATACCGGAAATCTGAAACCAGAACAAAAAAAGAATCTGTGAGCCTTGAAGAATGATCACTGGAACCAATGATTAACTTTACTTTCACTCCACAGATGCTGCCAGACCCGCTTAACATCCCCAGCAATTTCTGTTTTTCAACACGTTTCAAAGATGTATGTCAACGTTGCTCAAACTTGAAACTTTATTGCTGGAACAGCACAGCAGGTCAGGCAGCATCCAGGGAACAGGAGATTCGACGTTTCGGGCACAGGCCCTTCTTCAGGAATGAGCAGAGAGTGTTCAGCAGGAGAAGATAAAAGGTAGGGAGGAGGGACTTGGAGGAGGGGCGTTGGAAATGTGATAGGTGGAAAGAGGTCAAGGTGAGAGTGATAGGTCGGAGTAGGGTGGAGGCGGAGAGGTCAAGAAGAAGACTGCAGGTCAGGAAGGCGGTGCCGGGCTGGAGGGATCCGGCTGAGACAAGGTGGGGGGAGGGGGGATGAAGAAACTGGTGAAGTCCAAGTTCATCCCCTGCGGTTGGAGGGATCCCAGTCGGAAGATAAGACGCTCCTCCTCCGACCGTCGCGATGTTGTGGTTTGGCGGTGGATGAGTCCAATCTTCTCCTGCTGAACACTCTCTGCTCATTCCTGAAGAAGGGCCTGTGCCCGAAACGTCGAATCTCCTGTTCCCTGGATGCTGCCTGACCTGCTGTGCTGTTCCAGCAATAAAGTTTCAACTTTGATCTCCAGCATCTGCAGACCTCACTTTCTCCAACGTTGCTCAAACTCCCTGTCCAACCTGGAGCGCCATATACCGGGAAGTGAAAGATAACACAAGATGCACAAATTCATTGTTTCTGAATGGCTGGCATCACTGACACTACAGAGCTCTTACTCTTAGGGAGAGAAACAGTGGGAGATGTATTCACTCTAAACACGAAAGGTAGCACATACTGGAAGGGAAAGGATTCAGATGATTATACTAAAGCGTGATGAGGAATGAGACAAACTGTAATTGTGACACCATGGAGAGACCCTCAGTGGAATGAGAATATAAAATTGCACGTCTGCCACATCAGAAACCAGAGTCGGTCGCTGAGTACATGGCTGATGGGTGAATGGGTCTCGGTGTGAACTGGGGAACAGGCAGCAGAACTGTATTGGAGTTATTGCAGCTCAAACCGTGTATTCCATGTGGTGCTGTAGACCACAGCAACAACAGAAGCAGAATTATATAAAACTATAATCTGTAACTTTTTGCCCCGGATAATCCCTCAGTCTACCATTACCATCAAGCTGATCTATGGTTCAGTGACGAATGTGGGAAAACATGCCAGGGTCAGAACCATGTGTATCTAAATCTGATGGCAACGCATTAAAGCTTCTGCACTTGACTGGTTACATTCTAAACAGCAAAACTAACATCTGATCGAGAGGGCGCAATGATCCCAAGACGAACAGATCAGATCGAAGCTCAGCAGTCCTGCCACACCCAGTCATAAATGGATTAATCAACTCAATGCAGGACAGGGTCATACACATGTCCCCATCCTAAATAATGGAAAAGCCCTGCACATCAGAGCAATAGACAAGGATTCGTATCTACACCATACTCAGCCAGAAGTGTTGAGTTTATGATTCAACTCACCTTGTCAGGATGCCCACAGAATCACAGATGACAGTTTTCAAACAAAATGATTCGCTCTATGTGACATGAAGAAACAACTGAACACAGTAGGTACAACATAGGCAATGTACAACAAGCCCTGTCCCTGGGGAAGCTGTTTCATTCCATTTCCAATTCTGACATCTATCTGGCAATGTGGAAAATTACTATGACAAGTCCCTTAAGAGGAAAATAATTACAGTATGACCAATATCACCCCCTCAACTCCATTACGACAGTCAAATGGGTGGGAGTTCCTTTTGACAGAGCTGTGAAGCAGCACAAAAATTACCTGCTCAGTGTGGTTTCCGATAGGTCCCCATGTGGAACTGATGCTGTTGTGGAAATGTCACTGGATTACTAACCCAGACCAAACAAGTTCTCTGGCAGCTGGTAGATGTTAAAAGCAATTAATAAAATGTCGAGATCTAAAATCTGGTGTCAGTAACAATGACCGTGAAGCCAATGTCGATTGTAACCACCAATTTGCTTCTCTGATGTACTTTCAGGAAGTGAATCTCCCGTGCTTTCCTGGTCTGGCCTAAATATGACTCCAGACACACAGACATGTGATAAACTATTCAACGGTCTCTGAAACGGCCAAACAAGACACTGAATTGCATTAAACTGCTCTGAGATCTTAAAGGATAAAACTGGACAGAACAGCCGGTACCAGCCACGATATCGGAAAAGGGAATGGGAAACACAGTCCTGTCGACCCTGCAGAGACCTCCTTCCTAACGTCTGAGCGCTTGTGACAACATTTACAGAGCATTCCCACGGACTGCACAGAAACCTCAGGAAAGGAGTATGTCATTCAACACAGTGAGCCTCCCACCTTCTCATCATGGCCAAGGATCTCCTCAATGCATTTCTCCGACAGCAGACTGAGATATATTGCAATTGATTCCGTCAACCAAATGTTTGAGATGTTTGCGAATAGCTGGGACCCAAGGGCATAATCCTGAGATACCACACGAGCCTTCGTCTCCAGTAAAATGATCCTTTTATTCCAGTGTTTCTGGTCCAAGGGCTGCTTTGTGCACTCTTACATGCTTCCTTTTTCTTATTTTCTCCCCCACTTTTCTCTCTGTAACTTACTGACCTCAAGCTGGACCCAGGGTTTGGGCCTCAAGCTGAGCCAGTGCGGAGGAGAGTGAGTCCTTACTTACTTTTCCGGACCAAGCACAGGACCTGGAATTGCCAGCTGCTACATCAGCAGAGGCAACGTGGGTGAGATAGGGCCCAGCAGCAAACGGTGATTCTTGAGGATTAGAAACTTGTTGCTGATTGGGTCCTGCACTGGTGGTGATGAAGCGGATAGTGAAGGCCATCATGGTAACATCGATGAGGTGGGACCAACAGTAAGAGACATGTCTCTGACATTGGAATAGTCTGGCACAGGGGGCAATGAGCCAGTGATGGAGGAGTATCTGCCCAGTGGCAAAGATGGTGCCTGAGGATCAGCATCTTCAATGTTACTGGGGTCTAGTGTAGATGGTGATGTAGCTGTTATGGAGGGGTTGGGTTGCAGGGGTGGTCGATGGTGAGGAGCTGGATCACAACGCATCAACTCTCTTCAAGCTGTATCCTTTGTGTATTCCATTTTCTTCAATTATTTAAAATGGCACCACTTTGTGGCAACACGTGGAAGCTTTTCACTGTATTTTATAGTATTTATCCTGTACAATACACCTGATCATAAAATCAAAATCAAAAACTTTTACTCACTCTTTCCTGCCAGCTGTTCCATTCTGAAACCATGTCCAAATATTCGCCACAATCCCATAAGATTTTATTTTGCACACTGGGCTTGGGACTTCAGCAAAAATCTCTCTGAAAATCGCCCTCGTAATCTTATCCTTCTGAATCACCTCTCCGTCAGCCTTCTCTGCTCCAAAATCAACAACCCAAGCTTACCCAGCCTCTCTCCATAGCTGATATGCTCCATCCCAGGGAACTTTCTTGTGAATCTCCTCTGCGCCCCTCCATTACAATTACATCCTTCCTGTAATAAGGTTCCCAGAACTACGCACAATATTCCATCTTGGCCTAACTATAGACTTTATAATGCATATGTTGATGAATGAAGGCTGTGCCTACGGTTCCCGCTGCCTTCTTAACTAACCTATTAACCTCAGTCAAAAAGTGTGTTGCTGGAAAAGCACAACAGATCAGCCAGCATCTGAGAAGCAGGAAATTCGATGTTTCGAGAATAAGCTCCTCATCAGGAATGTGACCCATCATTCCTGATGAAAAGCTTATATTCGAAACGTCAACTCTCCTGATTTTTTTAAAATCAGTTTCCCATATGGGGCTTTATCACAGGCCTTGCTGAAAAACCATATAAACAACATGCTCGAAAATATACAATAACATTCATTTGGTACGACTTCACTCTGATGATGTCATGCAAACTATCCTTAATTAAACCTTGCCTCCCTAAATAGAGATCAATTTTCTCCTTTCCTATATTCTCCAGTACTTGCCCTAACACTGATCTAATACTGACTGGTGCACAGTTCTCCGGTCTATTTCCACCATCTTTCCTGTAATGTGGGACCGCATTATTTGTTCTCCAGTCATTTGGCAACTCCAACTTCCCTGTGGCCAGATTCGACTTAAAAATTTGAGTCAGGGTCTTTTGTCCTTTGTCTCCAACATCAACCTCTGACACAATTCATCCAGACCTGGCAATCAGTCCAATTTTGTACCAGCCAAAGTCTCCAATCCCTGCTCACATCTTATATCAGTCTGTTGAAGAGCTTCCCAATCCACCTTCTTGAATTCTGTCCCTGCATCCTTCTTCTCCCAAGTAAAACAGATATGGAGCTTTCATGTAACAATCGATCAATGTTCACCAGCTTCACACACAGAGTGCTCCCTTAGTCTCTAATGGGCCCTAGTTGTTTCCTGGTTATTCTGTTCTGATTGATGTACGTGGAGAACATCTTGGGATTCCCCCTAACCTTGCCTGGCAGCACTTCTCCGAGTGCCTGTGTTGGTCCGTCTCTCTGTGCGAACTTTCTAAGCTTCACTGCGTTCTTCTTTCATTTTGGAAATCACTGGAGAACACAAACTGAGTTTCTCCATCAGTTAATCTTGCCTCTAATAAGATAGACATGAAAGTAACTGTTTAGTTTCTCTGTAATTTCCTAGTTCTCTGCAAGAAATTATCTTGTGTGGATATTCATCATTCCACATGTGTCCTTGCCTTCACTTTTCCATCAATTATCGAGAGAAGTGTTTGATCATCCTTATGCTTCTTGTTCTTTTGCATTCTTTTCTTTAATTTCATTATCAGTTCATTGGTCCTCAAATGTCTCTGAATCCATTGCTTACAACAATATCTGGAATTTTTCTGAGCTGCTTCCTTTGATCTAATGCAACCTTTAACTTCTTTTGTGAACTATTGTTAAGTCACCTCACCCCTTTGTTGTTTGAACTGTGGTGGACATGTGTATATTGTACATTCATTTAAACAACAACCATTGCCTGTCTTCCAGTAAATCTTTTTCATGTACTTCTCCAATTCACTGAAACTAATTTGCGCCTCATACTTTCGTGAATTGCATGACTCAGGTTTATAACCACAGTTTCAAAAACAACTGCTTTGTATTCAGACGTCATATAAAATTCAATATATTGTTATTACTATTCCAGAAACCTCACTTTCAGCAGGATTTTCAATTAGCTCTTCTGATTACATAACATCAATGTCAAAACAGCCTCACCTCTACCTCAGTGCTCAACATACTGTTAAAGGAAAGCATCTCAAATACGCTCATGAAATCCATTTTCCCAGCATTATTATTCACGTGGGTTAACGCAGTTTAGATGTAGCTTGAAACTGTTCATTATTACTGTTGTACCCACAAACCTGGGTATCTAATTTCCTGTTTTATAATATACCCAACTTTTGTATTGCAACTTTCACTTTGATATATAACTTCCAGCAATCTTTGCTTTTCCTTGCTGTTTCTAAGCTTCACCTTACTAGATTCTGTGGAATCTGAGTGATGTGGCCTCTGGGGAGATTAATGGTAGATTCACGTGAGATATTTGGTGAAGCCTATTTGGACTTTAAGATAATCTCGTTACGTTATTCATTCTCCTCAAGTGTTATAACGACTTTTTTTACCAGTTATGTTGGTGGAGTAGAGATGGACAATGATCTTTCAACAATGCTATGCATTCCCCCAGACAGCTGAGACTGCTGTAAACTGGGTAGGAACCTTACAGCAGGTTGGTAAAATGTTGCTGATGTACAGGATCTTAATCAGATCACTTCTGGAGTAGTGTGTACAGATTTAGTCTCCACATTGAAGAAAGGATATTGTTATAGTGGAAGCAGCTCAGAGATGGTTCCCTCAACTGATTCTTGCAATCAACGGGTTAACTTATAAGGAAAGGATGATCAGTTTGATCCAATACGCAATAGAGTTTACAAAATGAAAGATGATTTTTTTTTACATAGAACACCGGAAAGAGTCTGCAACAGAAGCCAATTACACAGCCAATTCCATTTCTCCAGCCTCTTACACAGGAACAGCAGAAGGATATTCAGGCCTTCGAACCTGTTAAAATTATTTTAACTTGTTATGGAAAGGTGGAGGTAAATTCACCCATGTGTCTGTTGTATGGGAACAGGAGGAGACAAATCACCTCTTCGATCCCATTTCAGGGATGCAGGAGGTGATTGTTCAGTATCTCAAGCCTGTTATGAAGGAATATGAAGGGACCCTTCAGCTCCTCAAAATGTTATACAGCAACAGGAAGATTCCACAATCCCTCAAAACTTCTGATGTATTATCAAGAGGAGGAGAAGCAGATCTTGAATCTGTAAATCAGGACACTCCGGCCATCAAGACTATAATGTAGGAACACCATGGGGACATTCAGTCCATTGAGTGTGTAAACCAGGAACAGAATGAATCCATTCAGACAGTCATGCCTCTCACGCAACGATTGGAGCAGATCTTTTAAAGCTTTGTGCCTGTTACACAGGAACACGGGAAAGGTAACGTAGAGTTTACAAAAAGGTTAGGAATTAGGATAATCATCTTCACTTGTCAATAAAAGGTTGTGAATATATTGTTGGGGATTAAGGTAAATTGTGAGAATCAATTATTAATTAATTAACAACAGGGGATTTGCGAAGTTAAACCAGAATTCATCAGAATCAGCATTATATTTTTAAAAATTGATTGCTCGAGTTCTTTAAAGATGTGACAAGGAAAGAAGACAATAGGGATCCTGGAGAAGTAAAGTACCTGAACTTTGAAAAGGGACTGATTAAATGCTGCACAAAACATTAAGCTGTAAAATAAGAGGAGATGGGTTTGGGAGGAAGTTGTTCGCCTGGAGATAGGGCTGGTGAGTCAACAAAATGCAGAGAGATGGAACAGTTGTTTCGTTAGTGGTTGGCAACTTTTGGGGTTCCATAGAGTTCAGACCCAATGACCCGAAAATTTACCATCTATTCTATCACTTGGATGTGAGTTGAAAAGTGTGGTGCTGGAAAGGCGCAGCAGGCCAGGCAGCAACCGAGGAGCAGGAGAATCGACGTTTCGGGTACGTAGGTTTCTCCAGCTTCCTCATTTCCCCTCCTGCCACTTTATCTCAGTCCCAACCCCTGGATTCAGCACCGCCCTCTTGACCTGCAGTCTTCTTCCTGACCTCCCCGCCCCCACCCCCTCTCCGGCCTATCACCCTCATCCTCACCTCCTTCCACCTATCGTATTCCCAGCGCCCCGCCCCCACCTTTTATCTCAGCCTGACCTGCTGCACCTTCCCAGCACCACACTTTTCAACTCTGGTCTCCAGCATTTGCAGTCCTCACTTCCTCACTTGGATGAGAGGAGAGAAAACACTAAAGCCACATTTTCAGCTGACACTAAAACAAGTGGAAAAGTAGGTTGATGTAATGAAGATGTAGAACATTTACAAATGGACATGAACAGTTTAGATGAATGTGCCACCTCTGGCAACTAAAATTTTATGTGGATAATATGGGATTAACCATTTTAGTCAGAGGAATCGAGCATGTTATGGAAATGGAGAGCAACTTCAGAGTGCTTACGTGCAGAGGCATCTGGGGGTCCTTGTGCATACCACAGAAAACTCACATGCAGGTACAGAAAGGAATGAGAAAGGCAAATGCAATTTCAGCATTTACTTGTAAAAGAAGAGTATAAAGGGAGGGAAGAATTACTGCAACTCTGCAAGGTATTAGGGAGACTGTAACTGACATACTGTGTACAGGTTTGGTGCCCTGACTGCAGAAGGTATGTAGTTACAATGAAGTTACTGATCAATTAATTAGATTGATTCCAGAGATGAATTTTTCTTTTAAAGAGAGTTTGAGCAGTTCAGACCTATACTCTCTGGAGTTTAGAAGAATGAGAGGAGACCTCATTGATGTCTGGAGGATGTTAAACGTGATTGACAATGTCGGTGTGGAATGGATATTTCCTAATGTGGGGCAAACTGGAACAAGAGATCATGGTTTTAGGATTAGGCAGAGGAGATTTAAAATAGGGGTGAGGAGAACTTACTTCTCTCAAAGGGTTGTGAATCTGTGTAATGCACTGCCCCAGATTGCAGGGGATGTTGGGACATTGAGTGAATGAAGGGGTATGGAGAGCGGGCAGGAATGTGGGACTGAGACCGTGATGATGTCAGCCATGATTGTATTCAATGGCGGAACAGACTCATGGGGTTGGATTGCTGACTGATGCCCCCTTTGACGCTGTTACACAGGAATGGGGGAGGACTGGTTATCAGACAAGAAGCAGGCCCTCCGGATAAATCAGTCTTAATCAGTTCCATGGAACGTGACCAGTGTTGACACATAGTGACCAGCGCAGGGTCCTCAACAGTTTACAATAGATATCAATGATCAAGATGATAGAGCCGATGTGATGCGACTAAGATAGACAAGATGACACTAAGATAGGCAAGATATTAATTTATCAAAAGAATGTGGAGAGTCTGCAAATTGATATGAAAGGTAAAGTCAATGAATAATACTTTGCCAAGTGGAATATAACGTAATATATGACCTGCCAGCTTTTTCAGGAAGAATGTAAGGCAATATGTTTCTGAAATGGAGAGGGATTACACGACATAGTGATACAATGTGTTGTGGAGGGTTCACTCTAACCCATTCAGACATGGGAAGTGTTGCTCCATCTCCCTGATGGTCTGCTCCCTGACATTCCCAGTGGCCCCATTGCTCTCAGTACACATGGGATATTTTGATGTAGTTAGTTGGCGGTGGGGAGTAGTCAGGGGGAGGGTGTTTTGAGTCATGTGTCAAGGGTACAGCCGTTATCCGAAAGGCTATCCTTTCTTTCCGAATGGCGACCCAAAGACGATGGGAATGGCTGACTGTTTCTGAATGAAGAGGCAGTGGCTGCTGCCAGGACAGTGAGTATTCACCAACATGATGTACTGTGCATGGGTACATTGTAACATTAATGAGGTTAGGGTTCCTTCAGTTCCTCTAGCTCTCCTCACTAACATGGGGAACTCACAGAGCCATGCACATCATTGGGAATCCTGCTTTACTTAGAAAACACGGATACACCTGGAAATTCTCTGCTGAGAGAGAAAACATTCACCTCATCCAGCATATATATCCTCCATCACCAAATGATGACATTGATGCTGAGATATTGGGCGGTGTTGGATACGTCACCCAGACCTGCCTGGAAAGTTCCCGATCATAGAAACTGAATGAAACTGTGACCCTAACATCCACTGGCAGCACCATCCTCCCCCTGGGGTGTGAAGCTGCTGTCGTGTTGAAGGAGGTGACACCGCTCTGTGCCCAGCTCCTTGTTCAGTCAGGTCCCCTCACACTCTGCTCCAGGGTTAAGTGGAGCATGGGAAGCTGTTCCTGGAAAACACCTGGTGGATCCTGCAGATCCCTTTCCCCACGTACACCCACTCCGTGGTTTCAGAGCTTCCCCTCTCTACAGCCTCTGCTCCATTTGTTGTTCATGTTATACACCCAGATGCTGTAACTACAGTCCCCACGCTACACACAGAGTTGGTTCACCAAATCCTCAGGTCTCCCTGAATATCTGAGACAGCTCCAGCAAACCATCCCCAGCCCCTCCACTAATTTTTCAATAACAGGAGACAATCAGAAGCCCCTCAGCTACAAGTGTTATGGACCTGGCCAGACCACCTCAAAAGTATTTTAAGCTGGCAGCCTCGACCTTAACTTTTCCTTATTTTAAATATAGATGTGAACTGTGTGTTCCAGATGTGTTGCAACTGGTCAACTCACTCAATGTGAAGCAAAATGCAATCCATTCAAAGGTTCCAATTAAGACACAATCAAAGAGAAGAAAAATTTGGGACAGCTTCTCTACTCGAATACTTATGCAAGCAATAGATACAGTGCCTTCTACTAATTAACTCTGCTAATACAGGAGCATGCAATAAACAAAACCCCGGCATAAAGGTAAATTCAAACACAAAACCTTATGTGCAGTTCTCCAATCCAGGAGGAAGCAACTATAAGCGAGTTTTCAGAGAGAATAGCAGCTGGGATCATGTATTGAAACTTCCACCCCTTTTGGGATCCCAAACAGCTTCTGAATGCTGCAGCTAAAAACAAAATGAGAAAACCTGTTTTGGGAGAGCTGGTCACTGCCTTCCATTGTTACCAACGTTTTAATAAAACCTAAACACCTTCTCAGTTGTTTACTTAAGCTGTTTTCAGGTGGAAGTTCGGCATCTATGCCTTTAAGACCTCTTTTCAAAAAACAAACCCAAGAGAAAATAACTTTTTTAAAGTGACAGCATGGTCACAACTAACCGTTTGAAAATAAAAGAACTAACAATATACAAAGATGGCTTCATTTTAAATCCATTATTCTTATTGGTTCAGTAGACTACAATACATATATATTGCATTAACACCAAGCATGCAAACATTCACAACTCCATTCTATTTCAGTTAGTTTACTTCTGCCACAGGACGCTTCTGTTTTTCTTCATCCAAGTCTCGACAACTTGTTAGCAAGTATGGTTTCTTGTCCTGTCACTTGTATAACTTCCAAATTGAATGGCAACAATAATAACTCTATCTGAACATATTGGAAGTTTTCTTCCTAAATTTCTCTAAAAACGTTCAGGCTTTATGATCAGTATATGTATACTTGTCTAAGGCAAGTTATACGTTATTAGCAATTTAAATGCTGAAATGTTGTAACGCCAACACCAAGCTCAAGGCATCCTTCACGTTGTGAAATATTTCTGTTGATGGTTCCACCGGATACTCCAACCACACGTTACATAATGGAGTACTTCTCATCTCCCTCATAGTCCTTCTCAATGACATATCTCCTCATGTCTCAGCTTAAAGGATTTACATGTTTCTGTACCTCTTAATGGTGTAACCCCTTTACCTGCTACTCCTGGCCCATGCCACTCAGCCTTACACACGGGTATATATATTAAGATCTTACACATTCTTGTCAAGCCCTCACAGAAGCCAAACTTTGATTTATGGACCAACTGAAAGCCATTATCCATTTCAGATACTAATCATGGCATTTCCACTCTCTGCTCTTTCACACGAGTTCTCACGACTGCAGGAAGTGAGTTTTTGAACTCCTCCAAAGTAAGAATCTCTCTAAGAGTGTTATAGTTACTCTGTTTTTAATACCCTGACTCACCTTTCAAAATTACTTTGTTTGATCCTTTCACCTCAATGTACGTTTAACCAGGCACGCAATTTTACATTCTCAAACACTGTCTGTAGGCTTCTGGCACAAGCTCATATGCACTTCAGATGGCTTTCCTCACTTCCTCATACTGGCCAGATACCTCTTCCAATAGGGATGCAAATACCACACTCCTTATACCTACCAGCTTTGTTTGGATCAACTAAATCTACATGGTCAGTGGCCACTGCATTCGTGTAGCCACTTTTTCAATGAAATTGAAAAGACTTCTACATCATTCTCATCATATTTGGACAATGCCTGTACATATTTAAACAGATCCCCATCAGGCCTTTGGCTACCGTAGAGTTGCTCATCCTCACTATCCTCCTCATTCAACCCACCGTCTACCTTCATCTCCACCCTGCTAAGTCGACTTTCCTTTCAAGTTGCTAACTTTTGAAGTTGAAACTCTCTCGCTTTATGCTTTTCTTCTTTCTTTTTGTCTTTCTTCTTCCTTTCCGTTTCTTTAAATTCTACTTTTAATCTTATTTCAAACTGTCTCAATTCCTTTATGTGTTCAAGCTGCCTCATCTGCAATTGAATTCTAGCCATTTCCAAAGATTCTGATGGTGTTTTTACCAAACTTTAAATGCCAAGCTACAGCTGCAATTGTCTCTCCTTTTCTCACAGAAAAACACAAACCCAACTTCGGCTTCTCTGCCAATTCTAAAAGCTTTGCTTTGCTCACCTTTTGTAAAATCTCCAACTTTACTTCTTCCAAACCCAGACAACTCATAGAGACAGAAATAGACATTACTACACAAATCACTGTACACACCAAACGAATTCAACACCCAGACCAAAAGACACTAACAACCATAAGACGCTACCTTTGAGCCCAACAATCTCCCTGTGCACATTCTGTCCATCCCCGCATGGGTTTTCTCCAGGTGCTCCATTTTCTACCCACAGCCCAAAGATATGCAGGTTAGGCGAAATGTCCATGTTAAATTGCCCGTACTGTTCAGCGATGTGTAGATTATTTGCACTAGTCAGGGGTACATATGGAGTAATACGGGAGTGGAATGCATCGGGGTAGTTTACTCTATGGAGGGTTGGTGTGGACTTGTTGAGCCAAATGGCTTTCTTCCACACTGTAGGGATTCTAATCCTGCACCCAATTTGGAATTATCGATTTCGAACCGGACAAGTGTCCCCAGTTTGTTATGGACTAGATCAGACTGCCTTAAAATACTTTAAGATTGTAGCCTGGATGCCAACCTTGTCTTAGGTTAGAACAGGCCCTACCACCCAACATGTCCACACTGATCCACCGAAAATCAAACCACACAACCCCAATCGCTTACCCCATATTTACCCCTAACACTATGGGAAATTTAGCATGACCAATTCACCTGACCTGCACATCTTTGGATTGTGGGAGGAAACCAGAACACCCAGAGGAAACCAGGCAGAATGTACACACTGTTATAAGCGGGAATTGAACCCGGGTCCCTGGTGCTGTGAGGCAGCAGTGCTAACCACTGAGCCACCTTGCTGCCCGACTCCCTTGTAGTAAATGTAGATGTGAATGTGTATTCCAGATGTGATGCGGCTGGTCAAACCACTCAACTGTAAGCAAAACGCAATTTATTTAAACACTCAAATAAAAATACATACAAAAAGCTGAGGAGTTTAGAATACCTTAACCACTGGAAACCTTAAGTCAATAATAGATACAGTACAGTCTACTAATAAAATATTCCAATGTACTAACATTCCATAAACCCATCCCTTGGCAGAAAGACACATCCAAGGCCATTCAGTCTTGCACGCAGTTCTCCAATCCAGGAGGACACAACATCAAGACAGATTTCAGAGAGAATAGCAGCGAGAGATCATTTATTGAAGCATCCAACCTATCTCCAACTGCAAGCACCTGGTGACAGTTATAGCTCAGAAAAACTGGAAAGCCTGGTCTGTGACTGCTGGCAATTGTTATCAATATATCTATATTAAAAAACCTAAAAGCCTCCTATGTTATTTGCTTCAGTTGGTTGCAGTAGGCAGTTCGGCCTTTAAGATCTCTCTTTAAAAAAAAGGAGAAAATAACTTTTTTTTTAAGTGACAACATTATCAGAGATGTTAGATACCTAGTCCTTTACAATAATACTCAAGGGGATTCTTCGTTTTACTAACCACACGATCAACTCAGAGGGACAAACACAAAAGTCAGACGTTCAGTGGACAGGCACAGAAGCTCTTTCAAAGACTTGAGTCAAAACCGCTGAAACCCCCATCTAATGTGGAGCACCACATAGGATACACCAGAAAGTGAACATCAGCCCGACACACACACCCACCCTCAACATGGAACACCACATGGGACATACCCGGAAGTGAACAACAGCCCGACACACACTCCCTTGAACATGGAACACCACATGGGACACACTGGGAAGTTAAAAACGGCCCAAGACACACCATTTCACTGTTTCTGAGCTTTACACTGTCAGCACTCGATACACTAGGGAGTCAAAAACCAAGGCAATGGAAAGATACAGAGGGACAGAAAGATTCACATTAAATACAGAAACAGACAGTTAATTAACTGAGAACATGTTGTGGAAATATGGAGAAAAAGACTGGGCAGCGGGATTAACTGGAGGATTGAACCCTTAAAGAGCAAACTTACAAGAATGAGAATATTGAATAAAGGTATTTTCAGATCAGCTGAAATGGTTTGTTTCAGCAAATTCTGAATCTGCTTCACAGAACACTTCAAACAACACACGCTGGGAAAAGATGACAGACCAAAATGGAGAGCTGTGCAGACCATGCTAGTGCATTGCTCAGTAAACTGGATTATCTGCCCAGCATGGGGAGTATTGCTAACCTTTACTATCATATGGGAACGATACACATATCAAATACACAGAGAAGGGGTGTGTGTGTGTGTGTTGGGGACGTGCATTTGGCGTAGTTGAATGTGAAAATCATTGTTTGAGAAAAAATACACTTAAAGGAAACCAGGTGAACAACCGACAGGGATTTGGATAATTGACACAGAGAGACTGAGGGAACCTTCACGACAGATGAGTTAAAGTATTTGAGAATATTAAAATAAAGGCATTGGAAGACACAATAGCGATATAGGTCAATGTGTGCAGGAATGTCAGATGGATGGGATTTTGGGATGAGTTCAAATCAGATTTGTTTCTGCAGGTTTCAACCCGAGAGTGTTAGCAGCAGATTGTTGCCATCATTAAGTCTGTATTTCACAGCTCAAGATTCAAACAGCCAGTGAAGTATATTCTGTCACAGTGAGTAGTTAAAGTTAATAATGGTCAGGGCATGGTGTCATAAATCAGCTCATGGCCAAATGGATCACCAAATATGTGATTCATCTGTTTTAACCACCACCAACAAGTTCCCCTTCAAGCCACTCAGTACCCTGACTTGGAAATATACAGTAGTTGAGTCAAACTCCTGGAATTCCCTCCGTACCAGCATTATAGGTCAACCGACAACAAGTGGACTGCAGCGATTCAAGAAGGCAGCTCACCATCTCCTTCTCACGGTCAAATAAGGATGGGCTATCAATGCTGACAAGCCAGCAATGCCCATGTCCGATAAATGAATGAAAAAAGAATTGGCTAAGGATGAGATGGAGTCCCAGGAAGGAAATGGAGTTAGTAAACATAATAGAGGTCAATGACCTCCATGCTCCCGATATTTAAATAATAAGGACAGTGAGACAATGGTTCACATTTGAAACTGAGTAGGTCAACATAGAGACCTATGAGTAACACTGCCAGAAGCAAGGAGGGAGAAAGTAATTGAACAAGTTTCCTGATGCAGTTAGTCGTAGTCTACAGAGTGAGTATCTGGATTCAGAGTCTCAACATGAACAATAATAGTGGCAAGAAGTGAAGACGATCTGAATGAACAATAATGCAGTCATAACTAGTTTATAGAAAAAAATATCTGGACCGTGAGACTTACCAGGGACACCAAAGATAGAGAGGAAAGGATAATAAAATATTGAATAATGAGAAGAGCATAATCGATCCGTGAATATAATGACATCCATTTATAATATGTAGAAAAAGCCCAAACATCATGGGACAAAGTCCTGTCCATTGTTGTAATGTTCCAGTTCAACGTTACAATGTTGTGGGCGGCACGGTGGCACAGTGGTTAGCACTGCTGCCTCACAGCGCCAGAGACCCGGGTTCAATTCCCGCCTCAGGCGACTGACTGTGTGGAGTTTGCACGTTCTCCCCGTGTCTGCGTGGGTTTCCTCCGGGTGCTCCGGTTTCCACCCACAATCCAAAAGATGTGCAGGCCAGGTGAATTAGCCATGCTAAAATTGCCCGTAGTGTTAGGTAAGGGGTAAATGTAGGGTCTGGGTGGGTTGCGCTTCGGCGGGTCGGTGTGGACTTGTTGGGCCGAAGGGCCTGTTTCCACACTGTAAGTAATCTAATCTAATCTAATCTAAAAACATTCTCAGATTCTTATCCATTGTTGGAACATTCCAGTCTAATATTCTCAGATTCTGTCAGTTCTGTTGATGATGCTCCTACTCATACTATGGCATAACACATTGAATGGAGCCCACTTACCATTAGTAGATGGAAAACATCCACTGGGATAATTATAATCCATGGAGACTGACATTAATCACAGTCAGTGAACAAACAGGTTCAGTGAACCCTTTCCTTACAGAACATTTCATATCACAATAAAAGGGAATATTTAATGAGTATGGATGGAATGGGTGAGGGTTACTGACCAACGGATTATAGATCTTTCTTTTTTTCATTTTTCCTTGTATGTGGGAGTATTGCCAGAGCACTGCAGGGCTGTATATGTCCCACTCTGTTTATAAAGGAGACAGGGATAAAATAACAGACCAGCTACACAAGATGTCTGGTGGGAAATTTTCTGGATACATTAGATGAAGGGAGAAAGTGAGGATTGCAGATGCTGGAGATCAGAGTCGAGAATGTGGTGCTGCAAAAGCACAGCAGGTCAAGCAAAAGAGGAACATTGACATTTCTTGTGTAAGCCCTTCATCAGGAATGAGGCTTGTGGCCCAAGGGTACTGAGAGACAAATGGAAAGGGGATGGGGTTGGGGGAAGTTAGCTGAGAATTTGACAAGTAAATAAAGTTGGGTTTGAAGGTGATATGTCGGGGAGGGGGATGGAGCGGATATGTGGAAATGAAGATGGTCAGGTCGGACAGTTCATGGGGGCGGTGCTGAGTTGAAAGGTTGGATCTGGGATAACGTGTGAGGAAGGAAAATGAGGAAACTGGTGAAATCCACATGGATCCCATGCAGTTGCAGGTCCCAAGGCAGAAGATGAGTCTTCCTTCCTCCAGGCATCGGGTGGTTAAGGTTTGGTGATGGAGGTGGCCCAGGACCTGCATGTCTATGGCGGAGTGGGAGGGGCATTCAAAGTGTTCAGCCACGGGGTGGTGGGGTTTGTTGGTGTGGGTACACCAGCAGTGATCTCTGAGGTGTTCCACACATTGGCATCCTGTCTCTCCAACGTAGAGGAGACAAAATCCGGAGCAACGGATGCAGTAGGTGACTTGTGTAAGTGCAGGTAAAAGTCTGATGGATGTGGAAGGATCCTTCAGAGTCTCGGACGGAGGTGAGGGGGGAGTTGAGGGTGAGGGGGAGGTGAGGGGAAGGTGAGGGGGAGGTGAAGTGGAGGTGAGGGT
>NC_057717.1:6837332-6842346 GCF_004010195.1 Chiloscyllium plagiosum | reverse complement strand
GAGAGATGAGGGTGAGGGGGAGGTGAGGGTGCAGGTTTTCCAATCCATGCAGTTGCAGGGGAAGGGGCCAGGAGTGGAGGGGGATTGGTGGGTGGCATGGACCTGACAAGGGAGTCACACCTGGAATGTTCTTTATGGAACGCAGATCGGGTATGGAGGGAATTGTATCCCTAATGGTGAGGTCTGTTTGTAGGTGGATCAAATGGGGGTGGATAATGTGTTGTATCTGGAGGTTTGGTGGGATGGAAGGCGAGGACAGGGTGTTCTTTTCCTGTTGAGTTTGGAGGGTGGAATTCGAAGACGAAGGTTCAAGAAGTGGATGAGATGCTCTGGATGGCATTGTAGACCATGTGGGAGGGGAAATTGCGGTCTTTGAAGAAGGAAGCCATCTGGGATATACACTGGGTTCAGAGTGTGGTGCTGGAAAAGCACTGCGGGTCAGGCAGCATCCGAGGATCAGGAATATTTGACATTTCGTACAAAAGCCCTTCATCGGGAATCAGGCTTTTGCCTGATACATCGATTTTCCTGTTCCTCGGATGCTGCCTGACCTGCTGTGCTTTTCCAGCACCACACTCTTGACACTAATCTCCAGCATCTGCAATACTCACTGTCGCCTGCACGCTATATTCAGCCATTTCTGCAATAGAGTCATTAATTCTGCTCTCACTGCTATAGGAAAAATGTTGTTGTATTACAGGCTGGGCTGTTTTCCCTGGAGCATCAGAGGCTGAGGGCTGACCTTATAGAGGTTTACAAAATTATGAGGGGCATGGATAGGATATATAGACAAAGTCTTTTCCCTGGGGTCGGGGAGTCCAGAACTAGAGGGTATAGGTTTAGGGTGAAAGAGGAATGATATAAAAGAGACCTAAGGGGCAACTTTTTCACGCAGAGGGTGATACATGTATGGAATGATCTGCCAGAGGATGTGGTGGAGGTTCGTACAATTGCAACATTTAAGAGACATTTGGATGTATAGATTAATAGGAGGGTTTGAAGGGATATGAGCTGGGTGCTGGCAGGTGGGACTAGATTGGGTTGGCAAATCTGGTCGGCGTGGTCAGGTTGGACCGAAGGGTCTGTTTCCATGCTTTACATCTCTATGACTCTATAAATATGTTGACGGTTTTGGAGGCCGGGACAGGTGATGTTGAGCTACAGAGATAGTATGAATAGGCTGGGGCTATATTACCTAGACCGTTGAGTCTGAGAAGTGACCTGACTGAGGTTTATAGCAGTGAATCCCGATTCTCCAAGTTGAGCAATGCCAAAGGACAGGGAAACAGTTCTCCACATTAAAACTGGACAATTACTCATGGTACAAGTTACTAAACGATGGAGGATTCTGGATTAGTGGTGCTGGAAGAGCACAGCAGTTCAGGCAGCATCCGAGGAGCTTTGAAATCGACGTTTCGGGCAAAAGCCCTTCATCAGGAATAAAGGGAGGTAGACTGAAGGACTGGCTGGAGGAGATAGAATTTGGAGGGTCCAATCACATGATTGAGAACAAAAATAAAGGCATTGCCATATCCAGTGAAATGGTTCATGATATCACATTCTCAACTACCTTACAGAACCAGACCAGACACCATACACTCAGAGGAGATATGTGTTCAGCATGGAGCACTGTGCAGACCAGGCTGGTGCCCTGTGCAATACAACCCACAATGTACCCAGAGTGGAAAGGTATGCAGACCACAGCAGTGCATTGATGTAAAAATCATCAGGGATTCAGTTTACGAGGGACAGAGGGAGGGCAGCAGCTCACAGTGTCATCAACAAACACACAAACACACAGACAGACACAGACACACAGATACATACACACATACACACTCAGAGAAATAGACACATAACATGTGCAGAGAGATAGATATACACAGAGGGGCACACAGAGATACATATAAGCACTCACAAATAGACAAGCGCGGACAGAAATGCGCAGAGTGTAGCGCTCCCTCAGTACTGACCCTCTGACAGTGCGGCACTCCCTCAGTACTGACCATTTACAGTGCAACACTCCCTTATTACTGACCATCTTACAGTGCAACACACCCACAGTACGAACGCTCTAACACTACAGCACTCCCTCAGTACTGACCCTCTGACAGTGCAGCACTCCCTCAAGTGTTGACCCTCCGACAGTGCAGCACTCCCTCAGTACTGACCCCCTGACAGTGCAGCACACCCTCAGTACTGACCCTCTGACAGTGCAGCACTCCCTCAGTACTGACGCCCTGACAGTGCAGCATTCCCTCAGTACTGACCCTCTGACAGTACAGCACTCCCTCAGAACTGACTCTCTGACAGTGCAGCACTCCCTCAGCACTGACCCTCCGACAGTGCAGCACTCCCTCAGTACTGACCCTCTGACATTGCTGCACTCCCTCAGTACTGACCCTCCGACAGTGCGGCACTCCCTCTGTACTGACCAACGGACAGTGCAGCACTCCCTCAGTACTGACCCTCTGACTGTGCAGCACTCCCTCAGTTCTGAGCCTCGGACAGTGCAGCACTCCCTCAGTACGGACCCTCTGACAGTGCGGCACTCCCTCAGTACTGACCCTCTGACAGTGCAGCACTCCCTCGGTACTGACCCTCTGACAGTGCAGCACTCCCTCAGTACTGACCCTCTGACAGTGCGGCACTCCCTCAGTACTGACCCTCTGACAGTGCTGCATTCCCTCAGTACTGACCCTCTGACAGTGCAGCACTCCCTCAGTACTGACCCTCTGACAGCGCAGCACTCCCTCAGTACTGACCCTCTGACAGTGCGGCACTCCCTCAGTCCTGACCCTCTGACAGTGCAGCACTCCCTCACTCTTGACCATCTGATAGTGTGACACTCCCTCAGTACTGACCCTCTGACAGTGCAGCACTCCCTCAGTACTGACCCTCTGACAGTGCAGCACTCCCTCAGTACTGACCCTCTTTTTTTCTATTTCATAGAGTCTTGTGCAAATTTGGAGACATAGTGTTTTGCAGATTCTGAGGAAGCATGAGAGAGACACACAAACCAAACCTGACTGAAACTCTCTGTAATAGACTATTCAGAGGCACAGAGTCACAGAGGTACACAGCTTAGAACCAGACCCTCCTGTCCAACTCGTCCATACCAACCAGATATTCTCATCTCATTTCATTCCATTTGCTAGCACTTGGCTGTTATCCCTCTAAAACTTCCTATTCACATACTCATCCTGATGCCTTTTAAATGTCTCAATTATACCAGCCCCCATCACTTCCTCTGGCAGCTACCTGAATGCCCTTGAATAAGTGCTCAAACATTCATACTGTCGATACAAACTCTAATAAACACCAACCTACGAAAGGCTACTATTGTCATTTTCAACCCACCCTGAGCTTCTTCATTCCGTTGATTTGAACAGAGGTAAGGAAACAGAGTTAGTGACCATCCTCCGTGACCCTGTTATAAAACTTATTTTCAAATGTGGCTTGTATGTGATTCCCACACCCTCTAATAGTTGCCTGGAAGATGGGGGTGGGGTGTACTCTCCTGCTGCAGTCTTTGGGTGTCCCACAGTGATGTTAGGGAGGGAGCTCCAGGATGTTGACATGAACCATGTAAAGAGCTCTCTTACTGGAGTGTCCTTTTTAAAGTTGGGAAGTCAATATAGACCAGTAGGACCCGAGAGCTGCTGTCTTGTCAAAGAGAGAGGCCTGGTGGGTCACACACCTCAGGTGAGGGGCGAGGTTGAGAAGCTGGGGGCTTCATGGTAATTTCAGACATGATAGAGATTGAGCCAACATGTCCGCCAGCATC
Organism: Chiloscyllium plagiosum; assembly: GCF_004010195.1. Lineage (NCBI taxonomy): Eukaryota > Metazoa > Chordata > Chondrichthyes > Orectolobiformes > Hemiscylliidae > Chiloscyllium > Chiloscyllium plagiosum. The sequence goes on along the minus strand of NC_057717.1, from coordinate 6,838,559 downwards.
TCTGAAGGGAGAGGGAGAAAGAGACAGAGAGACAGTTCACCTTTCAATCCAGTGATTTCTGCGGGAAAGTTCCTTCAGAACAGACCGTTTTGAGGAAGGGTCACTTTAAATGCGAATGTTCCTCTCTCTCTTCACCATTGCAACTGAATATCCCCAGCCATCTGTTTGCTTGAGAATCTGACCTGATCCAAGCGTCACTGAGTAATTCAGACTGTGTTCAATGCCCTGAGGCTGCTTCTGCTGAAGTAAACCCCTAATGAGGTGACTGCTCCCTTACTGTTCCTAAGTTCCACCCATACTGACTCAGTAGGCCGACCCTCCTCGACAATGGTAACTTCTGTAGCTGTGATACCCTCTCTGATTTCCTTTCTAAATTCATTGCATCTGGTGTCCCTCAAGGGTTGGCCAGCATGGTGGCTCAATGGTGGGCACTGCTGCCTCACAGCATCAGGGACCCCGGTTCGATTCTAGACTCGGGCAACTGTCTGTGTGGAGTTTGCACATTCTCCCAGTGTCTGCGTGGGTTTCCTCCGGGTGCTCCGGTTTCTTCCCACAGTCCAAAGGTGTGCAGGTCAGGTGAAATGGCCGTGTTAAATTGCCTATAGTGTTAGGTGCATCAATCAGAGGTAAACTTTGGGGAATGGGTCTGGATGCGTTCCTCTTCGGAGGGTCGGTGTGGACTTGTTGGGCCGATGGGACTGTTTCCACACTGCAGGGAATCTAAGGATCTATCCTTGGACTCTCCTTTTTCTCACCTACATACTGCCAGGAGGTGACATTGTCCAAAAGCACCATGTTAGGTTTCACATGTATACTGACACTGCCAAGCTCTCCCTCCCCATCATCCCTCTCCATTTCTCCACTGTTATTCAGTTATCAAACTGCTTACCACGCTCCCACTACTCGACTGGCTGCAATTTTCTCCAATGAAACATTGTAATGGTTAAAACCATTGCCTTCAGTTGCTATTACAAATTACTTTCCCTTACTGCTGAGCCCCTCCCTCCCAATGGGAAATATCTGAGGTCCACTACATTCTTTACAATATTGCTGTCATATCTGACCCCAAGGTGACCTTCTGATCAGACATCCACACAATCACAAACACCAGGAATTCCATTCTCTAAAACGTTGCTTGTCTCCCCCTCACCCCAGCTCCATTGCTGCTGAAACCCCTTACCCATGTCGGTGTTACCTTAAACTTGACGATTCTGAAGCCGAACCCTT
>NC_057717.1:6820288-6836832 GCF_004010195.1 Chiloscyllium plagiosum | reverse complement strand
GATAGGCATGAAAGTAACTGTTTAGTTTCTCTGCAATTTCCTAGTTCTCTGCAAGAAATTATCTTTGGATATTCACCATTCCACATGTGTCCTTGCCTTCACTTTCCCATCAAGTATCAAGAGAAGCGTTTGATCATCCTTATGTTTCTTGTTAGTTTGCATTCTTTTTAAATTTCTTTATCAGTTCATTGGTCCTCAAATGTCTCTGAACCCATGGCTTACAACAATATCTGGAATTTTTCTGAGCTGCTTCCTTTGACCTAATGCAACCTTAAACTTATTTTGTTAACTATTGTTAAGTCACCTCACCCCTTTGCTGTTTGAACTGTGGTGGACATGTGTATATTGTACATTTTAAGGTGTTTATTTAAACAACAACCATTGCCTGTCTTCCAGTAAATCTTTTTCATGTACTTCCCCAATTCAATTAAGCTAATTTGCACCTCATATTTTCGTGATTTGCATGACTCAGATTTATGACCACAATTTAAAAAAAAACTGTTTTGTATTCAGACATCATATAAAATTCAATAAATTATAATTACTATTCCCGAAGCCTTCTTTTCAGCAGGTTTTTCAATTAGCTCTTCCGATCGCATAACACCAATGTCAAAACAGCCTGACCTCCACCTCAGTGCTCAACATACTGTTAAATAAAACCATCTCAAATACGCTCATGAAATCCCTTTACCCTGCATTATTATTCATGTGGGTTAACGCAGTTTAGATGTAGCTTGAACTTGTTTATTATTACCTTGGCACGCATAGACCTGGGTATCTAATTTCCTGTTTTATAACATACCCAACTTTTGTATAGCAACTTTCACTTTTTATATAACTCCCATCAATCTTTGCTTCTCCTTGTTGTTTCTAAGCTTCACCGAACTTGTTTATTATTACCTTGGCACGCATAGACCTGGGTATCTAATTTCCTGTTTTATAACATACCCAACTTTTGTATTGCTACTTCCACTTTGATATATAACTCCCATCAATCTTTGCTTCTCCTTGCTGTTTCTGAGCTTCACCTTACCCAGATTCTGTGGAATCTGACTGATGCGGCCTCCGGGGAGATTAATGGTAGGTTCACATGAGATATTTGGTGAAGCCTATTTGGACGTTGAGATAATCTCGTCACGTTATTCATTCTTCCCAAGTGTTATTATGACTTTTTCACAAGATCTCCCGTTATGCTGGTGGAGTAGAGAAGGACAATGATCTTTCAACAATGCTATGCATTCCCCAAGACAGCTGAGACTGCTCTAAACTGGGTGGGAACTTTACATCAGGTTGGTAAAGTGTTGCTGATGTTGTACACGATCATAATCAGATCACATCTGGAGTAGTGTGTACAGATTTAGTCTCCACATTGAAGAAAGGATATTGTTTTGTTGGAAGCAGTTCAGAGATGGTTCCCTCAACTGATTCCTGCAATCAAGTGATTAACATATAAGGAAAGGATGATCAGATCAGTTTGGATCCAATATGCATAGGAGTTTACAAAATGAAAGATGGTCTTTTTTTTGCATAGAACACCGGAAAGAGTTTGCAACTGAAGCCAATTACACAGCCAATTCCATTTCTCTAGCCTGTTACACAGGAACAGTAGAAGGATATTCAGACCTTCGAACCTGTTACACCAGAACAGGACGAGGTCATTCAGCCACTAGAGCCTATACAGTTACACGAGGAGGTCAGTCAGCCCCTCGAGTCTATAAGGCTGCACGCAGAATAGGCCATGAGGCACCAGTATCCTGTTATGCAGCAACAGGATCAGTCCATTCAGCCTCCTCAAGTCTCTAGCACAGGAACTGGAAGAGATTGGTATACTAGAATAGCATGAGGCCTTTGATCACGAGAATTAAAGAAGGAGTTAAAATTATTTGAGGCTTGCTATGGAAAGGTGGAGGTAATTCACTCATGTGTCTGTTGTGTGGGATCAGGAGGAGACAAATCACTCGTTCGAACCCATTTCAGGGATGCAGGAGGATATTGTTCACTATTTGGAGCCTGTTGTGAAGGAAAATGAATAGACCCTTCAGCCCCTCAAAATGTTATACAGCAAGAGGAAGATTCCACAATCCCTCAGGGTTCTGACAGATTATCCGGAGGAGAAGCAGATCTTGAATCTGGAGATCAGGACATTCCGGCTATCGAGACTATAATGTAGGAACACCATGGGGAGATTCAGTCCATTGAGCGTATAAACCAGGAACTGATTGAATCCAGTCAGACACTCATGCCTATTACGCAACAATTGGAGCAGAGATTTTCAAGCTTTGTGCCTGTTACACAGGAACACGGGAAAGGGAACGTAGAGTTTACAAAAAGGGTAGGAATTAGGATAATCACCTTCACTTGTCAATAAAACGTTGTGAACATATTGTTGGGAATTAAGGGAAATTGTGAGAATCCATTATTAATTAATTAACAACAGGGAATTTGCAAAGTTAAACCAAATACATCAGAATCAGCATTATTTTTAAAGAATTTATTTGCTCAAGTTCTTAGAAGATGTGACATGCAAAGTAGACAATAAGGATCCTGGAGAAGCAAAGTATCTGAGTTTTGAAAAGGGACTGATTAGACGCTGCACAAAATATTAAGCTGTAAAAATAAGAGGACATGGGTTTGGGAGGAGGTCATTCGCCTGGATAGAGGGCTGGTGCGCCAACAGAATGCAGAGAGATTGAATAGTTGTTTCGTTAATGGTTGGCAACTTTTGGGGTTGCATAGAGTTCAGACCACATGACCCTAAAATTTACCATCTATTGTATCATTTGGATGAGAGTTGAAAAATGTGGTGCTGGAAAGGCGCAGCAGGCCAGGCATCATCCGAGGAGCAGGAGAATCGACGTTTCGGGAATGTACATTTCTCCAGCTTCCTCATTTCCCCATCTCCCACCTTATCTCAGTCCCAACCCCTGAATGCAGCACCGCCCTCTTGACCTGCAATCTTCTTCCCGATCTCTCCGCCCCCATCCCCTCTCCGGCCTATCACCCTCACCCTCACCTCCGTCCACCTATCGTATTCCCAGTGCCCCAGCCCCAAACACCCCCCTACCTTTTATCTCAGCCCGCTTGGCACAGCAGCCTCAACCTGAAGAAGGCCTTATGCCCGAAAAGTCGATTCTCCTGCTCCTTAGATGCTGCCTGGCCTGCTGCACCTTTCCAGCACCACACCTTACAACCCTGGTCTCCAGCATCTGCAGTCCTCACTTCCTCACTTGGATGAGAGGAGAGAAAATACTAAAGCCTCATTTTCAGCTGACACTAAAACAAGTGGAAAAGTAGGGTGATGTAATGAAGATGTAGAACATTTACAAATGGACATAAACAGTTTAGATGAGTGTGCCACCTCTGGCAACTAAAATTTAACGTGGATAATATGGGATTAACCATTTTGGTCAGAGGAATCGAACATGTTATGGACATGGAGAGCAACTTCTGAGTGATTATGAGCAGAGGCATCTGGGTGTCCTTGTGCATACCACAGAAAACTTACATGGGGGTACAGCAGGGAATGAGAAAGGCAAGTGCAATTTCAGCATTTACTTGTAAAAGAATAGAGTATAAAGGGAGGGAAGAATTACTGCAATTCTGCAAGGTATTAGGGAGACTGTAACTGACGTACTGTGTTCAGGTTTGGTACCCTGACTGCAGAAAGTACGTAGTTACAATGAAATTACTGATCAATTAATTAGATTGATTCCAGAGATGAATTTTTCTTTTAAGGAGAATTTGAGCAGTTCAGATCTATACTCTCTGGAATTTAGAAGAATGAGAGGAGACCTCATTGAGGTCTGGAGGATGTTAAAGGTGATTGACCATGTCGGTGTGGAGTGGATATTTCCTATTGTGGAGCAAACTAGAACAAGAGATCATAGTTTTAGGATTAGGCAGATCAGATTTAAAACAGGGGTGAGGAGAATTTACTTATCTCAAAGGGTTGTGACTCTGTGTAATTCACTACCCCAAATTGCAGGGGATGCTGGGATATTGAGTAAATAAAGGGGTATGGAGAGTGGGCAGGAACGTTGGACTGAGACCGCGATGATGTCAACCATGATTGTATTCAATGGCGGAACAGTCTCACGGGGCTGGATTGCTGACTGATGCTCCTCGTTCTTATTCAGCCCTTCGACGTTATTACGCAAGAATGGGGGGGACTGGTTATCAGACAGGAAGCAGGCACTCCGCATAAATCTGTCTTAATCAGTTCCACAGAACGTGACCAGTGTTGACACACAGTGACCAGTGCAGGGTCCTCAACTGTTTCTAATAGATATCAATGATCAAGGTGATAGAACCGAAGTGCTGCGACTAAGTTTGGTGATGACACTAAGATAAGCAAGACATTAAGTTATCAAGAGAATGTGGAGAGTCCGCAAATTGATATGAAAGGTAAAGTCAATGAATAATACTTTGTCAAGTGGAATATAACGGGATATATAACCTGCCAGCTTTTTCAGGGAGAATGGAAGGCAAGATGTTTCTGAAATGGAGAGGGATTACACGATATAGTGATACAATGTGTACTGGAGAGTTCACTCTGACCCATTCAGACATGGGAAGTGTTGCTCCATCTCCCTGACAGTCTGCTCCCTGGCATTCCCAGTGGACCTATTGCTCTCAGTACACACGGGATAGTTTGATGTGGTTAGTTGGCGGTATGGAGTGGTCGTGGGAGGGTGTTGTGAGCCGTGTACCAAGGGGACAGCCGTTATCCGAAAGGCTATCCTTTCTTTCCGAATGGAGACTCAAAGACGATGGGAATAGCTGACTGTTTCTGAATGAAGAGGCAGTGGCTGCTACCAGCACAGTGGGTATTCACCAACATGATGTACTGTGCATGGGCACACTGTTACATTAATGAGGTTAGAGTTCCTTCAGTTCCTGTAGCTCTCCTCATTAACATGGGGACCCCACAGCGCCATGTACATTATCGGGAATCCTGCTATGCTGAGAAAACACGGATACACCCGCAAATTCTCTGCTGAGACTGCTTCATTTGTTGTTCATGTTACACACCCAGATGCTGTAACTACAGTCCCCAGGCTCCACACACAGTTGGTTCACCAAATCCTCAGGTCTCCCTGAATATCTGAGACAGCTCCAGCAAACCATCCCCAGCCCCTCCACTAACTTTTCAATAACAGGAGACAATCAGAAGCCCCGCAGCTACAAGTGTTATGGACCAGGCCTGACCACCTCAAAATATTTTAAACTGGCAGCCTCGACCATAACTTTTTCTTACTTTAAGTGTAGATGGGAACTGAGTGTTCCAGATGTGTTGCAACTGGTCACTCACTCAATGTGAAGCAAAATGCAATCCATTCAAAGGTTCCTATTAAGACACAATCAAAGAGAAGGAAAATTTGGGATAGCTCCTCTACTGGAATACCTATGCAAACAATAAATACGGTGCCTTCTACTAATTTACTGTGCTAATACAGGAACATCCCATGAACAAACCGCCGCATAAAGGTAAATTCGAACACAAAATCGTATGTTATTTTTTCCAATCCAGTAGGAAGCAACTATAAGCGAGTTTTCAGAGAGAATAGCAGCTTCTGAATGCTGCAGCTAAAAACAAAACGAGAAAACCTGGTCTGGGAGAGGTGGCCATTGCCCTTCCCTTGTTACCAACGTTTTAATAAAACCTAAACACCTTCTCAGTTGTTTACTTAAGCTGTTTTCAGGCGGAAGTTCGGCATCTCAGCCTTTAAGACCTATTTTCAAGAAAACAAAACAAAGAGAAAATAGCTTTTTTAAAGTGATAGCATGGTCACAACTAACCGTTTGAAAAACAAAAAGAACCAACAATATACAAAGATGGCCTCATTTTAAACCAATTATTCTTACTGGTTCAGTATACTATAATACATATGTGTTGCATTGACACTAAGCATGCAAGCATTCACAACTCCATTCTATTTCAGTCAGTTTACTTTTGCCACAGAACGCTTCTGTTTTCCTTCATCCAAGTCTCGACAACTTGTCAGCGAGTACAGTTTCTCGTCATGTCACTTGAATAACTTCCAAATTGAATGGCAAAAATATTAACTCTATCTGAACAGATTGGAAGTTTTCTTCCTAAACTTCTCTAAAAACCTTCAGGCGTTATGATCAGTATATGTATACTTGTGTCAGACACGTTATTGGCAATTTAAATGCTGAAATGTTGTAATGCCAACACCAAGCTCAAGGCAGTTGTGAAATATTTCTGTTGATGGTTCCACTGGACACTCCAACCACACGTTACATAATGGAGCACTTCCCATCTCCCTCATAGTCCTTCTCAATGACATATCTCCTCATGTCTCAGCTTAAAAGATTTACATGTTTCTGTACCTCTTAATGCTGTAACCCCTTTCCCTGCTACTCCTGGCATATGCCACGAAACCTTACGCACAGGCATACATTTTAAAATCTTGCACATTCTTCTCAAGCTCTCCCAGAAGCCAAACTTTGATTTATGGACCAAGTGAAAGCCATTAGCCATTTCAGATTCTAATCATGTCATTTCAACTCTCTGCTCTTCCACATGAGTTTTCACGACTGCAGGAAGTGAGTTTTTTTTAACTCCTCCAAAGTAAGAATCTCTCTAAGAGTATTATAATTGCTCTGTTTTTAATACCCTGACTAATCTTTCAAAATTACTTTGGTTGATCCTTTCAAACTCAATGTACGTTTAACCAGGGGCACAATTTTACATTCTAAAACACTGTCTGTAGGCTTCTAGCACAAGCTCATATGCACTTCAGATGGCTTTCTTCACTTCCTCATACTGGCTAGATACCTCTTTCGAGAGGGATGCAAATACCCAACTCCTTATACCTAGCAGCTTTGTTTAGATCAACTAAATCTACATGGTCAATGGCCACTGCATTCGTGTAGCCACTTTCTCAAATGAAGTTGTAAAGACTTCTACATCATTGTCATCAAATTTAGACAATGTCTGTACATATTTAAACAGATCCCCATCAGGCCTTTGGCTGCCATAGCGTTGCTCATCCTCCTGGTCTGTGAGAGGTGGCAATTGTTATCAATATATACATCAGGAGCATCTCAGAACTGACAGCCAGACTCCCGCGACCCCTAGGACTCATAACAGCACACAAACCAACAGCCACGCTCAGACAACAACTCACCAGAACGAAGGACCCGATACCCAACTTGAGCAAAACTAATGTAGTATACAAAATACCATGCAAGGACTGCACAAAACTCTATATAGCAATAATAGGAAGACAGCTAACAATCCGCATACATGAACATCAACTAGCCACGAAACGACACGACCAGCTATCCCTAGTAGCCACACACGCAGACAACAAGCAACATGAATTCGACTGGGACAACACTACTATCATAGAGCAAGCCAGACAAACGTTTGCAACAAAAACTTCCAGCTCGGCGAACAGAACCACAACAGTACTCCTATGTTATTAACTTCAGCCGGTTGCAGTCGGCAGTTCGGCCTTTAAGATCTCTCTTTAAAGAAAAGGAGACAATAACCTTTTTTTTTAAGTGACAACATTGTCAGAGATGTTAGATACCTTTACAATAATACTCAAGGGGATTCTTCGTTTTACTGACCACACGTTCAACTCAGAAGGATAAACACAAAGGTCAGACGTTCAATGAACAGGCACAGACCATCTTCCAAAGACGTGAGTCAAAACTGCTGAAACCCCTACCCAACATGGAACACCACATGGGACACACCGGGAAGTGAACAACAGCCTGACACACACACACACCTCTGAAATGGAGCATCACATGAGACATACCGGGAAGTTAACTTCAGCCCGACACACACTTTCACCCCCGACATGGAACACCACTTGGGACACACTGGGAAGTTAAAAACGGCCCAAGACACACCATTTCACTGTTTCTGAGCTTCACACTGTCAGCACTCGATACACTAGGGAGCCAAATACCAAGGCCACGGAAAGATACAGAGGGACAGATAGATTCACATTAAAGACAGAAACAGACAGTTAATTAACTGAAAACATGTTGTGGAAACAGACAGTTAATTAACTGAAAACATGTTGTGGAGAAAAAGACTGGGCAGTGGGACTAAATGGAGGATTGAACCCTTAAAGAGCAAAATTGCAAGAATGAGAATATTGAATAAAGGTATTTTCAGATCAGCTGAAATGGTTTGCTTCAGCAAATTCTGAATCTACTACACAGAACACTTCAAACAACATACGCTGGGAAAAGATGACAGACCAACATGGGGAGCTGTGCAGACTATGCTAGTGCATTGCACAGTAAACTGGATTATCTGCCCAGCATGGGGAGTAGTGCAAACCTTTACTATCACATGGGAACGATACGCAGTTCAAATACACACAGAAGGGTGTGTGTGTGTGTGTGTGTGTGTTGGGGGCGTGCATTTGGCATAGTTGAATGTGAAAATCATTGTTTGAGAGAAAATAAACTTGAAGGAAACCAGTTAAATATGAACCACTGGTAGGGATTTGGATAATCGACACAAATAGACTGAGGGAACCTTCACGGACAGATGAGTTAAAGTATTTGAGAATATTAGAATAAAGGCATTGCCAGACACAATAACGATACAGGTCAATGTGCGCAGGAATGTCAGATGGATGGTATTTTGGGATGAGTTCGAATCAGATTTGTTTCTGCAGGATTCAACCCGAGAGTGTCAGCAGCAGATTGTTGTCATCATTAAGTCTGTATTTCACAGCTCAAGGTTCAAACAGCAGATGAGTTAAGCCAGTGAAGTATATTCTGTCACAGTGAGTAGTTAAAGTGAATAATGGTCAGGGCATGGTGTCAGAAATCAGCTCATGGCCAAATGGATCACCAAAGATGGGATTCATCTGTTTTAACCACCACCTACAAGTTCCCCTTCAAGCGACTCAGTACCCTGACTTGGAGATATACAGTAACTGAGTCAAATTCCTGGAATTCCCTCGGTACCAGCATTATAGGTCAACTGACAACAAATGGACTGCAGCGATTCAAGAAGGCAGCTCACCATCACCTTCTCATGGTCAAATAAGGATGGGTTATCAATGCGGGCCAGCCAGCAATGCTCAGGTCCGAAAAATGAATGAAAAAAATATTGGCCAAGGATGAGTTGGAGTCCCAGGAAGGAAATGGAGTTAGTAAACATAATAGAGATCAATAACCTCCACGATCCCAATATTTAAATAACAAGGACGGTGAGAAAATGGTTCACATCTGAAACTGAGTAGGTCAACATAGAGACCTATGAGTAACACTGCCAGAAGCAAGGAGGGAGAAAGTAATTGAACAAGTTCACTGATGCAGTTAGTCGTAGTCTACAGAGTGATTATCTGGATTCAGAGTCTCAACATGATCAATAATAGTGCCAAGAAGTCAAGACGATCTGAATGAATAGCAGTCATAACTAGTTTATAGAAAAATATATCTGGACCGTGAGACTTAACAGGGACACCAAAGATAGACAGGAGAGGATAATAAAAATATTGAATAATGTGAAGAGCATAATAGATCCGTGAATATAATAACAAAAAATCATAATATGTAGAAAGAAACCAAACATAATAGGATAAAGTCCTGTCCATTGTTGTAACATTCCAGTTCAACGTTCTCAGATTCGGTTCCATTGTTGGAACATTCCAGTTCAACGTATTCAGATTCGGTTCCATTGTTGTAACATTCAAGTCTAATATTCTCAGATTCTGATCTCTCCTCACCCTCTCTCTGGAGCTACTGATCCATGTCAGTGCTGTGGGTGATGCTCCTACTCATACTATGGCATGACACATTGAATGGAGCCCATTTATCATTAGTAGATGGAAAACATCCACTGGGATAATTATAGTCTGAGGGGGAGGTGAGGGTGAGGGGAGGTGAGGGTGAGGGTGAGGGAGAGGTGAGGGTGAGGGGGAGGTGAGGATGCAGGTTTTCCAATCCTTGCAGTTGCAGGGGAAGTGGCCAGGAGTGGAGGAGGGTTTGTGGGTGGCGTGGACCTGACAAGGGAGTCACACCTGGAATGTTCTTTATGGAACGTAGATCGGTTAGGGAGGGAAATGTATCCCTGATGGTGGGGTCTGTTTGTAGGTGGATCAAATGGGGGTGGATAATGCTTTGTATCTGGAGGTTTGGTGGGATGCAAGGCGAGGAATAGGGTGTTCTTTACCTGTTGAGTTTGGAGGTATGGAATTCGAAGACGAAGGTTCAGGAAGTGGATGGGATGCTCTGGATGGCATATAGGAAAAATATTGTTCTATTACAAGCTGGGCTGTTTTCCCTGGAGGTCGGAGGCTGAGGGCTGACCTTATAGAGGTTTACAAAATTATGAGGGGCATGGATAGGATATATAGACAAAGTCTTTTCCCTTGGGTCGGGGAGTCCCGAACTAGAAGGTATAGGTTTAGGGTGAAAGGGGAAAATAAGGTGATATAAAAGAGACCTAAGGGGCAACGTTTTCACGCAGAGGGTGATACGTGCATGGAATGATCTGCCAGAGGAAGTGGTGGAGTTTCGTACAATTGCAACATTTAAGAGATATTTGGATGTGTCGATGAATAGGAAGGGTTTGAAGGAATATGAGCTGGCTGCTGGCAGGTGGGACTAGATTGGGTTGGCATATCTGGTCGGTGTGGTCAGGTCGGACCGAAGGGTCTGTTTCCATGCTGTACATCACTATGACTATAAATATGTTGACGGTTTGGAGGCCGGGACAGGTGATGTTGAGCTACAGAGATAGTATGAATAGGCTGGGGCTATATTACCTCGACTGTTGAGTCTGAGAAGTGACCTTACTGAGGTTTATAGCAGTGAATCCCGATTCTCCAAGTTGAGCAATGCCAAAGGACAGGGAAACAGTTCTCCACATTAAAACTGGACAATTACTCATGGTACAAGTTACTGAACTATGGAGGTAGACTGAAGGATGGGACTGGCTGGAGGAGATAGAATTTGGACGGTCCAATCAGATGATTGAGAACAAAAATAAAGGCATTGCCATATCCAGTGAAATGGTTCGTTATGTCAGATTCTCAAACCACCTAACAGAACCAGACCAGACACCATAAACCCAGAGGAGATATTTGTCCAACATGGAGCACTGTGCAGACCAGGCTGGTGCCCTGTGCAATACAAACCACAATCTACCCAGAATGGAAAGGTATGCAGACCACAGAAGTGCATTGATGTATAAACCCAGATGGGATATATGACCCGGGTGTTGAACTGTGTCAATCACCCCAGTACATTTGTTAGATCGCTGCCCAGTGTGAGGTAACTTGCAGCCCATACTGGAACTGACAGGATGTGAATCTCCCGTCCATTTCCAGCTCACCATTTACACTATGCCATGACAAGGGGTGCTGTGGGTATGAGAATCGTTGCCAGAGAGAGATCGTCGGGGAATCAGTTGAGCTATCCCTAAATGAGAGGGGTTTGGGGTTTAGACAGAGAGAGCGAGTTTCAAAGACAATGTCATGGAAGGATGTGCTCACAGGTTCCAGAATGCTGAAATGTTGATAGTCCAATAGTTTTCTGCAACATAAGCCAGTGTTTACAGGAATGATGGGCGAATGGGATATTGGTGTGAGGTCAGATGATGGAGAGTTTTGGACAAACCTTTGTTCTGCAGCTTTGTAACTGGGAGTAGGACCAGCAGAGTCATCGACTCATTGGACTGAATCTAAAAATAATTTGTCTCAGTGACATTTTCATTGAGTGTGACAGGGATCATCTGCACGAGGCCGAACTAATTTCCTGGTGCTTATCTTACCGAACTCACCTCATCTCATGGTGACCCCTCATTCAAGGCCAGCCCTATTCTCCCACCCATCATGACTGCAGGTAATCACTATCGCCCGAATGCCCCTGGATATTCCACAATCCCTGGCACTGGTGCCAGCTTTAAAAGGCCAATGGGCACATAGTTGAGCTTGCTCAGTTCGGAGCTGCCCCGCACAGTTTACCCCAAACATGGCAGATAAGGGGAAATTAAACCACGGTTTTTCGACAGGGGCATGGAGGTCCTGGTGAATGGGCCAGTACAGAGGGGGATCATTCTCTTCCTAGAGGGGGCCACACCAACAGACCCACCGAGCATGGTCTGAGCTCCTCAGCCAGCTCAGTGCAATATCTGCAGTCTGATGAAATGCAATTCTCACATTAAACGCACTGGCAGTTCAGTTCCGTTGCCCCCGGCACAACTTAGAAGCCGTGGTCCTGGTGCCATTTTCTTTTTGTGTCGAGTTGGTACAAATGGAATCCCCACCGTTTCGGTGGGGAGGAGAGTGGGCTCGCAACATATCGTCAGCACCACCTCCCAGGAAAGGAGCATGGAGACTCCCTCCAACACCTCCTCAGATACTGAAACGAATCTGTGAGATTTACTGTTCTCCCCACTTGTCCTGATGTCTTCAATAATCTGTGTTCATATACACCCAGGGCCTTCTGTTGCTGCACCCCTTTTATAACCATACACCCTGTTTTATACTGTATTTCAATGTCCTTCCTACTGAAGTGCATCACCTCACACTGCTCTGCCTTAATCCTCATCTGCCATAAACTTGAAAACTACACCAACGTGTCACTGTCTTGTTGGAGTTCCACACTGACCATCACAAACTTTATAATTCTTCCAAGTTTGTTATCTTCAAATTTTGAAATTGTCCTACAGTCACACGCCACACAGAAATACTGACTCATTCACTATTGTGAGCAAGTGCAATATTTACACACTCCCTGAGGACAGACTTAAATACTGACACACATCAGACAAAGCAAGTGAAATATTGACAAGGTCACCATGGAGCAAGAGTAATACCGACAGACGCTCCATGTCTGTATTAATTTCTGTGTAGTAACGAGTGTCTCTAAATCTCTGTATCGGTTTGTGTGTGTGTATCTGTGTGTGTCAGTGTGGGGCGAGTCTGGTGCTTACAGTGATGTAATATAAGCCTGACACGAATTATGAGGAAAGGTCACTCGACCTAAAAGGTTAACTTTCATATCTGTCCACAGATGCTGCCAGACCTGCTGAGCTTTATTTTGTTGGCAGTCTCTGCTGGTCTCCCCACACCACTGTACAGCTTGGATTAAAGGGTAAAAGTCATCAGGGATTCAGTTTACGAGGGACAGAGGGAGGGTAGCAGCTCACAGCATCATCAACACACACACACACACACACATCGACAGACACAGACACGCAGACACACACACATAACATGTGCAGAGAGATAGATACACACAGAGGGGCACACAGAGATACATATTAGATTAGATTGCTTACAGTGTGGAAACAGGCCCTTCGGCCCAACAAGTCCACACCGCCCCGCATCTTTGGATTGTGGGAGGAAACCGGAGCACCCGGAGGAAACCCACGCAGACACGGGGAGAACGTGCAAACTCCACACAGTCAGTCGCCTGAGGTGGGAATTGAACCCGGTTCTCTGGCGCTGTGAGGCAAAAGTGCTAACCACTGTGCCACCATGCCGCCCACACACACATAAATCGACAAGCGCGGACAGAAATGCGCAGATGCATGCTTAGGCATACAAACACACTTGAAGTCAGAGAGTTACACTGAGTGTTTGTAAACAGACCTATCGGCCCATACAGTCCATACGGATGATAATCTCAAACTAAACCAGTCCCATCTGCCTGCGCTTGGACCATATTTTCCCAAACCTTCTCTTATACTTGCACTTAATCAAAGGTCTTTTAAACGTTGTAACTTTACCCACATCCATTACTTCTCAGGACGTTCATTCCATACACGAACCAAATGGTGTGTAATCAAATGCGTTTCATGGGCACTGATCAGGTGTACACGAGAACTCAGTGGGAAGCTTGGGAAGTAAGTGCTGGGAATCTTTGTTGACATGTACTTATCATCAACAGCCGCAGGTGAGGTGCAGGAAGTTATGAGGTTGATTAACGTGGTGCCATTATTAAACAAACTGGGATGGAAAAGGCAGGGAACAACAGACCGGTGAGCATGACATCGGTGGTGGGCAAGATGTTGGAGAGAATCCTGAGGGACAGGATGTACATGTATTTGGAAAGGCAAGGACTGATTCGAGATAGCCAACATGGCTTTGTGCATGCGAAACCATGTTTCACAAACGTGATTATTTTTGTTTGAAGAAATAATGAAAACGATTAATGAATGCAGGGCAGTGCACGTGATCTATATGGACTTCAGTAAGGCGTCCGACAAAGTTACCATTGGTAGACTGGTGAGCAAGATGAGATCTCATAGAATACAAGGATAACGAACGATTTGGATACTGTTCTGGCTTGAAGATAGAAGACAGAAGGTGGCGGTGGTGGGTTGCTTTTCAGACTGGAGGCCTGTGAGCAATGGAGTGCCACAAAGGTGGGTGCTGGGTCCACTGCTATTTGTCATTTATATAAATGATTTGGGTATGACATAGGAGGCATGATTAGTAAGTTTATAGATGACACCAAAATCGGAGGTGCAGTGGACAGAGAAAAAGGTTACCTCAGAGTACAACGGGATCTTGATCAGATGGACCAATGGGCTGAGGAGTGGCAGGTGGAGTTTAATTTAGATAAATGTGAAGTACTGCATTTTGGAAAGGAAAATCAAGGCTTGGCTTATACAATTAATGGTAAGTTCCTGGGGAGTGTTGCTAAACAAAGAGACCTTGGGGTGCAGATTCATAGTATTTTGAAAGTGGAGTCGCAGGTTTACAGGATAGTGAAGAAGGTGTTTGATATGATTGTCGCTATTGGTCAGTGCATTGAATATAAGGGTTGGGAGGTCATATTGCGGCTGTAGAGAACTTTGGTTAGGCCACTATTGAATATTTCGTGCAATTACGGTCTCGATTTAGAGGAAGGATGTATGAAACCTGAAAGGATTCGGAAAAGATTTACAAACATATTGCCAGGGTTGGAGGTTTTGAGATTTATGGAGAGGCCTAATAGGCCGTTTATTTTTTTTCCCCTGGAGCACCAGCAGTTGAGAGGTGATCTTAGAGTAGTACGTTCCAAAGCTGGAGGGCATTGTTTGAATGTGAGAGGGGAAAGACTTAAAAGGGATCTAATGGGTACTGGTTTCAAATAGAGAGTACTGTGTATGTAACGAGCTGCCAAAGGAAGTTGTGGAGGCTGGTACAATTACAACATTTAAAAGGCATCTGCATGGACACATGAATAAGAAGCGTTTAGGGGATATGGGCCAAATGCTAGCAAATGAACTACGTTAGTTAAGGACGTCTGGTCAGCAGGGACGAGTTGGACAGAAGAGTCTGTTTCCATGCTGGACAGCTCTGCGACAATATATATTCTGTAAACATTTCTCCTGTCATCTTCAAATTACCCGCTCGTCTTGAAATCCACCACCCTAAGGAAAGGACACCTGCCATCCAACATTATCTATACCCCTCATTGTTTTATAAACCTCTATAAGGTTGATAAGATCTCAAATTTCTACGCTGTAGTGGAAAAGCTCCCAGTCCAACAAGACGGTCCTTATAACATAAACACTCCATTCCTGGCAATAGCCTGGTAAATCCTTTTTGAACCATCTCTGGTTTAATAATGTCCAAAATGTAACTGGGTGACCAGAACTACATACAGGACTTCAGGAGAATGTCCTGCACAACCTGAAGATAATGTTCCACCTGCCGTGCGCAAAGGTCTGAGAAATGAAGATCAGCAAGGTAATCACACTGCCTACACATGATGCAAACGTCAAAGAAATAACCAGAACCATAGATCTCTCTGTTCTATAACGTTATCAATGGTCCGACATTTAATTGTAGATGTCCTCTCCTTGTTTGTTTTACCAAATTGCGATACTTTGCATTCATTGAAATTAAAATCTATCTACCATTCCTCAGAACAGTGAGTGATAGTACCAGCGAAGAAAGGCTGGACAGTAATCAGCTGCCTTGTATCATTTCGTGGTTTTAAGAAGAGGGCAGTCACACGTTAGAGGCGGGAAAGAGTGATTGGTGTTTTTGGATCCAGAAAGTATGCTCTTTCTTCGTCTCTGGTGTCCAGTAATAAATCTCTATTGCAGACCCTTTATAGTGCAGACTGTATCTGCAGGATGTCTTTCCCTCATATTGCAGACATCAGATAATAGTCACTTAAGATGGAAATCATAGCCAAGCAATTAACCATCTTCATAGTTTATCTCGAAGGCAGAACACATAAACTCAACATCCTATATTTGAGGTGAGTATCTTTCATCTGTTAAACAAGGTAATCCTTTTAAATATGTAATTCAGTAAAATTGGACCAAATTTTAATGAATCCACACAGAGCTGAAAGCTGACATTTAAAATTTGACCCAAAATCTGGACATGGTTTAAGTCTTGTGCAGTGAGTAACACCAATGCCTTTGAATCAGACCTCTGTGTTATGTTCCAATACCTGAACTTGCATGGTAATGCCTCTTACTATGGACCAGAAGGTCTGGATTCAGGCCCTGCCTGTCACGGAGGTATGTCACAGTATTTCAAACCTGACTGACGAACAAATACACAGGAGAATAATGTTGCAGCTTT
>NC_057717.1:6802711-6818812 GCF_004010195.1 Chiloscyllium plagiosum | reverse complement strand
GGCTGAGTTTGATAAATACTTTACTGAACGGAGTCAATGCAAATGTGGGATAGGTTTGAGGGGCTGAATGGTCTATATCTTTCCTATTGGTTGTGCCCTCATTTTCCAAAAAAGAGAAGCTGACTTGCTGTGAGATTCATACACTTTTTAATTTAGAGGTTCTACAATTTAAAATTGAGATAAGGATGTTCCTATCTCCTTAGGGCTTTGCTGTCTGTGGTATTCTCATCCCCAGGGAACAGTGTGCATAGAGTCATAGAGTCACAGAGATGTACAGCAGGGAACAAACCCTTCAGTCGAAATCAACCATGCCGACCTAGTATCCCAAACCAACATAGTCCCACCTGCCATATCCCTCCAAACCCCTCCTATTCATGTGTCCATGCAGATGCCTTTTAAAAGTTGCTTTTCTACCAGCCTCCACCACTTCCTCTGGCACTTCATTCCATACACGTACCACCCTCTGCATGAAAAAGTTGTCCCTTAGGTCTCTTTTATATCTTTCTCATCTCACACTAAACTTATGCCCTCTAGTTTTGGACCCCCTTACCCCAGGGAAAAGACCTTGCCTATTTAACCTATCCATGCCCCTCCTGATTTTATAAACCTCTATAACGTCATCTCTCAAAGACAATCGCTTATCTTAATGTGTGGTGACTGCGGCAATTTTTCAACACAACAGCCAAAAATGAAACTAATGATGAAGATTATTGGTTGTGTTGTTAAGGGGACGCATGGTCATCAGGCTAATAGGAACTCCCCCCCCCTCCTCAGTGTCTGAAGGTCAAAACTGAGCACATGCCTGATATTGCAAATGGTTCTATCGCTGCATCTGAAAGATCGCATTTTTGACCGAGTAGTGACCCCCCAAATGTTAGTCTATATTCTGTGCTCACATTTCAAACTCTCAGGGAGCAGAATCATTGACAGTACGAACTCCACCTGATTATCTGACAACAAATGGCCCGAATGGAGAATCGCTGATTTCAGAAACAAATCGAAAATCGCTACACAGTACAACAGGAGGCCATGCAACCTTGCTAGGCTGTTAAACAATTTACAATCTCGGTTAATGATATTTTATGAAGCCGCTGTATGGATTGGAGCTCAATTTGCTCATACACCAGGATAGTCATTCCATAAGATTTCAAGTGGAGGCAGAGCGTCTACAATGGGATATCGACAGGGGAGAGCAGTGAGTAAACTTTTGCCAAAAAGAAAACAGTCCAATATGAGTAATGAGAAGTTTGTATTTTGGAGGAAACATAAAACAACCGTAAAGTATACAGCTGGAGGCGGATGCAGAACTCAGTGGTACAAAGGGATCCGTGTATCCTGGTACATAAATCACATCAAGTTAGTCTGTACATGCAGCACGTGATTCGAAAATGAAATGAAATGATACTTTTTCTTGCAAAGGGCATTCGGTCTGATCTTAAGGATGATTTACTGCATCTGACGTACTGTATGTGGTTATAACTCCACTGACGTGAAAAACGAATTGCTTTTGAAACTTTTGAAAAATATTTCTCTTTACTCGTTCTTGATGCTCTGCCTCCACATGAAATCTTATGGAATGACATTATGTTTTGAACTATTAGAAGTTTAGGCCTGAGAATGAGAAATGTTCTTATTGACCATATATGATTTTGAGCTGGTGAATACCTGATGAATATTTTATCTTTTATGGGAGAATAAGACTAAGTTTCTAATTTAAGAATAAGATGGACTCATTGAAATGCAGATATTGTGAAGATATTACAAGTTGTATTCTAAAAGTATACGGGAACATATAAACACATCTTCAAATCTAATGGCGTTATTTGTTCCGAAAGAAATGGTTGGGTGTCCAACAGCAGCAGCAATGTACCTACATGGAGCAGGGAATGTGCTGGAATCATACAGTTCAGTCATTGTTCAAAGAGACCTCATTTGGTCCAGTTTGGGCCTGTATAACGTTACTGCGTGATTCAACTCAGCGAGGGAGAAATTGTAGTCTTCATGAGAAGGAACGGCTTATTGCTCCCTCTCCCTCCGCGTTCCTCCTCGCAGCAACGTGTGTGAGCTGAGAACTGCTCACACATGTTTCCTTTTGTCACGGGATCAATTAATATCTCGTCAAAGTTCTTTCAAGTTAACGCTCTGCAGAGATGTTATTTTTCAGTTTGTCATCAAATGTGTGCTTCTGTCAATATTTTTCGAAAGGGAAACATCGGTGCACAGGTTTACAATATCAAAACTGTGTCATTCATCTTTCCATTGTAGTTTGAGTACCTTTGTTTGTGTCATAAACTTGCTAATTTTAGCAGATTGAAGAATCCTGCCTGACTTGTTCCTAACACTGACCCAGTCTGAGACCTATATTGTTGGTCATATCATCAACCTGGGTCTATTAACATTTGCAGTGAGCAGCGGAAGCATGGAACGAGGAAAGGGAATAATCTCCTGAATTATAGTTCAGAGAGCCTGACGTCATTGGTGGCCATGTTTTTGGAGAGCATTGAGAGTGGTAGGATTTACATGCATTTGGAAATGCAACGCCTGAAGAAGGACAGTCAACTTGGCTTTATGCATGGAAAATGATTTCTAACAAAGTTGATTGCGTTTTGTAAAGAGGTGACAAGGATGATTGTAATTGCAGTGTGGTAGATGCTGTCCATATAGACTTCAGCAAAGCATTCGACAGGATTCCGCATGGCAGACAAGTTAGTAAGGTTGGGTCATTAACAGATCCAAGATAAGCTAGCCAATTCAATACAAAATTAGAGTGAAGGTAGGAGACAGAGGGTGGAAGAGGACTGCTTTTCAGACTGAAGGCCTATGACCTGTGTTGTGCCACAAGGAGCAGTGCTGAAAATCGGTGCTGCTTTTCATTATTTATATAAATGATTTGAATGTGAATATTTGCCTGTTTATTGTTTACAGATTACATTAAAATTGGAGGTGCAGTGGCCTGCAAAATTTATCTCAGAATACAATGGGACCTTGACCAGATGGGCCAAGGGGTGGCAGACAAAGTTAAATTTAGATAAATGTGAGGTGTTGCATTTTGGTAGAGTAAAACAGGACAGGACTTATACAATTAATGGTGGGGCCCTGGGGAGTATTATTGAACAAAAGTGCGCAGGCTCACAGTTCCTTAGAAGTGTAGTCACAGATAGACAGGGTGGTGAAGAAGGGGTTTGGTATGCTTACGTTTATTGATCAGTGCATTGAATATGCGACTTGGGAGATCATGTTACGAGTCGGCAAGATGTTGGTGAGGACACATTTAGAACACTGTGTTTAATTCAGTTCCCTCTGGTTCAGGAAGGATGTTACGCTTGAGAGCGTGCAGAAAAGCTTTACAAGGATATTGCCGGGCATGGAGGTGTTGAGCTACAAGGAGAGGCTGGATAGATTGGGGATTGTTTGCTCTGGAGCAGCGGAGGCCGAGGTCAGACATTATAGAGGTTTACAAAATCATGAGGAACATGGATAATCTGAATTGCCAAGGTTTTGTTTTTCCAGTATAGGGGATTCCAAAACTATAGGACAAAGGCTTAAGGTTAGAGGAGAAAGTTAGTAAAGGGACAAAATTTTTCACGCAGATTGTGATGTGTATATGGAATGAGCCGTCCGAGAAAGTAATGGAGGCTGGTACTTTTACAACATTTAAGAGGAATCTGGATGTGAATATTAATAGGAAGAGTTCAGAGGGATATGGGCCTAATGCTGGCACATGTGTTGAGATCAGATTGGGATGTCTGTTTTATATGGACAGGGTTCCCACTCTACGACGCTGTAAGACAGATGGGGAGAAATTCTGAAAGGGCCTTTTGAGTGGGAATTCTCTTCCTCAGAGATATGTGGTGCCTCTTTTTTCATATTTATTCAAATTGAGTACGTTAAATATTTGGCTGAGATTGAGTCATGGATAATGGGATACAGACAGAAGAGTGGAGTAGACACCACTACCTGATCATCCACAATCTTAGTGCCTGGTCTAGAAGGTTCATAGTGTCTAATGATCTAACCCTGCTCCTGAGTCCGATGTTCTGATGTTCCATTCAGACCCTCCAACTTGCTCGACAGAAGTAGTTGGAGGTCACATACTGCTACAGCTCCTCTGACTCTTTGGAATAGAGAATTCCTGACATTCACTACCTTCTGTTTGAAGAACAGGCCTGCTCCTACACAATGTCACGTTGATATGAGCGACAGAGGTGAATAAAAGAGCTTAGCGAAGAGGGACTGGCCCTGATATCAAGGCAGTATTTAACTGAGGATGACATCAAGGAGCCTGAGCAAAATTGCACTTCATCAGAATCCATTGCGATCTCTCCGCTGTTTGGAGTCATTCAAAACACAAGGGAACATGTTTATCATCCGTGGACATCAATCATCTCAGCTGTCGGACACATCTGCAGGAGATCTTCAGGGTAGCTCCCTCAGCCCAGGCATCTCCAGTTTGTCAGCGGGGAATCCCTGCTGTGAGGACGCAGACCATTCATCCCATTGAGTCCACATCGATTAGAAGTGGAAATATTTACTGTATGTTACACAATATTCAGAAAGCTTCATCATCGCTGACCTCCTGATGCAGCCTGTGTCCATGTGCAACAGGACTGAGACAACGTTCAAGCCTGTGCAGTTAAACTCTCGGTAACATTCTTGAAACAGCGCTGCACATTTCCACAGTAAACGGAGGAGTTCAGTCAGTACTTCAATCTGGCTTCACAGGAATATGTGAAAGGCATTCAGCCCATCAAAACTACAGGACAGGAAGACAAGGAATCTGCTCACTCCCACATGTCACTTACACAGGATCAGAAAGTGACCAATTCACACCCCAAGTGACTTACAAAGGAACAGGAAAAGGTCATTCAGCTTCTCAAGTCACTAATTCTGGAACCGGAAGGTGTCCATTTGCAAACAAATGGAGCAGGGGACTGCACAGATGGACTGTTCCATGTTATCCTCGTGGCTTCATTATTCGTAGTCCATCCGTGTTATGTTAGCATGCCTTTCTGGCAGTGGGAATGAAGCCATTGTTTATAATGAGTCTCAAAGGCATCTTCCATCGCTGAGAGAGCAGTCCTATGTTCTCTCTGGAATTCAGAAGCTGGTGGGGAATGGCTAACTGTTTCAGAATGAAGGTATTATGGCTGCTGACAGGATTATGGACATTGTAACATTGACTGGAGCGTCACACGGTAACTGTGCATTACAGTGTTCAGAGTTCATTCAGAGCCTGTACCGCTCTGTTAATCGAAATGAGGTCTATGCACTGGCACGTAAACTATTGGGAGTCGAGCATCCTGTGGAAAGTACGAAATTTCTCACCTTATCGATGGCTGCTTGGCACAAAATGAGTGTCCGTCCATAACCGTCAAGTTTCACCTTCATATTCTCTCACAGTGCTACAGGTTAACAACATAGTTACCGCTCTCTGTCCTGATGGTATCATCATGCTAGGATTCAGTCTGGTGAAACTCCTTTGCACGATCACGGTGACGTGGCGATCATTATTTATGAAGTAGACTCAGTCTGTACATAATACCACAATTCAACACAACACTACCATTGAGTAAGGTATATTTACTGTGGTACTTCAAGTATTTTACATGTAAGACCAGATTTCAATTCCAGTTATAATTACTTAGTGTCCCATCTGAATTCTGATAGTGAGTTATAATCAATGACATCCAGGTCCTTTTCAACAACAGAACATCCCAACCTTTCACCATTTAACATATTTGTTGTTCCCATTCAATCATGTTATACCTTGCGAACAGTTATTCCCCAAGCATTAAGCCTTCTGAAATCCCACAAACCTTCCACCCAGAGTAAAACACTACTCTCTTCATTTTGACCATTATCCAATTTTTGATCCATCCTGTGTGTTCCATCCCTACCTACCCACGGACTCTAACATTTCCCACTCACTAGTATTCAACCGTGTCAAACGTTTTCTGAAAAATCAAATCCTCTATTCCCACTGGTTGTCAATTTTCGATGTCTCAACGGACAATCTCCACAAACTACAGTAGGTTTATCAAAGCTCCTTCTCCTTTCCTGAATCTAGATTGACTCTACCAAATCATATCATTATTTTCAAGTGTCTAGTTGTCACATTACTTATAAAAGGTTACAATGTTTTTCTCACAGCTGACATCAAGCTATTTAGTTTTCTGTTTGCCCTCTCCATCCTGTTTGAAATGTTTCGGTTTACAATAGCTGTTTTCCAGACTGCAGGATCCTTTCCAGAATCTAACCAGCTTTGTCGAATAGTCAGTAATACTTTCACTCGTTCTGTTGCCACCTCCTCAATACTCGGGGATGTAGCTCATCAGTTCCAGCAACATACCAATCTTAAATTCGATTAGATTTTCAAAGACATACTCTTCATTAAGTCTAATTTCGTGCAGCCCCTCATTTTCACCAGGGCCCCTGTTCCCTAGTATTTCTGGAAGTTCGTTTCTGCACCTTCTTCTGTGGAGACAGAACCAATGTACTCCTCTCAGCAGGCAGGAGGCTTCTATCAGCTAGTGGTATATCGGAGGACTGCACTCCGGATATGTCGCTCACTCCTGTCTGGAAAGGTTCAGACTCAATCCAATACACTTCATGGTGATGGATATGTCACCCACTCTGCCTGGAAAGTTCCAGAATCAATCCAGTTTACTTCATGGTGAGTGTCAGCACAGTCCTGTCCCTGCTGTGTGTTTGAAGGAGGGGTCACAGCTAGTGACCACCTCATTTTTGAAAGAAGCTGGTTTCACATTTTACACTTGGAATGGGTCCAGCTGAGGCAAATGGTCCTGGAAATTCCTGGTAGGTACATGCAGTGCCCTGGTCCTCCCTGTGTACAGAGCTTCCCTTCTGTGTAGCCACGATTCCATGTGTTTACCATGAACCCAGAACACTCTGTAAATGCAGTGCTCATATCTCGTCCAGAGTGGGGTCAGCATACCCTTGGGTCTCTCTGAATGGATGCAGCGGCTGATAACACAAACCTGTGAAAAGCGTCCACAGAACGTCTCTTTAATCTGTAATTACTGGAGCAAGTCAAATCCCCCCCACACACAGTGCACCCATTCAGTGTTGAAAATGTTTCTGTTCTTAGCAGGAAAAAACAGTTACATCTCTGCACAGCCCTACAGTTACAGTTTCCTTCTCCAAAAAAATCAGTTGACAATGTGACATTCCGTTCCTTTGTATCTCAGCAACTATAAGAGCGACAACAGTTTTGCCGATGGAGTTGATCATCATACTCAAAGAAGAAAGACATAGGGAATATAACTCAATGTAAACAGGGACACATCTAAATTCACATGCTATTCAGGAATATGGGAGAAGGGGCAATTTTAGAATAAACTCCCATGTTATTTTCCTTCTGGTTCATCATCAGCAGTTCCTATATTTGCTTTTCATTTCTCTCTCTCTGTCTGTCTCTATCTCGCCGGGCATTTCTACATCCATTCTGATGGATATGTCACCCACTCTGCCTGGAAAGTTCCAGAATCAATCCAGTTTACTTCATGGTGAGTGTCAGCACAGTCCTATCCCTGCTGTGAGTTTGAAGGAGGGGTCACAGCTAGTGACCACCTCATTTTTGAAAGAAGCTGGTTTCACATTTTACACTTGGAATGGAATTCCTGAAGAAGGGCCTGTGCCCGAAACGTCTAATCTACTGTTCCCTGGATGCTGCCTGACCTGCTGTGCTGTTCCAGCAATAACGTTTCAACACTTGGAATGGGTCCAGCTTAGGCAAATGGTCCTGGAAATTCCTGGTAGGTACATGCAGTGCCCTGGTCCTCCCTGTGTACAGAGCTTCCCTTCTGTGTAGCCACGATTCCATGTGTTTACCATGAACCGAGAACACTCTGTAAATGCAGTGTTCATATCTCGTCCAGAGTGGGGTCACCATACCCTTGGGTCTCTCTGAATGGATGCAGCAGCTGATAACACAAACCTGTGAAAAGCGTCCACAGAACGTCTCTTTAATCTGTAATTACTGGAGCAAGTCAAATCCCCCCACACACAGTGCACCCATTCAGTGTTGAAAATGTTTCTGTTCTTAGCAGGAAAAAAACAGTTACATCTCTGCACAGCCCTACAATTACAGTTTCCTTCTCCAAAAAAATCAGTTGACAATGTGACATTCCGTTCCTTTGTATCTCAGCAACTATAAGAGCGACAACAGTTTTGCCAATGGAGTTGATCATCATACTCAGAGAAGAAAGTCATAGGGAATATAACTCAATGTAAACAGGGACACATCTAAATTCACATGGTATTCAGGAATATGGGAAAAGGGGAAATTTTAGAATAAGCTGCCATGTTATTTTCCTTCTGGTTCATCATCAGCAGTTCCTATATTTGCTTTTCATTTCTCTCTCTCTGTCTGTCTCTATCTCGCCGGGCATTTCTACATCCATTCAACTAACCTCCCGCTCACGCATCCAACCAGCGCTGTTATAAATAACATTACTTCCCAGTTGCTTTCAATTGTGATATAGGGTCACTAGATTCGAAACTTTACCTGTTTCTCTCCTGAAAGAGGCTGCCATACTTGCTGAGATTCTCCAATATTTTCAGACGCTGGTGTAATTTTATTTCGGATCTCCATTATCCACAGTTCCTTGGTTTATTTCACCTTTAATTCTGTTGTTTCACGAGATGTCAGCATCACTGGCAAGGGCAGCATTTGCCATCCATCACTAATTGCCGTTGACTGCGAGACCATTTGTCAAGACAATATTGAGTCAACCATTTTTTGTCACACATAGTTTCGTTACCAAAGGCTATCAGTAAAATAATAAAAGAAACCCTGATGGTTTATGGTTACCGTTTGTAAAATGAGGTTTCTTTCCAATTGTTGCCATTTGAATTTAAGTTCTATCATTGGTTCTGGTAGAATTTGAAACAATGCCTTTGGAGTCATAACACGGCTAGTGACATTATTATTCTGATATGAGGTCCCTATTGTGAAATAACCGGAGAGACAAGTACAAGTTTGCAGTCAAAATATTTGTAACTGGATGAGTGTTCCGAAAAGAACTGGAGACGTAAAATCTGAAGTTAACAAGGGGGCAGATGTTGGCTTATTTTGCAACAGCACTGAGGCAGAGCTGGAGACTGGGGATATTATAGTGGTGGGTGTAGGCAGGGTTGGAAACAGAGAGAATATAGAGACAAAGAACAGTTCAGGGCAAAAGGAAAACTCGAGGGTCTGAACACTCTTGTTCCTTCTTAGATGTCTATGAGTGAGGATTCGGAAATTGATAGAAATGAAGTGGAATTTGTGACTGAAACTGAAGGCAACAGGTTATGTATTTGTTAAATATAAATAACAGAAATAGCAATAACCTTCACCATCGCTAATAGAATTGACAGAAATAGGCTTACCAGCAACACCAATAGTAGTAAGGTTAGGATAGGAACTTGCTTGAATAATCATCAGTACAGTTCGTATCCGCAACTCTAACCATGCCCAATCCTGAGAAAGCAAGTATAGACCCAAGGATAAACTACTGTCCATTGTTGGAACATTCCAGTCTAATGCTCTGAGATTCTGATCCATTGTTGGAACATTCCAGTCTAATGTTCTCAGATTCTCTTCCTCTCCCTGTCCCTGTAGCTGCTGAGCCCAATTATCTTGAGGATGACGCTGCCGCTGATACTATGGAATAACAAGTTGAAGGAAGCCCCTTACAAATAGAAGAGGGAAACCCTCCAATGACACAGTTAGTATCCATGGATACGGACATCAATCACAGTCAATGTACAAACAGCTCCAGTTAATTCTTTCACTACAATCCTTATAAGTCATAATAATACTTGGTCTGGTTGGGATGCTGACATCACTCACTATTGGGCTAATAGCATCATCTCCAATTGTACAGTTAGGGTGAGGCAGAGAGATGATGCTTTCTATCCACTAGCTCGATGATCCTACTATGTTTTTGCAGGAATTGCTGGGCTCCCAAGGCCCGTCTGTGTATGATAACCAGGCCCGCTGCATCCTTTCGTTTTATTTATTTATGTTTAACTTAGACATTTATCTTACCATCATTTAACGGCTTAGGTGGGGTTAGGCATTTTTGAGAAGCTCCTACAGTGCCATAAACAGTGTAGATACAGTCCTTTCCTTGTGGTCCTTGCAGCTGCGGCCTGGTCCTGTGGAGTGACGGTGAAGCTGTCATAGAACCAGGATTCTTCGTTGTACCTTTCCCCAGTTATTGTTGGGGTCTCAGCAGGATTGGAAGGTTGGAAATCCCTCTCGGCTGCTACACTCTCTCTGAGATTTCTCTCAGAATTGTCTTTTGATGTTCTTTCCTCCTGTATTGGAGAACTGCATGTGAATCTGTTTCCTGAATTTGTTTTTTGACAAGTGTGTGTTTATTGGATGTTACCATATTGGAACAGTTATTGTTTAGTAGTTAAACAAACTTTTATTCGGCTTTTTTTGTGTTTTCTCGACAGTGTTTGAATGAATTGTGTTTTGCTTAATATTGGATGTTTTGACCAAACGAATTGCATCTGAAACACAGCACCTCACATTTATCTTTAAATTTAAAAAATGTTCCGGTCAAGACTACCTTCATCATATATTTTGAGATGTGTCTGCTCAGTTCCATAACAAAAAGCACAGATATTCACGTTTTATTTGGCTAATTACTTAATGAACAACATGTTGCAGAAACACAGGATTTGACAGCGGATTGTGCCATGCTGGAGGAGTGATAGCTCTATCAGGAATTATATCACTTATTAATCCACCTCACAGAGCCAGCCCAGACCGTATAAGCCCAGGTGAGATATATCACTTATTAATCCACCTCACAGAGCCAGCCCAGACCGTATAAGCCCAAGTGAGATATCACCTCAACATGGAGCACTGTGCAGACTAGGTTCAGTACTACCCAGCAATCAGTCCAGGATGGAAAATAGCACAGGTCTCTCCAGTCTACTAGCCATCTGTCCAACACGCAGAGCAGTACAGTACACACCGATGCACTGATTCAGAAATACTGACGAAACGGTCTGTCTAGCATGGGGTGATATGCAGCCCACACTAGTGTCTTGCTCTATAGACGTGGACAAGGCACCTGTACAGTATGGGAATCTGTACAGTGAATGGATCTGTAAACCTGGAACAGTTACCGTCAAGGCAGCAGTTTTCACCACTCCAGAACATTGCTCAGTAATACTGTGTTAGATCACTGCCCAGAGTGAGGGAACTTGCAGCCCATGCTGGAAGTGACAGGATGTGCACCTCCCATCCATTTACAGCTCCGTCTGTCCATTGTGCCATGACAAAGGGGTGTTGTGGGTGTGAATATCACTGCCAGAGAGGGATGGCGGGGGAGTCAGTTTAAATATCAACAAACAAAATAATTTTGGGGAAAAAAGGGAAAGGCAGATTGAGAGACAATTTCATGGAAGATCACATGTTTTAGAATGCTGAAATGAAGGTATTTTGACAGCATCCTGCAACGTGAGCCAGTCTTCACAGGAATGATAGGTGAAGGGGATATTGGTGTGAGTTCGTATGATGGAGACTTTTGGGTGAGCATTTGTTCTTCAGCTTTTTAACTGGTAGTGGAGTCAGCAGATTCTTCAACTCATTGGGCAGAAACTAACAATAAATTATCTCAGTGTCATTTTCCTTGAGTGTGACTGAGGGATTATCTGTACGAGGCCGATTTAGTTTCCTGGTGCTATCTTCTCGAACTCACCTCATTAAATACCCACCCCACCCCACGGTGTCCCTATCATTCAATGCAAGTCTAATTCTCCCACTCTTCATGGCTGGAGGTAAACACCATCGCTTGGATGCTCCATGGATATTGTGTAAATCCATGGCACTGGTACCATTTTTTAAAGGCCAATGGGCAAACGGTTCATCTTTCTCAGTTTGGAGCTGCCCTGCACAGTGGTGTGAGCTCACTACCCAGCTCAGTGCAGGATCTGCGGTCTGAAGAAATGTCCAACAATACAGGACAGGCATCAATAACCTTTCCCATTCTGCCAGGATAAGGGTCACCGTCTTCTCTCTGCTCCCGCACACTCATTGAAATCTGCTATAGCATCTACCCCCGAACAAGGCTCATGATCCAACACTCTCACTGCTGCATGCAGCACCTTCTCTCTCGCTCTCTCTCCACTTTACCCACACACTATAAACACTGTCTATCTGTTATAGCACCTACCCGAACGAGGCTCACGCTCCATCACTCTCACTGTTGCAGGCAGCGCCTTTCCTCTTTCTCTCTTTCGCTCTCGCCTTTCCAATACCCTCACATGGTGATAGAATATTTTGGAGAATGCCGATTATGGGATGTTCCAGGAAATGTTCCAAGTAATTTCCGTTTTCAGGAAAATGTCAATGCACCAGTATGTAACAAAAAAAGGGAAGGAGTAGAGATTTATGTTATTCAAATCGCATACAATTAAAATCCATCATGAGGCCAATCAACCCTTCAAATGTACTCTAGCATATAATGATATTGCGGCTTATTTGATGGTTTTCTCAGCTCTATATTTCAGGAAATTTCAGTTATTCAACCCCCTGGGTTCCTGTCACCGACCAGACGACACTCAGGCACTTTACCCCGGTTTTCTTCAAGTGCCTGTTCGAGGGTTTTTCCCACGGGGACGGACGTTCCAATCAATATATTCCATCAGTTGTATATTTTTATATAACGATAACCTCATTTTACACAGACTGACCAAAATCTACACTTATTTTATGGTTATCGGTAAGAAATAACAATTAGTATTCTGGTTATTTCACTTGTCTTACCTTATTTTATTCAGCCAAAGACAGCTTCTAAACACTTATCTCGTTGTAAGATATAATTTCGAGCCAAGATCATTTTTATCTTCAGCCGTTATCTTGACCGTTATCTGAATTGTACCTTTTCCCCTTGTTTTGAAAGTTTCTATTGTCCTTTGTCTGTGGCTGTTTCTGTCTGTAACAGTTACACAGTCTCCCACTCATTTGGTTGGATGGCTGGTTTGTGATGCAGAGGGAGGACACCAGTGCAGGTTCAATTTCCCACACTGACAGAGGTACCAAGAAGAGGACGCTCCCTCAACCTCACCCCAACACATTAGGTGTGCTGACCCTCAGGTTAAACCACTACGAGTGGTCTCTCTCTCTCATCACAGACCAGCCCCATGGTCCTTTGGAACGCTATTCTATCACTTTTGCATTTATTTTATTTATCTACCTTACCATTTGTTTTGCATTATGTTCCTGGGTGTTTTGGATCAGTGTCATTTTGTACTACTGCCAGCATTTCCCCCACACTGCACATTCCTGCCCAATAATCCTTGACTCCATTGTTATCTATGAACCTTCTATCTGTGCCTCAAAAATATTCAATATCTCTTCCTCCAATGCTCTGCGGGAAGAGATTTCCAAAGTCACACAACACTAAGAAAATAATAAATAACCTCATCTGGGGTGTCAGTTTGTTTTTTTACCTCCTTACCTGAGAAAAGATATAATTAATTGGAAGCAGTTCAGAGTGGTTTCACTTCCTGTCTTCCAGAGATGAATATTATTGAGGTTTTAATGGATTATTCTTGGAATGAGAGGTGATCTTATTGAAATATGCAAGACCTTGAGGAGCATGGAACAGGTAGATATCTACTGGGTGTTTGTCTAGTCCAAACTTGTAAATAATAAATAACCTCATCTGGGGTGTCAGTTTGTTTTTTTACCTCCTTACCTGAGAAAAGATATGATTAATTGGAAGCAGTTCAGAGTGGTTTCACTTCCCGTATTCCAGAGATGAAGGGCTGATATTGTTGAGGTTTTAATGGATTATTCTTGGAATGAGAGGTGATCTTATTGAAATATGCAAGACCTTGAGGAGCATGGAACAGGTAGATATCCGGTGTTTGTCTAGTCCAAAATTGTCATTGTCATAGAACCTCTACAGTGTGGAAGCAGGACATTCTGTCTAAGACTCCACACTGGCCCACTGAATAGTATCCCACCCAGAACTGTCCCCCTACCCTAACCATGTAATCCTGCATTTTCCTTGACTTAACCACCTAATCTACACATCCCTGAGCAGTATGGGTAATTGAACATGTCCAATTAACTCTAACCTGCCCATCTTTGGACTGTGGGAGGAAACTGGATCACCGGAAGGAAACACATGCAGACACGGGGAGAATTGAAGATTGCAATTGAACTCAGCGCCTTGGTGGTATGAGGCAGCAGTGCTAACCACAGATCCACCATGCTGCTCCGATATTTCTATTAGTTATATGTGGCTGACTAAAGAAATCTGCCTGACTTGTTTCTATCACTGAACCTGACCCAGTCCGAGACCTTTATTATCGGCCATATCTCTAACCTGGTTACATTTAAATTTGTTGCAAACAGTGGAGGAGCGGTACTAGAAAAGGTAACAGCCGCACCCTGCAACCACTGTCAGAACCGGAGTGAGGAGAATTCACAAAGTGGCCATTTATTCAAGTGGGAATTCTCTTTTCCAGAAGTTTGTGATGGCTGAATCTTTATATTATATCGAGGCTGACTTCGTCTGATTTTCCATAGACATGTATATCAGGGATAATGGTGCATGGAGAGAAAAGTGCAGCTGAGAGCACAATGCGATAAACCATAACCTACTTTACTGGTGCAGTAGTGTCAAATGGCCGACTCGTGTCCCTCAGCCCTATGTTCTGATGTTCTATTCAGCCCTTCGGACCTGCTACACAGGGCCAGATCGAGGCCACACTGATGGTTAGGTCTTATTTCGAAAATGTACTTGTAGAATCGAGGCTGGCTCAACTCCACTTTCCTGTTATCCCTCGTATCTCTCAAATCGCTTTTATGTCCGAAGCCAATCCACCCCGTCTGTAAATACATTCAGTGACCCAGCTTCCACAACTCTTTGTGATCGGGAATTGCAGAAATTCACTACCTTCTGAAAGATGACATTTCTTTACATCTCAGTTTGAATTCGATATCCCTTATTCTGTATCAATGTCCCGGAGTGAGACACTCTGCGCAGGTTTGGAACCACATTCTCAACAAATACCTTGTCAAGCCCCCTCTGAATCTTGTCCATTTCAGTAATGTCACGCTCATTCATTTCAAGCACAATGAATAATTGCCTCACCATTTTTGATGTACTCAACAATTCAACCCTTTCATCCCAGAAACCCGCTTAATGTAACAATCTAGTTATTTTCTGCATCAGCATGCTGACTCAATGTTTCATGCACAGGAACACTCCAATCCCTTTGTACTGCTCCTTTTTTGGGACTCATCTTCATTAAACAACAGCCTGCCTTTTGGTTGTCACTGTCATCCTCAAATTCGGATGTTAATTGCACTCATCTCCCTCCTTCAGGCTCTCAGTATAGATGTAAATAACTGAAGCCACTGGACTGATATTGGTACTACACCAGAAGATATGTCTTTATCATAAAGATCGGTGAATCCTGACTCTCCAATTTCTATGAGATAACGATCTGTCATCCCATGTTATCCATCATACTATGAGTTTCTGTCTGGTGGAAGAGCCTTTACATTGTGATACCTTGTGGAAAATCTCTGGAAAGCCTCATGTCTACCAGTTACCTTTTATCAAGTCCGCTTGTTACATTCTCAGGGACTTCCAAAAAAAAAAACTTTGCATGGTTTTACAAGGCAAAATATAGTTTCCCTTTCACAAAATCATGCTGACTCTGCCTGAAGCTTTTCTAAATGCCCTGCAATTCCTTCCTTAATAACATACTGTCGCAGATTCCCAGCAATAATGGTTAGGCTAAATGGTTCCTGATTTCATTTTCGCCCCATCCTTGAAAACAGGCGACATATTGGAGCTTCACGAGTTTCGCTGGAAAACCTTTGTAATCCAGAGAGTGATGGAATATTTCACACAGTGGCACCAGTCACTCTGTAACCACTTCCTTTAAAGCCAATTTTGAATTACTGCTTACGTGCCTATCCTTAGTTTTATCTGTTTTTAAAAACCTTGTACCTTTTGTTAGAGACAGTTCGAGAACCCTCCTATTACCATTTTCTTGAGGATTTTGAAATACTTACAGTGCTTTCTCCTGTGAGGATTGATGTCAAATACA
>NC_057717.1:6792079-6802015 GCF_004010195.1 Chiloscyllium plagiosum | reverse complement strand
AAGGGAATTGTTATACCACACGGTCAGCATGCAGTTGCCTTTCGCACAGTGAGACGAAGGCTGAGAATATTTTTGATCTTTGGATTATTCAGTGCAAACGGGAAGAGGGGTTTTCAATAAAGTTTACTCCAAAAAGGAAACTTTCCGGAGTGAGATGTGAGTGGGAGGTTTAAAACAGCAGGAATGGAAAGGCCGACCCACACTGAGACCAGAGGCAAAGTGGCAGTACAAACGGAGCTTGATGCTACTGCAGGGAAGGTAGACTTAATCAAAGAACTTCAGTTGTAGAGAGTAGGGACCATAATGTGAGAGAATGTGCTCTGTAATTGGAGAGGGAGAACCTGGAATCAGGAAGGGGAGACAAGCAGGGAAGAGGATGGAGCAACAATGGCAGGGATTTCAAGGTGTAATTTCGGAAGCACAATTGAAATTCATGCCTCGCATCTGCTTCTGGTCCCTGAAATAAATGTCCTAAATCTGGGCTCGCTAATTTGTTATTGAATAGTATCCTTGACAGACATTGTGAACCACGGGTGGTTCATCTTCGTTCGAGGCTAATCTTTTCGAACAGAAACAATGATTTCTCAGCAGTATGGGATATCTGCTTGACTGTCTGCCAATGCATACCCACTGACCTTCCTCTGGGTGCAATTCCACATCACGACTCAGGCCAGATGTGAGACAGAAATCCTCAAGTTAGATGTCTGGTTCTATTCAATCATTCAGGGAGAACTTCTGCATGTGGTTGAACATATGATCAGCGGACACTGACTTAATCACACCTCTCAGGTGAAGCAACATTTCATTTGTACTCTTTCAATCCAGTCTCCTATCATTGCTGCTCACAATGCAGTCTCCTTTACACTGGTTAGACCAAACAGAGACTGCACTGGGGAATATTCCCACTCTTTCTGGAGGAATAACTCTGACCTTCGCACTGCTTCCCATTTCAATAACCTTCCTTGCTCTCATGCTGACATTTCGGTCCTGCGCTGCTGCAATTTCCAGTGAAGCACAACCCAAGCTCGAGTAACACCTCACTTTACGCATTGTACGTTAGAGCCCGTAGGAGTTAACATTCATTTCCATAACTTCACAGTCTGAACTCATTTTGGCTGTTCTCCATTATTCATAAATTCTGCTTCCTGCTTTTCCTATGACCTTGATTATGTCTTGTTTATATTGCACTCAGTACAGAGAAGCCATTTCTCCCATTCACACTTTAATATACACTCAATTTACACTGTTTCTCTTTCTCTTTCACCACAATCAAAAGCCCCTCTCTGTGACATTGCACCTCCACATGCTCTGTTTCCCATCATCACTCGTCCACTTTTGTCAAGAGATTAAAACGTCCTTTTCAATTCTGAACAAGGGTCAAGCTGGACATGAAACGTTACCTCTATTCTCTGTCTTCACAGATGCTGCCAAACTTGCTGAGTTTCTCCAACATGTTTACCATCATTCCTCGTCCACTTTTGTCAAGGGATTAAAACGTCCTTTTCAATTCTGAACAAGGGTCAAGCTGGACTTGAACCGTTTACCTCTGTTCTCTGTCTTCACAGATGCTGCCAAACTTGCTGAGTTTCTCCAACAATTTCTGGTTTTGAACAGCTTGAAAGACGTGTATCAAAGCTGTTCAAACTCCCTGTCCAATATGGAGCACCATACACTGGGAAGTGAACAATAACGCAAGACGTACAAATTCATTGGTTCTGAAATTACATAAGATTGGCATCATTGACACTGCAAAGTTCTCAATAAAGGCCATGGAGAGAAACAGAGAGAAACAGTTACACAATGTTAAAATGAAAGTGGCACGATTGGACGGAAAAGATTCAGATGAACATCAGAATAAAAATCGTTACAATGTGGAAGCAGGCCCTTCTGCCCAAAAAGTCCACACCGATTCTCTGAAGACTAAACCAACCAGACCCATTCCCCTATCCTATATTTACGCCTGACTAATGGACCTAACCTGCATATTCCTGAACACTATAGGCAGTTTAGCAAGGCCAATAACCTGCACATTTTTGGATTGTGGGAGGGAACCAGAGCACGTGGAAAAAGACTCACACAAATATGTGCAAGACAGTTGCCAGAGGATGGAATCGGACCTGGTTCCCCACCGCTGTGAGGCAGCAACGCTAACCACTGAGCCACGGTGCTATCCCACGGAAAATATTTAGGGGTTTTCAGAAACATGACAAGCAAGAGGTGTGACACCATGGACAGACACTCAGAGGAATGAGAATATTAAAATGGAAGTGTTACCACGTCAGTAAACAGGGTAGGTCATGGGGTGTTGGGTGAATGGGTCTCGGTGTGAACTGGGGGACAGACAGCTGAACTGCAATGCAGAAATTGCAGCTCAAACCTGGAAATTCATGTGGTACTGTAGAACACAGCTGGACAGAAGGAGAATAGTATTCAGTTACAACCTGTAACGTTTTGCCCAGTCTAATCTTTCAGTCTATTATTCCCATTATCGGATCGATGTTTCATTGACGATTGTGGGTGAATATACCAGAGTCAGAACCATGTGTACCTAAAACTGATGACAATCCATTTAAATCTATCACACTGACTATTGTACTTACATTCCAAACAGCAGGACTAATATCTGATAGAGAGGGCAACATGATTACAAAGCAAACGGATCAGATCGAAGCTCTGCAGTCCTGCCACATCCAGTCAGAAATGGAGTTGAACCATGGAACACCTGACGAGAGAAAAGGACTCCACAAATATTAGTTGAAAACAATGTCCATTGGGACTAGGGCGTCGCTGACTAGGTCAGCATTTATTGCCCGGAGGACTGTTAAGAGTCAATGACATTGCTGTGTGTGTGTGGAGTTACATGTGGGCCAGAGCATGTATGGATAGCATTTTCCTTCCCTAAAGGACATCAGTGAATCAAATCGATTTCTCCCACAATCAGCAATTGATTCATGATCATCATTAAACTCTTAATCCCAAATATTTATTAGATTTGAATTCCATCATGTGCTGTAACAGGATTCGAACTCAGGTCACCAGGGGTTGTTAGACTAACACATCAGCAGCAACACTACTTGGCTATTGCTTTACCATTCTGCGAAAAAATGGAACCTTCCTGCACATCAGTGTAAAAGACAAGGATGCAGTGCAAACACCATCCTCCGCCAGGAGTGTTGCTTGGATTATCCCCACAGAATCACAGATGCCAGACTTCAAACAATTCGATTCTCTGCACGTAACATGAAGAAACAGTTGAACACAGTAGATACGACAAAGTGGAATGGGCCCTGGCACCATTCCTGCAATAGAACTAAAGACTTGTGCTGCACAACAAGCCTTGTCTCTGTGGAAGCTGTTTCATTCCAGCTCCAACTCTGACATCTTCCTGACAATGCTGAAAATTACACAAAAGTGTCCCGTCCCCTAAGAGGAGAATAATTACAATCTGACCAATTACCACCCCCTCAGTCCCATCACGATAGTCAAATTGATGAGAATTCATTTGACAGAGCTGTCGACCAGCACAGAAATAACGTGCACAGTGCTGTTTCCGATAGGCCCCCATGTGGAGACGGTGTTGCTGTGGAAATGTCACTGGTTACTAATCCAGACCAGAATAATGCTCTGGCAGTTGGTGGAAGTTAGAAACAATTACTAAAATATTGAGATCTAAAATCTGGTGTCAGTAATATTGACCTTGAAGCGCATGTCCATTGTCAACGTAAATTTCCTTCCCCAATGTACATTCAGGATGTGAATCTCCCGTGCTTTCCTGGTCGAGCCAAAAAGTGACTCTAGACACACAGACATGAGGTAAACTCTTCAATGGTCTCGGAAGCGGCCATGCAAGGCCGTTGTATCAAACTTCTCCGAGATCTTAAAGGATAAAAATGAAATAACACCCGGCACCTGCCTCTGTATCGGAAAAGGGAATAGGAAGCACAGTCCTGGCGACACTGCAGAGACTTCCTTCCTTACATCTGAGAGCTTATGACAACATTAACAGAGCTTTCCCACAGACTGCACAGAAATGTCGCGAAATGAGTCGGCCTTTCAACACATTGAGCCTTCCCCGCTCTAGGTTTTGGCCAAACAACTCTTCAATTAACTTTTCCCTCACACTATATACTGTACATCCTTTGAAGTGATCATATATCAGAAAGATATGAAGTAGG
Organism: Chiloscyllium plagiosum; assembly: GCF_004010195.1. Taxonomy (NCBI): domain Eukaryota; kingdom Metazoa; phylum Chordata; class Chondrichthyes; order Orectolobiformes; family Hemiscylliidae; genus Chiloscyllium; species Chiloscyllium plagiosum. The sequence goes on along the minus strand of NC_057717.1, from coordinate 6,797,840 downwards.
AACTTTGGTCCGTCAATTTTGCTCTCCCATTCAATATAACAATGGCTGATCCTGTATCGCCACACAATACTCCTGCTGCAACTTCACCCCTTTAAGTGTCTATAAATCCTTATTTATATTCAGTGCCTTAGATTCCACAGTCTTATGTGGGACAGAATTCCCCAGGTTTACCAGTCTGCGAGTGCAGACATTTATTCTCATCTCAATGCAGAGTGGCTTGCCTGTACCTAACACTGTGATCTTGTTATAGACGTCCCAGCCAGTGGAATTATCATCCCTGCTGACAATCCGTTTCACCCTGTCAGACTTTTATATATTTCACTGAGATCTCCACCCATTTTCCTAAACTCCATGGAATACAGGCCCAGTCGCCTCAAACTCTGCTCCCACAACAAGCCTGTCATCCCAGAGATCAGTTTGGTCATCCTTCACGGCACTCCCTCAATGTCGGATTTGTGCTTTATTAGGTAAGGAGACCAATACTGCACACAATATTGCACAATGTTCGAGATGGGGGCTCACCAAGGCCCTGTGTAGCTGCAGTAAGACACACCTGGACTCAAATTCCCCAGAAATGAAGGTCAATACATTATTTGTCTTCCTACCTGCTTTCCGTTGCAGCAGTATTGCTTTCTGTGACTGGTGTACAAGGAGATCGAGGTACTTTTCAATGATACAGCTCTCCACTTGGTGGGTTGATGTATACTGGTCAGTGTGCCAATATCAATCCCAGTATTGACTTCTGGCTTCAGAACTCACTGCCCTGCATGGACCTTGGAGTTTAGTGAAGAAGTCAACAAAAGTATGCACATAAGTATCTTCATGCAGCAACTTTTTTACATTAATTCCTTTTGAAATGCTCGCCTGTTCGCCTATTTTTCCAACCAAAATGCTCAATGTAATATCTATCCACATTGTTCTTCATCTGCCACGTATTTTACCATTTCGTCCACTTGTCTCAATCACCTTGAAACTTTTTTATATCCTCCTCACCCACTCACAATCTCAGTTTGGTACCATCAGCAGATTTGGTAAGATTATATTTAATACCCATGAACACATGTTTGATCCGCTTTCTGAATAGATGGGGCCCAAACATCAATTCCTGGATTATCCTACTAGTCATGGCTTTCTACTCCAAAATATATGAAACGGTTTATGCTGATTCTCTTTTTCCTGTCAGCTCTCCTATTCTCAACCCATGCCAGTATAATAGATCTAGCTGTTACACAATGTTATGGGCCAGGACAGACCACTTCAAATCATTTCAAGGAAGTAGCACAGACCCAGCTTTTGCTCGTTGACTTAAGCAAGTGTAAGGCGGATATTCCAGGAGTGATGCAGCTGGTCAAATCACTTAAATTTAAACAAAACGGAATGTCTTTGCAAGATTACTGAGTGAGACGCAAAGAGAAGCGGATACAATACAGAATAACTTCACATAACCGAAAACCCAACAGATTATCCCAACTTAATGATGGTGTTCCAAGTACTTGATTTAATCCACATAAACACCCCATGGCAAAACCGAAAGCAAAAAAAAATCAAACCCAGTTTCTAACAGGAGAGATGTCCGAGCAAGGGAGCAACAACATGGACCTGCTTCTTTGAGTCCGGTAGCTTCACAACTGGCTGCCTGCTTTAAGTAAACAGGTAGACTGTGGAAAATCAGACCAAACAAACCAAAGCAGAGGAGCTGAACTGGGATAACTGGCCACTCCCTTTTCGTAAGAACAGAAGAACAGAAGACCTTGGAGCAGGAGTAGGCGGTCTGGTCCTCTGCCATTCAATAAGATCATGACTGATTTAGATTAGATTACTTACAGATTACTTACAGTGTAGAAGGCCCTTCGGCCCAACAAGTCCACACAAACCCGCCGAAGCACAACCCACCCATTCCCCTACATTTACCCCTTTTACCTAACACTACGGGCAATTTAGCATGGCCAATTCACCTGACCTGCACATCTTTGGAATGTGGGAGGAAACCGGAGCACCCGGAGGAAACCCACGCTCGAGGCCACGATTTTACTCGTGGCCTCTGATCTACTTCCCGCGCTCTTAAAGTATCCCTTATTTACTTTATTGTTCAAACAGTATCTACCTTAGTTTTCAATACATTTACTGAGGTAGTACCAATTACTTAACTGGGCAGGGAATTCCAGAGATTACAAACCTCTGGGTGAAGAGGTTCCCTCTCAATTCAATCCTAAATCTACTCCCTCTAATGTTGAGGCCATTCCCTCTTGTCCTAGCTTCACCTGCCAGTGGAAACATCCTCTCTACTTCTATCTTATATACTCACTGCATAATTTTCTAAGTTTCTATGAGATCATCCCCTCTTTCTTCGAAATTCCAATGAATATAGTTCCAGTACGCTAAGTCACATCTCATAAGCCAAATCCCTCATCTCTGGAATCACCCGAGTAAACCACCTCTGCACCCCCTCGAGTGCCAGTATGTCTTTCCTGAAGGAAGGAGACCAAAAATGCACACAGTACTCCAGGTGTGACCTCACCAGCACCCTGGACAGCTGAAACTTAACTTGCCTGCTTTTAACCTCAATCTCTTTAGCATTGAAGGACAATATTCCATTTGTTTTCCTCGGTAATTGCTGTACCTGCAGACCAACCTTCTGTGATTCATGCACATGGACACGCAGGACCCTTTCGCAGGTCCCTTTGTATAACAGCGTGCTGTAACGTTTTACCATTCAAGTAATAATCCTTTTTACTGGAACTCCCAACAAAATAGATGATATCACATTTATCAACATTGTATTCCATCGGCCAGACCGTTACCCACTCACTCAAAGTATCTATGTAAATTTATGAAGTCTCACAGTCCTCTGTATGCTTTGCTATGAATCACATCTTCGTGTCATCTACAAACCTTGACACACTCCACGTTCTCTCCAACTCCAAATCATCTATATAAATTGTGAATATTTGTGGCCCCAACACCGATACCTGAGGCACACCACTATGTATTGATTGCCAGCCAGAATAGCACTCACTTACACTCACAATTTGCTTCCTGTTAGTCAAGCAATCCTCTATCTGTGCTGATACTTTACCCTTAATGCCATGCACCTTTTTCTTATGCATCAGCTTCTTGTGCGGCAACTTATTGAAGACCTTTTGGAAATCTAGGTACACCATACCCACTGGGCCCTCGTTGTTCACCTTGCTCGTATTGTCTCCATAAATTTCCAAAAGACTTGTTAAACATGACCTGTTCTTCATGAGCCCATGTTGCGTCTGCGCAATGGGACGATTTCTATCGAAATGCCTTGCTACCTTTTCCTTGATAATACACTCAAGCAGTTTCCCCACTACACAGGAAAAGCTAACTGGTCTATAATTCCCCATATTTTGTTCACCTCCCTTTTTAAACAGTCGCGTCACATTTGCTGTTTTCCAATCTGCTGGGACTGTCCTGGGGTTCAGTAAATTTTCGCAAATTGCCACAATTGCAGTTGCTATTTCTCCTGCTATCTCTTCTAGAACCCTGGGATGCATTCTGTCAGGGCCAGGAGACTTGCTTACCCTCAGCTCCGTTAACTTGCCCAACACTATCTCTTCCATAATAATGATTGTTTCCAAGGTTCTCACCTACCTTCGTCTCTTTGGCAATTCCTAGCATGTTATCAGTGTCCTCCATTATGATGACAGATACAAAACACCTGTTCAATGCCTCTGTCATTTCGTCATATCCTATAACTAAATGACACTTCCCATCATCTGAAGGACCAACATTTACTTGAGCCATGCTTTTACATTTTATATATTTAAGCTATATACCATCATCTATCTATCTTTATATTCTGTACTTGTTTTTTTTTTCCTCTCGTGTTCTATCATACTTTTCTCTATAGTTCATTTTGTGGCTTTCTGTTTACCTTTAAAATTTTCCCCAATCTTCGAGGTTTCTGCTGCTCTTGGCCACTTCACATTCCTTCTCTTTCAATTTGATAGCATCCCTTATTTCCTTCGACACAATTGACAGATTACCTATTTTCTTAGAGTATTTCCTTTTCACTGGAATATACTTTTGCCACTGAAATTAAAAATCTCCTTTGAAAATTCTCCACTGCTTGTCAACTCTCCCATCATGAATATTTATTTCGAGGAGACATTAGCCAACTCCTCCCTCATTCTATTGTAGTCTCCCTTGCTGAAGCACCGGAACCTGGTATTGGATTTTATCTTCACACTCTCCATTTGTATTCTAAATTCAACCATACTGTGATTACTCCTTCACTATGATGTGAATAATTATTCTTGTCTCATTGTACATGACCAGACCTATGATACCTTGCTCCTCACTGTACGTGCTTTCATTTTAGACTTGAAAGCATTCCCAAGTCGTCAAATCCAGACTTTTTGTATTCGCTGCTTTTAAGACATCCATGAAAAATAAAACAAGGACAGAATAAACGTGTTAAAGGAGTAGCAATGTCACAACACTAGACTTGGGACTTCATCAAAAATGTTTCTGATAATCCAAATTCACTGCATCCATTGCTGCGTCATAATTTATTTCCCAATGAGTTTCTCAAATATGAATGGCCTTTAATAAATCGTCAATGATTTTATCTATGTTCATTACTTTTACATTAATGTAATTTTCAAATTCCCTGGCAATGCGTCCTTTCTAATAGACTCTTGTATTGCCCAGATTGCTTTTTTGATGCTAAGCAGACTGTGATTCCCTGCCTTCTTTAGAAATACTGGGGTTACATTTGCTGCTGTCAAATCTGTGAATTCAGTTCCAGAATCATCAAGCATTTGTAAGAAGATAAACAGAGTATTAGTTATTACCTTGGCCAACTCCCTTAGTAATCAATGAGAAGATTAACAGGTCATGGGGATTTATCAGGTTTCAGTCAAAATAATTTCTCCAAAACTTTTTATGTACAGATTTGATTCCATTTACTTTTTCTCAGTAGATTGAGAAGTGCTTGGAATTTACTTTTTCAAAGGTTTGTTTTGTGAAGGCAGAACAGAAGTGGTTGCTTCATCGCCCTGCCATTTACCTGTTCTCTGGTTTCAGTCTGTAAGGAAGCTACAATGATTTTCTCTAACAGTTCACCTTGGTATACTGTATGTCGAGAAGCTTTTACATTTCACTCTTGTTAATGTACGCTTCATAAACCCAGCATTTCCTGTCTTAGGCTGCTCAGTGATTGACCTTCCACAGCCATACAATCACAGAAGCATACTCTGTAGAGTCAGAAATACAATACAATCTACATTAGACCAACTTTCATACATCAGGCCCATAGATGTGAGTGTTATGACACTTCAAGTGCTCGTCCATGTACCTTTTAACGGGCTGTGAGATGACCCAGAACAACTGCCTTCTCAAAAAGTGCATTCCAGACACCAACATCCTCTGGGTGTAAAACCATCCTGAAATCCTCTCTTACCCTCAAAACCTTCACTTTAAAAGTGTGCTCCTTTGTTCTTGACCCTCTGACTTAAAGGAACCGCTGCTATCTATGCACCCTGTCCATGCCCTTCGTAATCTTACCCTTCTGAATCACGTTCCCCTCAGTCTTCTCTGCTCCAAAGTAAACAACCCGAGCGTATCCAGCCTCTCTCCATAGATGATATGCTCCATTCCAGGGAACATCCTGGTGAATCTCCTCTGCGACTCTTTCAGTGCAATCACATCTATCCTGTAATGTGGATCCTTGAACTGCACACAGTATTCCATCTTGACCTAACCAAAGTGCTATATAGCTCTTGTAATCTAT
>NC_057717.1:6785872-6786576 GCF_004010195.1 Chiloscyllium plagiosum | reverse complement strand
CAGGTTGAGGCGGTTAATGTCCCGGCGGCAGTTGGAAATGAAGAGGTCGAGGGCAGTTAATAGGCCAGTGCGGGGTGTCCAGGTGGATGCAGTGTGTTGGAGGTGGGCGAAGGGATCCTCAGAAGGTGGGCGGGAGTCCTGATTGTGAATGTAAGCTCGGAGGCGGAGGCGACGGAAGAATTATTCGACGTCAGGGTGTGTATTAAATTCATTGATGCGTGGACGGAGGGGGATGAAGGTGAGTCCTTTGCTGATGACTGATCGTTCGTCCTCAGTGAGGGAGAGGTCTGGGGTGATGGTGAAAACTCGGCAGGGCTAGGAGCTAGGATCTGGTGTGGGTTCTGAAATTGCAGTATGAAGTACATCTGGTCTGTCAGATTTATCAATGCAGGTATGTTGTCATATACTACCACGACACCAGGATAAATGATTTTAGTGTTTAGTTACAAACTCCGATGGTATTTCTGGGATATGTTCTGGATCTTCTTCCGTGAAGGCAGACATAATGTAACAGTTTCGTCTCCCTGTCAATTTTCTGTTCTCTACAATAAATTATCCTCTTCCACACATTCACTGTGCCACATTTGGCCTTGTTTTCATTTTCCTTTCAAATATGGACCGACACTTTGTGCCAGTATTTACCAAGAACAAAAAAAAATCCAGCACAGGAACAGGCTCTTCGGGCCTTCCAAGCCTGCACCGAT
>NC_057717.1:6784013-6785654 GCF_004010195.1 Chiloscyllium plagiosum | reverse complement strand
TCAGCCACATGGCTAATGGTAGAATAGGTTCCGAGGCCAGGGGAATCTTTTGTAATGTTTGAGGAGCGCTGGTTATGGAGGTGGGTGGATAAAAGTTTGTTGTACTTACAGATTTTGATGTTTGAGATGGAATTGAAATACTGTTTGTTGAGAATATGAATTCTCCTGACGATGTAGTACAGAGTGGGTCTTTTGCAATTCTGAGAGAGTGTGGCCCTCAGCTGAGGCAGGGCTGACTGTAGAGAAGTTAGGTGCCGGCGCATTGCTGCGAACGTGGAGCGGAGGATCTTGAAGGAGAACTGTTGCTGGTGCTTTTGAATCTTTAGACTGGACTGTTTGTCCTGTTCGGGTCCGCGTTCTGCTGGTTTAAAGGTGGTCCGGAGACCGTGTGGGATGAGTTGGTTATGGAGGCAGGCACTGAGGAAGCAAATGTGGCTGTGGTAATGAGTTTGTTTCACGACATGGTTGAAGAGCCTCAGGGCAGAGGAAATGACCTGGGAGTTGCAGTGGGAGAGGGACTCACTCTGTACTACATCCTCAGGAGAATTCATACTCTCAGCAAACAGTATTTCAATTCCATCTCAAACATCAAAAACTGTAAGCACAACAAACTTTTATCCACCCACCTCCATAACCAGCACTCCTCAATCATTCCAGAAGATTCCCCTGGCTCGGAACCTATTCCACCATTAGCCATGTGGCTGATGCAGCTGCCACCCCCACGCTGATTGATGATGTCACTTCCGCCCCATCATGGCCACTCCCACAACCACTTCCACCTTTCACAATTCCTCATGCAGCACACGTGACATCACTTCTGCCCTTCACATCATCGCTGATGCCACATGCTCAGTGACTTCCGCCACCCTACTGCCGTGGTCACCAGCATTTCCGCCCCCACCAGCGCCACTCCCCTGCATTCTGCTGACATGCCCCCCAAAGACCCCACTGTCACTATCCCCACTCCCAAAACCCCGAGGGGAACACTACCCGTGCTCATGACTCCACCCCCATTCCCCCATCATCACACCCACTCCTGTTACAGGTTCCGCCCCTACTCCGAGGTCTACACCCACACCAAATCCCAGCTCCCAGCCCTGCCGAGTTTTCACCATCCCTCCAGACCTCTCCCTCACTGAGGAGGAACGATCAGTCCTCAGCAAAGGACTCACCTTCATCCCCCTCCGTCCACGCATCAATGAATTTAATACACACCCTGACGTCGAACAATTCTTCCGTCGCCTCCGCCTCCGAGCTTACTTTCACAATCAGGATTCCGGCCCACCTTCTGAGGATCCCTTCGCCCACCTCCAACACACTGCATCCACCTCGACAACCCGCGCTGGCCTATTACCTGTCCTCGACCTCTTCATTTCCAACTGCCGCCGGGACATTAACCGCCTCAACCTGTCTACCTCCCTCCCCCACTCCAACCTCTCACCCTCACATCGCGCAGCCCTCCAATCCCTCTGCTGCAATCCCAGCCTCACCATGAAGCCTGCGGATAAATTGGGCGCAGTGGTAGTCTGGCGCACTGACCTCTACACCGCTGAAGCCAAACGCCAACTCGAGGACACCTCTCCCTACCGCCCCCTCGACCATAACCCCACCCCCCCCATCACCAAACCATCATCTCCCAGA
>NC_057717.1:6777336-6783893 GCF_004010195.1 Chiloscyllium plagiosum | reverse complement strand
CCCCAATGTAGAGGAGACCGCATCGGGAGCAACAGATAGAATAAATGATATTAGTGGATGTGCAAGTAGAGGGATATCCAATCCCTCTACACCTCCATCCGCCATGACCAGGGCCTCCAAGCTTTCCGTTTTTTCCCTTTCCAGACGTCCCCAACAGTACCCTTCCACTGACACTCTCATTCGTTTGGCCGAACTGGTCCTCACTCTTAACAATTTCTCATTTGAATCCTCCCACTTCCTTCAGACCAAGGGGGTAGCCATGGGCACACGTATGGGCCCCAGCTATGCCTGTCTCTTTGTTTGCTATGTAGAACAGTCGATCTTCCGTATAAAAACCGGCACCACTCCCCACCTCTTCCTCCGCTACATTGATGACTGCATTGTCGCCACCTCGTGCTCCCACGAGGAGGTTGAGCAATTCATCAACTTCACCAACACATTCCACCCTGACCTTAAATTTACCTGGACCATCTCTGACACCTCCCTCCCCTTCCTGGACCTCTCCATCTCCATTAATGACGACCGACTTGACACTAACATTTTTTACAAACCCGCCGACTACCATAGCTACCTAGAATACACCTCTTGCCACCCTACCTCTTGCAAAAATGCCATCCCGTATTCCCAATTCCTCCGCCTCCTCCGGATCTGCTCCCAGGAGGACCAGTTCCACCACAGAACACACCAGATTGACTCCTTCTTTGGAGACTGCAATTTCCCTTCCCACGTGGTAAAGATGCCCTCCAACATATCTCGCTTAAATCCCGCACCTCCCCCCTCAGACCCAACATCTCCAACCGTAACAAGGACAGAAAGCCCCTGTTGCTCACCTTCCACCCTACCAACCTTCGCATAAACCAAATCATCCGCCCACATTTCCGCCACCTCCAAACAGACCCCACCACCAGGGATATATTTCCCTCCCCACCCCTCTCCGCCTCCAAACAGACCCCACCACCAGGGATATATTTCCCTCCCCACCCCTCTCCGCCTCCAAACAGACCCCACCACCAGGGATATATTTCCCTCCCCACCCCTCTCCGCCTCCAAACAGACCCCACCACCAGGGATATATTTCCCTCCCCACCCCTCTCCGCCTCCAAACAGACCCCACCACCAGGGATATATTTCCCTCCCCACCCCTCTCCGCCTCCAAACAGACCCCACCACCAGGGATATATTTCCCTCCCCACCCCTCTCCGCCTTCCGCAAAGACCGTTCCCCCCGTGACTACCTGGTCAGGTCCACGCCCCCCTACGACCCACCCCCCCATCCTGGCACTTTCCCCTGCCACCGCAGGAACTGTAAAACCAGCGCCCACACCTCCTCCCTCACCTCCATCCAAGGACCTAAAGGAGCCTTCCACATCCATCAAAATTTTAATTGTACTCTATGTTACTTTCTCCCCACCCCCACCCTCCTCTAGCTTATCTTTCCACGCTTCAGGCTCACTGCCTTTATTCCTGATGAAGGGCTTTTGCCCGAAACGTCGATTTCGAAGCTCCTGGGATGCTGCCTGAACTGCTGTGCTCTTCCAGCACTACTAATCCAGAATCTGGTTTCCAGCATCTGTAGTCATTGCTTTTTCCTCCCCGGTACAAAACCAGGGAAGGTCTTGTTTGGAGTCTGTTTGTGTTTTCCTCTGAAATCAGGCGAGTTTTATTTTCAAGGCAGAACTTTATAAAATGCCACATTGGCTGACTGCCTCCAAAGTGCATGTTTTTTTGTTAAACAAAATGGAATGCATTTGAAAATACAAGTCTGCAAATTCAAATTCACTCCACAGACTTTTGTGTATGTGCATGTGTGAAATGCAGAGTGTGTGTACGCGTGGGTGAGGGAAGAGTGTGTGACAGAGAGTGTGCATGTGTGTGTGAGAGAGAGAGAACGAGCGTGTGTTTGTGTGTGTGAGAGAGAAAAAGAGTCTGTGTGTGTGTGTGTTTGCATGTACGCGCAAGAGTGGCAGGTGTGTATGTCCTCATTAAGACACGGACTGATTTGGCAGATCCTTTTCCTGACACGCCCTGGTTTTAGAGCTTCCCCTCACTGCAGCCTCTGCTCCATTTGTTTCATCATGTTACAGATGCAAAAGCTGTAACTACAGTCCCCGTGCTCCTTCCAGAGTTGGGTCACCAAATCTTCAGATCTCCCTGAATGTCTGGGGCAGCTCACAGCACCACCTCCAGCAAACCGTCCTCAACGCCTCCACTAAAGTTTGAACAATAGGAGTCAGTCAGAAGATCTTCATAGAGTCATAGAAATGTACAGCAAGGAAACAGACCTTTCTGTCCAACCTGTCCACGCCGACCAGATATACCAAACCAATCTAGTCCCACTTGCCAGCACCTAGCCCATATCCCTCCAAACCCTTCCTATTCTTATACCAATCCAAAAGTTTCTTAAATCTTGCAATTGTACCAGCATTCACCACTTCCTCCAGCAGCTCATTCCATACACGTACTACACTGGGTGAAAAAGTTGCCCCTTAAGTCCCTTTTATATCTTTTCGCTCTCAGTCTAAACCTATCCCTTTTATTTCTGGACTCCCCGACCCCAGGGAAAATGCATTGTCTATTTACTCTATCCATGCCCCTCATAATTTTGCAAACGTCTTTCATGTCACCCCTCAGCCTCCGACGCAAGTTCGATGCCTGCTCCTTTGCAATAATCCTCGAGGGGCTTCCTCGTGTTACTGACCACACGATCAGCTGAGAGGGACAGACACGGCGTTCAGTGAATAGGCACAGACTCGGTTTCAAAGACGTGAATCAAAGCTGCTGAATCCCTCCCGTCCAACATGGATCATTAAACTGTCAACCTTTTTTGTTTCTTCCATGTGTGTGGGAGTAGTGCAAGAGCATTGCCAGATTGCATATATAACAGGGAACATGTGACATACGGGGAAGTGAACAACAGCCCACACACACTCATTGTTTCTGAGTTTCACAATGTCAGCACTCGATACACTAAGGAGCCAAACCCAAGGCCAGGGAAAGATACGGAGGGACGTAAAAATTCACATTAAAGATAGAGACAGATAATTAAGATAGAAATAGGCCACATTGGTGAAATATGGGGAAAAAGACAGGGGAGTGGAACAGGAGGAGTGAGACTTTGGAGGGTCCAATCACAAGAATGAATAAAGACACGACCAGATAAGGTGACATAATTTATTTAATCAAATTCACAATCTCCATCACAGAACAAACCCAGACACTATAAACTTGGACAAGACAACAGCCCAGCGTGGAGAGCTGTGCAGACTGTGCCTGTGTATTGCTCACTAAGGTGGACTACCTGCCCAGCATGGGGAGAAGTGCAGACTATGCCAGCGTATTGCTCAGCAAGTCGGACTGTCTGCCCAGCATGGGGAGCTGTGCAGGCTATGCCAGTGTATTGATCAGTAAACTGAACTCTCTGCTCAGCATGGAGATCTATGCAGACTGTACCAGTGTATTGCTCAGTAAGCTGAACTATCTACACAGCATCGGGAGCTGTGCAGGCTATGCCAGTGTATTGCTCAGTAAACCAGACTATCTGCCCAGCCTGGGCATTTTTGTGTGATTTCCGTTACAAGTATTGACTCAGATTTGTTTCTGCAGGATTGAAGCTGTGTGTGTCAGCAACAGATGAATGCCATCTTTAAGAATGTATTTCACAGCTCATGGTTCAAACAGCAGATGGGATGAGCCAGTGAAGTATATGCTGGAGTTATCAGTAGTTACAGTTAGTAATGGTCAGGGTATGGTGTCAGGAATTGTCTTATGGCCAAAGGAATCACCACTTGTCATCTGTCTATTTCAGCCTCAGTATTGACCGGGGATGGGTGTAGTCAGAGGAATGAAATGCAGTCTGTAACCAGAACAGAACATAGTTACCTCAATGCTTTCAATATTTAAACAGAAAGGACAGTGATACAACGGATCATGTTTCCCAGTTGAAACTGGACAGGTTTCATGGACAACTCATGATTAACACTGCCAGAAGCAAGGTGGAAGAGGGTGAATTAACAAGTTAATTGTTGCAGTTACTAATGGTTTGTACAGTGAATATCTGAATTTAAAGTCTCAGCAGGAACAATAACAGCGACAATGATAGTAGAGTCAATGAAAGGACAGTTTTACAGTCAATCAAGATTTATAACATTAATGACTGAACATTGAGACTTACCAGGGACAGGATTGGATAATAAAAATATTGAATAATGTAAAGTGCATATTCGATCATAATATGTAGAAAGAAGCCAAACATCCCAATATAAACTCCTGTCAATTCTTGAGACATTCCAGTCTAATGTTCTCAGATTGTGAAACATTGTTGGAACATTCCAGACACTTGTGCTCAGGTTCTGATCTCCCCCCACTGCCTCTCTTGAGCTGCCGATCCTTGTTAATGCTGTCGGTGGTGCTTCCACTCGTACTGTGGAATAGCACATTTAACGGAACCCATTTATCATTAAAACATGAAACACCTCCACTGTGATAATTACAATCCATGGAGACAGGCAGTAATCACAGTCACTGAACAAACAGGCTCAGTTAACCACTTCCTTACGTCACTTTTCCTATCCCAATAAAAGGGAACATTTACTCAGGCTTGGTGGAATAGATGGACGTTGCTTAAGAATGGACCATAAATCTTTCAATCTTCTTATTCTTTCTTCCGTGTATGTGGAAGTAGTGCAAGAAAACTGCAGGACTGTTTATATTACGTACTGTTTATAAAAGGAGATAGTGATAAATAAACAGACCAGCTGCATAAGATGACTAGTGGGGACTCTTCCAGAGACAATAAATCAGTGTACAATATTTATTGCCCATTGGCGTTGTGCAGTGCTGCTCCCTGTGACATCATTCAGAGCATTGAGACTGCTGCTCAGGAACAGGAGAAGATAATTCTGTCCCCATATGTCTGTTACAGAGGGACAGAAGGAGACCATTCAGCCTCTCGACCCTGTTACAGATGGACATTGGGAGGCCATTCAGCCTATTCAGCCTTTTACAGAGGGACAGGAGGAGGCCATTCAGCCTCTCGAGTCTGTTGCAGGGGGACAGGAGGAGGCTATTCAGCCTATTGAGTCTGTTCCAGAGGGACAGGAGGAGGCCTTTCTGCCTCCTGAGCCTGTTATTCAGTAACTACCAGTTTCAAAATACTTATGGAGAAGAACAGTCCTGATATAAATGGTAAAGTTCTAAATTTGTGCAGTGCTGCTCCCTGTGACATCATTCAGAGCATTGAGACTGCTGCTCAGGAACAGGAGAAGATAATTCTGTCCCCATATGTCTGTTACAGAGGGACAGAAGGAGACCATTCAGCCTCTCGACCCTGTTACAGGTGGACATTGGGAGGCCAGTCAGCCTATTCAGCCTTTTACAGAGGGACAGGAGGAGGCCATTCAGCCTCTCGAGTCTGTTGCAGGGGGACAGGAGGAGGCCATTCAGCCTATTGAGTCTGTTCCAGAGGGACAGGAGGAGGCCTTTCTGCCTCCTGAGCCTGTTATTCAGTAACTACCAGTTTCAAAATACTTATGGAGAAGAACAGTCCTGATATAAATGGTAAAGTTCTAAATTGAATCAGGCCAACTTTGAACGTTTTATATTTGCAATTTCAAAAGTTGTTTGGGAGAAACTCGTGGCAGGAAAATGGGAGGCCTTCACAAATGAGATTACGGAGTCGAGAGAGAGTATGTTCCTGTTCATGAGCAATGCAAGCTTGGTAGGTGTCGGGAATGCTGGATGGCGAGCGGAATTGAGATTCTGTTCAAGAAAAAGACGGAAGCATATGATAGGTTTAGGCAGTAGGGATCGAGTGAATCCATCGAGGAGTACCAGGGCTGAAGGCTAATACTCAAGAGGGAAATCTGGGGGCATAAGATATCTTTCGAAAATAAAGTGAGGGACAATCCAAAGAGATTCTACAAATACATTGAAGTCAAAAGAGTTACTCGGGAGAGGACAGGGCCCTTTAAAGATCAGCAAAGTGACCTATGTGTGGAACTACAGGAGACTGGTGAGATACTAAATAAATATTTCGCATCAGTATTTACTGTCGGGTAGGATATGGAAGGTAGAGAACTTGGGGAAATGAATGATGATATCTTGAAAAGTGTCCATATTACAGAAGATGAGGAGCTGGCCATCTTAAAATTCATTAAGGTGCATAATTCCCTCTGACCTTATAAGTGACTCTTGGATAGACACTTGGAAGTTAGTACAATGAAGGGCACATAGATTAGTCTGATCTTAAAGTAGGAGAAACTGCTGGCACAACATCAACAGCTCAAGGGCCTGTACTATGCTGCACTGTTCTGTGTTTTATGACCTGTTCAGGTGTACCCCAGAATTTGATGGGAAGCTAGGGAAGCCATTGTTTTATATCTGGCTGAGATATTTTTATCATGGACAGACACAGGTAAGGTTGTGCCATTGTTTAAGAACAGTTGGTAAAGAAAGGTGAGGAAACTATAGACCAGTGGGACTGATGTCATTGGTGGGTAAGTTGTTGGAGGGGATTCTGAGGGACAGGATTTACTTGTGTTTGGGAAGTTAACTTCCGAT
>NC_057717.1:6773020-6776836 GCF_004010195.1 Chiloscyllium plagiosum | reverse complement strand
GAGCAGCATGGAAATAGTTCAACTCCGGAAGCGACCATACTAGACCTGGTGTTTATCAATGAGCCCGCCCAGGCAGTGTAAGTTTCAGCCAGGTATTACTTTGGGAATAATGATCACAATTCCATGAGATTTACAATAGTCATGTGCAAAGATGAGAGTGGTCCTAAAGGAAGAATATTAAACTGGAGGAAGGCCAACTATAGCAAAATACGGCAGGAGCTGCGGAACGTAGATTGGGAACAATTGGATCAAGGGAAATCCACAGTTGATGTGAGGGAGGCTTTTGAAGAGAGGTTAATTAGTGTTCAGGAGAGATATTTTCCTGTGAAAATGATGAATAGAAATAGCAAGGTTAGGAAACCACAGATGACAAGTGATAATGTGAGAGTGGCTAAGAGGAAAAAAGGATGTGTACATAATGTCTAGGTGAATGGAGATAGATGAAGCCTTGGAAGACTTTTGTGAATGTAGGACCAATCTGAAATGAGGAATTAAGAGGGCGAAAAGGTCATGAGATATCCATGGCAAGCAGGATTAAGGAAAACCCTCAAAGCTTTTTGTTCATATATAACGAGCAAGGGTGAAGTAGTGAAAGGGTGGACGCACTCAAGGACAAAGAAGAAAAGATATGCTTGGAGGCAGAGAAAATGGATGAGATTCTTAATGAGTACTTTGTATTGGTATTCACCAAGGAGAGGGGCATTATGGATGTTGATGTTAGGGATAGATCTTTGATTACTCTAGGTCAAGTCTGCGTAAGTAGGGAGAACGTGTTGTGATTTCCAAAAGGCATGAAGAAGGACAGGTTCCCAGGTCTGGATGCGATCTATCCCAGGTTACTGAGGGAAGCGAGAGAGACAACAGCTGGGGCTTTAACAGATATTTTGCAGCATCCTTGAACACGGGGGAGATCCCTGGGGAATGGAGAATTTCTAATGATATATCCTTGTTTAAGGAATATCCAGGTAATTATAGACCAGTGAGCCTGACGACAGTGGTAAGGAATCTACTGGAGAAGATACTGAGGGATAGAGTACATACCATTTCGAAGAAAAGGAATTCTCAGTGCTAGATAGCATGGTTTTGTGCAGGGAAGGTCATGGCTTACAAATTTAATAGAATTGTTTGAAGAGGTGACAAAGTTGATTGGTGAGGGAAGGGATGTCGATGTCATATAGATGGACTTTAGTAAGCCGTTTGATAAATTTCCCCAAGATGAAGACGGTGAAGTTCCATTGGTGTTCTAGCTAGATGGATAGAGAACTGATTAGGTAACAGTAATAACGGAAGGGAGCTTCTCAAAACAGAGATCTGTGACAAGTGATATCCCAGAGGAACCCGTGCTGAGACCATTCTTTTTTTGTGATAGGCATAAATGACTTGAGTTGTTTCATTAGCAAGTTTGCAGATGACACTAAGATTGATGGAGTAGCAGACAGTGAAGGGGACTGTCTGAGAATACAGCAGAATATAGATAGATTTGCGAGATGGGCAGAGAAATGGTAGATGGAGTTCCATCTGGACAAATGCGAGGCTATACATTTTGGAAGTTTCAATTCAAGAACAAAATATACAGTAAATAGAAAAGTCTTGGGAAAATTTGATGTACAAAGACATCTAGGTGTTTAGGTCCATTGTTCCCTGAAGATAGCAAGGCAGATCAGTCGTGTTGTCAAAAAGGCATACGGCATGCTATCCTTCATTGGTCCCGGTATTGAATATAAGTGTTGGTAGGTCGTGTAACAGTTGCATAAGACTTTAGTTCAGCCACATTTGGAATACTGCATGCAGTCTAGTCGTCACATTAGCAAAACGATGTGGATGCTTTGGAGAGGGTGCAGAGGAGTTTCACCGGCATGTTGCCTGGTATGGAGGATGCCAGCCATGAAGAGAGTTTGAATAAATTAGGATTATTTTCCTTAGAAAGATGGTGGGTGAGGGGGGACCTGATCCCTGGACGGCGAGGGATATTGAGGCCCTGGTAAAGAAAGTAAAGAAGGCCATTGGATTTAAGAGTGGAAGCGTGGCGAGGGAGAGAATAGGTCTCCTTAATGATCAGCATGACCTTCCTTGGGTGGAATCACCAGGAGGTTGGGGGAATTGTTGAATCAGTAATTCTCCTCCATGTTTACTGAGGAGCAAATCATGCGTACTAAGGAAATAAGGGAAATAAGTGGGAATGATTTGGACCACATGGATATCACCAGAGTGGAGGGATTGGCTACCTTAAAGCACAATAAGGTGAATAAAACCCTTGGGCATGAACATTTCCAGCCTTGGATGTTATGGGAGGCTATGGAGGAAATTCCAGTGGCCCTCGCATAGGTTTTTACTTCTTCGTTTACTAATGGAGTGGTTCCATTGCTTACGAAAAGTAGCAAAGACATACCAGGGAGTTCTTGGTCAGTGAGTGTAATATCAGTGGTGGGTAAGTTGTTGGACAGGATAATGAGAGACAGGATGAACCAACATTTGGAAATTCAAGGTCTGATAAGAAATAGTCAGCGTAGATTTTTGTGCAGGAAAGAATGTCTGGCAAATCATTTTAAATTGTTTCAAAGAGGTAACTGCGAGAATAGGTAAGGGCAGGACAATGGATGATCTGTATACGGACTTTAGTAAGACTATTGACAAGGTCCCATACGGCAGGTTAGTTGGTGACTTAGGTGACATGGGATCCAGAGAGAGCTAGCTAATTGGATTCAAAATTGGCTCGATGGTAGGAAGCAGAAGGTGATGGTTAAAAATTGTTTCTCAGACTGAAGGCCTATGGCTAATGGTGTGCCACAGGTGTCGGTGCTGAGACCTTTGTTATTTGTTATTTACATAAATGTTTTGAATGTGGATATACACGACATGATGAGGACCATAAGACATAGGAGCAGAAATTGAAATATTCAGCCCATCCAGTCTGCTCCACTATTCAGTCATGGCTGATAAGTTTCTTAACAGTATTTTTCTGCTTTCTTGCCATAACCCTTGATCCCCTTGACAATCAACAACCTGTCCATCTCAGTCTTATATATACTCATTAACCTGGCCTCCACAACCTTTTGTGGCATTGAATTCCATGGATTCACCACTCTCTGGCTGAAGACGTTTCTCTTTATCTCCGTTCTAAAAGCTGTTTGATTTACTCTAAAGCTGTGCCCTCGGGTCCTAGTCTATTCAACCAATGGAAACATCTTCACAACATCTATTCTGTCCAGACTATTCAGTATTCGGTATATTTCAATTAGATCTCCTCTCATCCTTCTAAAATCCATTGATTAAAGATCCAAAGTCCTCAAAGTTTCCTCATTTGTCAAGCTTTTCATTCCGGGGACCATTCTCATGAAACTCCTCTGAGCACATTCCAAGGCCAGTACATCTCTTCTGAGATAAGGGCCCAAAAACTGCACAACATACTCCAAGTACTCCCAAGAAGGTTACTACATTTATGGATGATACAAAATTAGGAGGTATCGTTGATAGCGATGAACATTATCAGAAATAATAGAGGGATCTTGATCTGATGGGGAAGTGAGCTGAGGATTGGCAACTGCAATTAAATACAGATAAGTCGGAGGTGTAAAACAAAGATAGGGCTAATACAGTAAATGGTTAGGTTCTGAGGAGTGTTGTGGAAAAGAGGGACCTCGGACCACAAGTCCATATTCCACTGGAAGAGGCATCACGGGTAGACAGGGCGGTAATGAAGGCATTTAGCATGCTGGCCTTCATCGTTAAAAGCATTGAATATCGGAGTTGGGACATTATGCTACCATTCTGTAAGTCGTTGGTGAGGCCACACTTGGAGTATTGTGTACAGTTTTG
>NC_057717.1:6760746-6769268 GCF_004010195.1 Chiloscyllium plagiosum | reverse complement strand
GTGTACACGGTCCTACATGCTGGGAGGGTAACTGCTGCTGGTTAACAGATCAATGCACTGTGGTGATATAAACAGTCCAACATGCTGTGAGGGTAACTGCTCCTGTTTACAAATCAATGCACTTGGCTGGTGTACACTGCCCTACATGCTGGGATGGCAACTGCTCCTCGGTTACAGATCAACGCAATGAGGTGGTGTACACAGTCCTACATGCTGGCAGGGTAACTACTCCTGGTTTACAGATCAATGCACTGGGGTGGTGTACACAGTCCTTCATGCTTGGAGAGTAACTGCTCCTGGTTTTCAGATCAATGCACTGGTGTGATGTACAGTGTCTTACATGCTGGAAGGGTAACAGCTCCTGGTTTAAATATCAATGCATAGGGGATGTGTACACTTTCCTACATGTTGGGAGGGTAACTGATCCTGGTATACAGAACAATGCACTGGGGTGTACACAGTCCATCATACTGGGGCGGTAACTGCTCCTGGTTTATAGATCAATGCACTGGGGTGGTGTGCACTGTCCTACATGCTTGGATGGTAATTGCTCCTGGTTTACAGATCAATGCACTGCGGTGGTGTACACAGTCCTACATGCTGGGAGGGTAACAGCTCCTGGTTTATAGATCAATGCACTGGGGTGATGTACGGGGTCCTACATGCTGGGAGGTAACTGCTCCTGGTTTACAGATCAATGCACTGCGGTGGTGCACACAGTCCTACATGCTTGGAGGGTAACTGCTCCTGGTTTAAAAATCAATGCACTGGGCTTGTGTACCCAGCTCTACATGCTGGGAGGGTAACTGTTCCTGGTTTACAGGTCAATGCACTGCGGTGGTGTACACAGTCCTACATGCTTGGAGGGTAACTGCTCCTGGTTAAAAAATCAATGCATTGGGATGGTGCACACAGCTCTCCATGCTGGGAGGGTAACTGCTCCTGGTTTATAGGTAAATGCACTGTGGTGGTGCACACAGTCCTACATGCTGGACCGGTAACAGCTCCTGGTTTACAGATCAGTGCACTGGGGTGGTGTACACCGTCCTGCATGCTGGGAGTGTAACTGCTCCTGGTTTAAGGATGAGAGCACTTGGGCGATGTACACAGTCCTACACGCTGGGAGGGTAACTGCTCCTGTTTTACAGATCAATGCACTGGGGTGCAGTACACAGTCCTACATGCTGGGGGCATAACTGATCATGGTTTACTGTTTAATGAACTGGGGTGATGTCCACAGGTCTGCATGCTGGGAGAGTAACTGCTCCTGGTTTACAGATTAATACACTGGGATGGTGTACACAGTCTTAAATGCTGGGAGGGTAATAGCACCTGGTTTACAGATCAATGCACCGAGGTGGTGTACACACTCCCACATGTTGGGATGGTAACTGCTCCTGGTTCATAAATCAATCCACTGTGGTGATGTACACAGTCCTACATGCCGGGAGGGTAACTGCTCCTGGTTTACAGATCAATGCACTGGGGTGGTGTACACAGCTCTACATGCTGGGAGGGTAACTGCTCCTGGTTTATAGATCAATGCACTGGGGTGGTGTGCACTATCCTACATGCTGGGAGGGTAACTGCTGCTGGTTAACAGATCAATGCACTGTGGTGATATAAACAGTCCAACATGCTGTGAGGGTAACTGCTCCTGTTTACAAATCAATGCACTTGGCTGGTGTACACTGCCCTACATGCTGACAGTCCTCCATGCCGGGAGGGTAACTGCTCCTGGTTTACAGATCAATGCACTGGGGTGCAGTACACAGTCCTACATGCTGGGGGCATAACTGATCATGGTTTACTGTTTAATGAACTGGGGTGATGTCCACAGGTCTGCATGCTGGGAGAGTAACTGCTCCTGGTTTACAGATTAATACACTGGGATGGTGTACACAGTCTTAAATGCTGGGAGGGTAATAGCACCTGGTTTACAGATCAATGCACCGAGGTGGTGTACACACTCCCACATGATGGGACGGTAACTGCTCCTGGTTCTTAAATCAATCCACTGTGGTGATGTACACAGTCCTCCATGCCGGGAGGGTAACTGCTCCTGGTTTACAGATCAATGCACTGGGGTGCAGTACACAGTCCTACATGCTGGGGGCATAACTGATCATGGTTTACTGTTTAATGAACTGGGGTGATGTCCACAGGTCTGCATGCTGGGAGAGTAACTGCTCCTGGTTTACAGATTAATACACTGGGATGGTGTACACAGTCTTAAATGCTGGGAGGGTAATAGCACCTGGTTTACAGATCAATGCACCGAGGTGGTGTACACACTCCCACATGATGGGACGGTAACTGCTCCTGGTTCTTAAATCAATCCACTGTGGTGATGTACACAGTCCTCCATGCCGGGAGGGTAACTGCTCCTGGTTTACAGATCAATGCACTGGGGTGCAGTACACAGTCCTACATGCTGGGGGCATAACTGATCATGGTTTACTGTTTAATGAACTGGGGTGATGTCCACAGGTCTGCATGCTGGGAGAGTAACTGCTCCTGGTTTACAGATTAATACACTGGGATGGTGTACACAGTCTTAAATGCTGGGAGGGTAATAGCACCTGGTTTACAGATCAATGCACCGAGGTGGTGTACACACTCCCACATGATGGGACGGTAACTGCTCCTGGTTCTTAAATCAATCCACTGTGGTGATGTACACAGTCCTCCATGCCGGGAGGGTAACTGCTCCTGGTTTACAGATCAATGCACTGGGGTGCAGTACACAGTCCTACATGCTGGGGGCATAACTGATCATGGTTTACTGTTTAATGAACTGGGGTGATGTCCACAGGTCTGCATGCTGGGAGAGTAACTGCTCCTGGTTTACAGATTAATACACTGGGATGGTGTACACAGTCTTAAATGCTGGGAGGGTAATAGCACCTGGTTTACAGATCAATGCACCGAGGTGGTGTACACACTCCCACATGATGGGACGGTAACTGCTCCTGGTTCTTAAATCAATCCACTGTGGTGATGTACACAGTCCTCCATGCCGGGAGGGTAACTGCTCCTGGTTTACAGATCAATGCACTGGGGTGCAGTACACAGTCCTACATGCTGGGGGCATAACTGATCATGGTTTACTGTTTAATGAACTGGGGTGATGTCCACAGGTCTGCATGCTGGGAGAGTAACTGCTCCTGGTTTACAGATTAATACACTGGGATGGTGTACACAGTCTTAAATGCTGGGAGGGTAATAGCACCTGGTTTACAGATCAATGCACCGAGGTGGTGTACACACTCCCACATGATGGGACGGTAACTGCTCCTGGTTCTTAAATCAATCCACTGTGGTGATGTACACAGTCCTCCATGCCGGGAGGGTAACTGCTCCTGGTTTACAGATCAATGCACTGGGGTGCAGTACACAGTCCTACATGCTGGGGGCATAACTGATCATGGTTTACTGTTTAATGAACTGGGGTGATGTCCACAGGTCTGCATGCTGGGAGAGTAACTGCTCCTGGTTTACAGATTAATACACTGGGATGGTGTACACAGTCTTAAATGCTGGGAGGGTAATAGCACCTGGTTTACAGATCAATGCACCGAGGTGGTGTACACACTCCCACATGATGGGACGGTAACTGCTCCTGGTTCTTAAATCAATCCACTGTGGTGATGTACACAGTCCTCCATGCCGGGAGGGTAACTGCTCCTGGTTTACAGATCAATGCACTGGGGTGCAGTACACAGTCCTACATGCTGGGGGCATAACTGATCATGGTTTACTGTTTAATGAACTGGGGTGATGTCCACAGGTCTGCATGCTGGGAGAGTAACTGCTCCTGGTTTACAGATTAATACACTGGGATGGTGTACACAGTCTTAAATGCTGGGAGGGTAATAGCACCTGGTTTACAGATCAATGCACCGAGGTGGTGTACACACTCCCACATGATGGGACGGTAACTGCTCCTGGTTCTTAAATCAATCCACTGTGGTGATGTACACAGTCCTCCATGCCGGGAGGGTAACTGCTCCTGGTTTACAGATCAATGCACTGGGGTGCAGTACACAGTCCTACATGCTGGGGGCATAACTGATCATGGTTTACTGTTTAATGAACTGGGGTGATGTCCACAGGTCTGCATGCTGGGAGAGTAACTGCTCCTGGTTTACAGATTAATACACTGGGATGGTGTACACAGTCTTAAATGCTGGGAGGGTAATAGCACCTGGTTTACAGATCAATGCACCGAGGTGGTGTACACACTCCCACATGATGGGACGGTAACTGCTCCTGGTTCTTAAATCAATCCACTGTGGTGATGTACACAGTCCTCCATGCCGGGAGGGTAACTGCTCCTGGTTTACAGATCAATGCACTGGGGTGCAGTACACAGTCCTACATGCTGGGGGCATAACTGATCATGGTTTACTGTTTAATGAACTAGGGTGATGTCCACAGGTCTGCATGCTGGGAGAGTAACTGCTCCTGGTTTACAGATTAATACACTGGGATGGTGTACACAGTCTTAAATGCTGGGAGGGTAATAGCACCTGGTTTACAGATCAATGCACCGAGGTGGTGTACACACTCCCACATGTTGGGACGGTAACTGCTCCTGGTTCATAAATCAATCCACTGTGGTGATGTACACAGTCCTCCATGCCGGAAGGGTAACTGCTTCTGGTTTACAGAATAATACAGTGGGGTGGTGTACACAGTCCTACATGATGGGAGGATAACTGCTCCTGGTTAACGGATAAATGCACTGGAGTAGTGTAAACAATCCTACATGCCGGGAGGGTAACTGCTCCTGATTTACAGATCAATGCAGTTGGGTGGTGTACACAGTCCTACATGATGGGAGGATAACTGCACCTGGTTTACAGATCAATGCACTGGGGTGGGTTACATAGTCCTACATGCTGGCAGGGTAACTACTCTTGGTTAACAGATCAATGCACTTTGGAGGCGTATACAGTCCTATATGCTGGGAGGGTAACTGTGCCTGGTTTACAGATCAATGCACTCGGGTCGTGTCCACAGTCCTACATGTTGGGATGGTAACTCATCCTGGTTTACAAATCAGTGCACTGGTGTTGTGGACACGGTGCTACATGCTGGGAGGGTATCTGCTCTTGGTTTACAGATCAATGCACTTGGGTGGTGTACACAGTTCTTCATGCTGGGAAGGTAACTGCTCCTTGGTTACAGATCAATGCACTGCGTTGGTGTGCACCGTCCTACATGTTGAGTGGGAACATGCGCCTGGTTTATAGATCCATGCACTGGGGTGGTGTACACAGTTCTACTTGCCGGGAGGGTAACTGTTCCTGGTTTGTAGATCAATGCACTGGGGTGGTGTACACAGTCTTTCATGCTGGGTGGGTATCTGCTCCTGATTTACGATCAATGCACTGGGGTGGGGTATATAGTCCTACATGCAGGGTGGCGAACCGCTCCTGGTTTACACATCTATGCACTGGGGTGGTGTACAGAGTCTTTCATGCTGGGTGGGTAACTGGACATGGTCTACAGATCAATTCACTGAGGTGGTGTACAAGTCCTACATGCTGGGAGGGCAGCTGCTCCTGGTTTACAGATCACTGCACTGGGGTAGGGTACGTAGTCCTACATGCTGGGAGGGCAACTGCTCTTGGTTTACAGATCAATGCACTGTGGTGATGTACACAGTCCTGCTTGCTGGGAGGGTAACTGCGCCAGGTTTACAGATCAATGCACTCGGATCGTGTACACAGTTCTACATGCTGGGAGGGTAAGTGCTCCTGGTTTAAAAATCAATGCACTGGGGTGGTGTACACAGCTCTACATGATGGGAGGGTAACTGCTCCTGGTTTATTGGTCAATGCACCGTGGTGTATATGGTCCTTCATGCTGGGAGGGTAACTGCTCCTGGTTTACGGATCATTGCACTGGCTGGTGTAAACGGTCCTACATGCTGGAAGGGTAACTGCTCCTTGGTTACAGATCAATGAACTGAGGTGATGTACACCGTCCGACATGCTGGGAGGGTAACTGCTCCTTGTTTACAGATCAATGCACCAAGGAGGTGGACACACTCCCACATGGTGGGAGGGTATCTCCTCCTGCTTTATAGATGAATGCACTGTGTTGGTGTACACAGTCCGACATGCGGGGAGCGTAACTGCTCCTGGTTTACAGATCAATGCACTGGGTTGGTGTACTCCGTCCGACACGATCAGAGGGAAAATGCAATTGGCTTTTCGATCAATGCACAGGGGTGGTGTACACACTTCGACATGCTGGGAGGGTAACTGCTCCTGGTATGCAGATCAATGCACTGCGTTGCTGTACACGGTGTTTCATGATGGGAGGGTAACTGCTCCTTGTTTACAGATCAATGCACTGGGGTGGTGTACACCGTCCTGCATGCTGGGTGGGTAACTGCTCTTGGTTTACAGATCAATGCACTGGGGTGGTGTGCACAGTCCTATGTGCTGGGAGGGTAATTGCTCCTGGGTTACAGATCAATGCACTAGGGTGGTGTACACAGTCCTACATGCTGGGAGGGTAACTGCTCCTGTTTTGTAGATCAATGCACTGGTGTGGGGTGCGCAGTCCTACCCGCCCGGCGGTTAACTGCTCCTGGTGTGCCGATCAATGCACTGGAGTGGTGTACACAATCCTTCATTCTGGGAGGGTAACTGCTCCTGGTTTACAGATCAATGCACTGGGGTAGTGTAAACAATCCTACATTCCGGGAGGGTAATTGCTCCTGGTTTAAAGATCAATGCAATGGGGTGGTGTATGCAGTCCTTTATGCTGGGAGTGCAACTGCTCCTGGTTTACAGATCAATGCATTTGGGTTTTGTGCACAGTCCTTCATGCTGTGAGGGTAACTGCTCCTGGTTTGCACATCAGTGCTGTGGGGTAGTGTACACAGTCCTACGTGCTTGGAGGGTAACTGCTCCTGGTGTAAAAATCAATGCACTGGGGTGGTGTACACAGCTCTACATGCTGGGAGGGTAACTGCTCCTGGTTTATCGGTCAATGCACTGCGGTGGTGTATACGGTCCTACATGCTGGGAGGGTAACTGCTCCTGGTTTACAGATCAATACACTGCGGTGGTGTATACGGTCCTACATGCTAGGAGGGTAACTGCTCCTGGTTTACGGATCAATGCACTTGGGTGGTGTATACCGTCCTACATGCCGGGAGGGTAACAGCTCTTGGTTTACAGATCAATGCAGTGGCGTAGTGTACACAGTCCTTCATACTGTGAGAGTAACTGCATCTGGTTTACAGATCAATGCACTGGGTTGGTATACCCCGTCCGACATGCTGAGACGGAAAATGCGATTGGTTTATAGATCAATGCACTGGCGATGTACACAGACCAATATGCTGGGAGGGTAACTGCTCCAGGTTTACAGATCAATGTACTGGAGTGGAGTACACAGTCCTACAGGCTGGGAGCATAACCGATCATGGTTTACAGTTTAATGGACTGGGGTGGTGTACACAGTTCTACATGCCGGGAGTGTAACTGCTCCGGGTGTGCAGTTCAATGCACTGCGGTGCTTTACGCAGTGTATCATGCTGGGAGGGTAACTGCTCCAGGTTTAGAGATCAATGCACTGGAGTTTACAGCTCCAGGTTTACAGATTAATGCATTGGTGATGGTGTACATCGTCCTGCATGCTGGGAGTGTAACTGCTCCTGGTTTAAGGATGAGAGCAATTGGGCAATGTACACAGTCCTACATGCTGCGAGGGTAACTGCTCCTGGTTTACCAATCAACGCACTGGGGTGCGGTACACAGTCCTACATGCTGGGAGAATAACCGATCATGGTTTACAGTTTAATGGACTGGGGTGGTGTACACAGTTCTACATGCCGGGAGTGTAACTGCTCCGGGTGTGCAGTTCAATGCACTGCGGTGCTTTACGCAGTGTATCATGCTGGGAGGGTAACTGCTCCAGGTTTACAGATCAATGTACTGGAGTGGAGTACACAGTCCTACAGGCTGGGAGCATAACCGATCATGGTTTACAGTTTAATGGACTGGGGTGGTGTACACAGTTCTACATGCCGGGAGTGTAACTGCTCCGGGTGTGCAGTTCAATGCACTGCGGTGCTTTACGCAGTGTATCATGCTGGGAGGGTAACTGCTCCAGGTTTACAGATCAATGTACTGGAGTGGAGTACACAGTCCTACAGGCTGGGAGCATAACCGATCATGGTTTACAGTTTAATGGACTGGGGTGGTGTACACAGTTCTACATGCCGGGAGTGTAACTGCTCCGGGTGTGCAGTTCAATGCACTGCGGTGCTTTACGCAGTGTATCATGCTGGGAGGGTAACTGCTCCAGGTTTACAGATCAATGTACTGGAGTGGAGTACACAGTCCTACAGGCTGGGAGCATAACCGATCATGGTTTACAGTTTAATGGACTGGGGTGGTGTACACAGTTCTACATGCCGGGAGTGTAACTGCTCCGGGTGTGCAGTTCAATGCACTGCGGTGCTTTACGCAGTGTATCATGCTGGGAGTACACAG
>NC_057717.1:6738135-6760246 GCF_004010195.1 Chiloscyllium plagiosum | reverse complement strand
CTTCCCTGCCGTCAGGCTCACTACCCTGCGCACTCCCCCACCATCACGACCACTCCCTCGCACACTCTCCCAGCATCAGGCTCACTCCCTCGCACACTCCCCCAGCATCACACTCACACAACCATGCAGTTTCCCACCATCACACCCCTCTCGCCCCTTAAACTGAGCTCCTGCCTGTGAACACCGACCCAGTTGATCCCCTCTAAATGGCCTTTGACCCCAAGCCCCATTCTATTCCCTGAGTAACAGACAGTATGTCCCACACAATGTGTTCTCTTTTGTGATATCCTGTTATACCAGTCGCAGCCACAGCCTACGGTGCCACTTCACATGTTACCCCCTAGTAACGGCTCGTGTTCTCACACCCACTATGGGCCCGAGCAATGGCGTTTGGCCCAAGCTCCATACAGTTCCCCTGGCAATGGCCTGACATGTCATCCCAGCCTCTGTTCCCGAACATCGGCCTGTAGATCAACAATCCTCTTCTGTTCCCCCAGCACCGAAGGATTCGAGGGAAACAGTAACATTGGGAGGTTATGATTGCAAGAGAGAAAGTGAATGAGATTGGGGAAGGCAAGGGCAGTGGAATTGAGTGTGTTAATAGGAAAAAAGAGAGAAATAGCAGTGCAGTGTGAGAGTGGGAGGCAAATTTGGAGGGAGAGTGACCAAGGGTGCAAGGTGAATTCTGCTTAGAACCAAGTTGGAGTGGGAGACCCAGAAGGAAAAGTAAGGACAAAGGGAGTTATTCCCAGCTCCTGAGCTCAGGGCATGATGCCCTCCCCTTACCTGAGGACCAGGACTTAGGGCTGAGTCTGTCTCTCTCCAGGTCAGCGTCTCCAACACAAAGACACACAACAAGATCGGTCACTCTGCTGCTCGGCGCGCTTTAATGATCATTTTTATTGTTTACAAATGGAAGTGATGGATACAGTCAATGTGATGGTGCCTTTTCTCACTGGCCCCTGAGTTGTGAGAAACATTGAAATGTTTTTCTGTAACCCCCCTGGGGATAAGGATGGAAAAATCAGCGCTACCCTCAGTCTGTTACCATAGCGACAGGCTACTCCATCGCTGAAACACTGAACTGAAATGAGAAAATCCCGGACGGTGCGTTTAATGAGGGAATTTGATTGATGGATGGATTTGGGTGAAGGGATATTTCAGCACATTTTTCAGCTGCTGCCTGAACTTAGTCTGGGTCACGGCATAAATCACGGTGTTTGTGCAGCAATTGAGGAGCTGCAGCATGAAGCCCAATTCCTGCACAAAGTCATGGAGATACACAGACCGATATCCAACATACAACATCCGTCTCCATATAGAATAGAGCATTAACGTTGACCATAACAGGATGAAATTGGCCGAGATCACAAACAGTAAAATTATGGATTTTTTTCGGTTTCTCATTTCAGTGTCAGACTGAGTGTCCCCATTGGTGTGAGCGCGGAGTCTCCTGCGGGCTCTGCTGGTCACTACAATGTGTCTGACGGTGAGCACATTGAGCAGCAGAATCAGGAGAAATGGGACACATGGGGTTAGAATGTGGTGGAGGAACTCGATTGTTATCCAGACAATGGAGAATCGAACAGTAACTGTTATATTGCAATGCCAGGGTAGATTCTTCAGCCAATACTGAGGTAAGAGTTTAAAATACCAGAAAATGTTCTTTAAACCGCTCAGCACAGTCACTGCTCCCAGAACCACAGCTGCCGTCTTCTCACTGCAATATTTACTTTTCAGCTTCTGGCAACAAATGGCCACAAACCGATCAAAGGTGAAAGTGACGGTGAACCAGACAGAGCAGTCAGTGGCTGCATAAAGCAGAACGGCGTGGATATTGCACACGGGAACGGAGTCCATCAGGAAATTAAACTGTTCCCGATAAACAATGGGAATGTGTCTCAGTATCAGGTCGAGGATAATAACCAGGAGATCCGCCGCTGCCATAGCCCCCAGGTAACGTCTGACACATGGAGACAGTCCACAATCTTTATAAAGCAGGACGTAGATGGTCACTACGTTAACTGTGAGGAAGGAAAACAAACCCATTATCCATCAGCCTGGAGGGAAAGGGACCCGTTTGTTTGGGGACCCTGTGAGATTTTGAAATGTGTCCATGTATTCAGGGATTTATTTATATAATTGGAGCTGGAATAACAAATCAGAATGTCAGAATTACTGACAAAAATGTGACATAAACCACAAGAAACCCTCCCTCCCCTCTGGATGTTATCGTTTGTTCAATTCACTGACGTTCGGCCATTCACAAGCAATGACAGGCACAGAACGTTCCGGGGAATGGCAGTTATAGAAGTCGGGGACAGAACGTTCCGGGGAATGTCAGTTATAGAATGTCAGGGACAGAACATTCCAGGGAATGTCAGTTATAGAATGTCGGGGACAGAACGTTCCGGGGAATGTCAGTTATAGAATGTCAGGGCCAGAACATTTCGGGGAATGTCAGTTATAGAATGTCAGGGACAGAACGTTCCGGGGAATGGCAGTTATAGAATGTCAGGGACAGAACGTTCCGGGGAATGTCAGTTATAGAATGTCGGGGACAAAACGTTCCGGGAAATGGCAGTTATAGAATGTCAGGGACAGAACGTTCCGGGGAATGGCAGTTATAGAAGTCGGGGACAGAACATTCCGGGGAACGGCAGTTATAGAATGTCAGGGACAGAACGTTCCGGGGAATGTCAGTTATAGAATGTCAGGGACAGGACGTTCCGGGGAATGGCAGTTATAGAATGTCAGGGACAGAACGTTCCGGGGAATGTCAGTTATAGAATGTCGGGTCAGAACGTTCCGGGGAATGTCAGTTATAGAATGTCGGGGACAAAACGTTCCGGAGAATGGCAGTTATAGAATGTCAGGGCCAGAACATTCCGTGGAATGTCAGTTATAGAATGTCAGGGCCAGAACATTCCGGGGAATGTCAGTTATAGAATGTCAGGGACAGAACATTTCGGGGAATGGCAGTTATAGAATGTCAGGGACAGAACGTTCCGGGGAATGTCAGTTATAGAATGTCGGGGACAGAACGTTCCGGGGAATGGCAGTTATAGAATGTTGGGGGCAAAACGTTCCGGGGAATGGCAGTTATCGAAGTCGGGGACAGAACATTCCGGGGAATGGCAGTTATAGAATGTCAGGGACAGAACGTTCTGGGGAATGGCAGTTATAGAAGTCGGGGAGAGAACATTCCGGGGAATGGCAGTTATAGAATGTGGGGGACAGAACGTTCCGGGGAATGGCAGTTATAGAATGTCGGGGACAGAACTTTCCGGGGAATGGCAGTTATAGAATGTCGGGGACAAAACGTTCCGGGGAATGGCAGTTATAGAAGTCGGGGTCAGAACATTCCGGGGAATGGCAGTTATAGAATGTCAGGGACAGAACGTTCCGGGGAATGGCAGTTATAGATTGTCAGGGACAGAACGTTCTGGGGAATGGCAGTTATAGAATATCGAAAAAGCATGTTCTGGGGAACTCCTTGACCTTTCCCACCATGTCCACCCCACCCTCCTCTCTCACCTTGCACCTCTCGCCCACCCCATCTACCGATCACATTCCCTGCTTCCTTCCCACCAGCCCCAACCCCAGCCCTAGCCCCTCCCATTTATCTCAGCCCCCGGCCCACTAGCGTCATCACTGAAAAAGGGATTATGCCCAAAACGTTTATTCCCCTGCACCTTGGATGCTGCTTGACCTGCTGTGCTTTTCAAGCACCACCCTCCCAGTCAGGAAACAGTCCGACACCGTCATACTCACAGAATCAGGCCTGATCGGTTATGTTTCATGAAGCCCCCATCACGATCCCTGGCTATATCCTGTCCCACCGGCAGGACAGACCCGCCAGCGGCGGGGACTCCCTGGGATACAGTCAGGGTAGGAGTTACCCTGCAATTTCCCAACATTGATTCCAGAACCCGGGAAGGCTCATGGTAACAGGTCACACATGATCAAGGAAGTCGCCTGAGGACGGTCACCTCCTGCCCCATCCTTACCCCTCGGTGATAACTCGGTTCCTGTCGATGTTGGAAACAAATTAGAGGAAGCACTGAGGGTGATAAGGAGACAGACCGGCCTTTAGGTGTGGGACTTCAATGTCCATCACCAGGAGTGTCCCCACAGCCCCCCTCCCCCCCCCCCCCACCCCCCACTGCCTGAGCAGGGAGAGACCTCAAATACACAGCAGCCAGACTGGGGGAAGTGATGGGGGAACCAACAAGAGGGAAACATTCTCACCAAACCCCTTGTCCAAGAGGGATCTGTCCCTAACAGTAAATTTAGGAGCAGCCAGCACACAGTCCTGGTGGAGGGAAAGTCTCAGCCGCATAATGAAGATCCTGCCCACTGTGTTATGCGGCACTTCCTTCTGTGAATTAGGACATACTTCTAAAGGACCGAGCACATGGCAACTGGCCATCTATGAGGCACTGTGGGCTAGCAGCAGCCGCTGCATCAATGGCCTTCCCTCCATCGTAAAGTCAGAGGTTGGCTGTTCACTGATGGTTCCAAATTGTTCTGCAACATTCCCAACTACACCGATACTGAATCAGGCTATTCAGCACATCAAGAGTTTTAAACAGTAACAGAATTAGGCCATTCGGCCATTGGAGGCTGTTACTCAGCAAATGGAGCAGATCTATGAATCTCTTATATGGGTTACACAGGAAATGGTAGGGATCATTGAGTCTTTCAAAGCTGCTACACAGGAATACATGGAGGACGGGTTACTGAGCAAAGAGCAGGGATAAATTCGAGAGAAATCAGTCTCTATCAGGTTAACACAAATTAACGTCTGCAGTGACACAGTGACCAGTGCTGGGACCTCAGCTATTTGCAAACTATATAAATAGTTTCCAGAAATGGAACAAACATGTTCTAACTAAACTTAAACTGACACTAAGATTGAGAGGAACTGAAGTTATCAAGGGGAAGTAGAGAATCTGTAAATGGATAAACAATGGGCATTAACTTGGTAGATTGAACATAATCTGGGTAACTGGGAACCTGTGATTTTTCTTCAGGAAGAATAAAAGGCTGTGTATTACATAGATGGAGAGGCACTACAGGACTTCGCGATACCATGTGTACTAGAGGGTTCACTCTGTCCTGTCCAGACATGGAAAGTGTGGCCCCATTTCTCTGATGGTCTGCTCCCTGATGTTCCCAGTGGCCCCATTATTCTCAGTACACGCAGCATATTTTGATGTGGTTGGTTTGGTGGTGGGACTTGGTGAGGGGGAGACTACAGGACTTCGCGATACCATGTGTACTAGAGGGTTCACTCTGTCCTGTCCAGACATGGAAAGTGTGGCACCATTTCTCTGATGCTCTGCTCCCTGATGTTCCCAGTGGCCCCATTATTCTCAGTACACGCCGCATATTTTGATGTGGTTGGTTTGGTGGTGGGACTTGGTGAGGGGGAGGATGCTTTGATTCCTGTACCAACGGGACAGCATTTATCTGAAAGACCATTATTCATTTCTCCGTGGAGACCCGAGGACAATGGGAATGGCTGCCTGCTTCTGAATGAAGAGGCTGTGGCTGCTGCCAGGAGAGTGGGTATTCATCAACATGATGTGCTCTGAGTGGGCACACTGTAACGTTAATGGGGTGAGAGACGGAGCATCCAATCACAGGAATGGGAACTAAAGGCATTGCCAGGTCAGCTGAAAATGTTAGATAGACCAAATTCTTAATCTACTTCACAGAATCAGCCCAGACACCATCAACCCAGAGGAGATATCTGTACACCGTGGAACACTGTGTAGACCAGGCTAGTGTACTGCTCAGTACAACCCAGCAATCTGTCCAGAGTGGAACACTGCACAGATCATCTCAGAGCATTTGTCTTTAAACCATTTGTCGAGTATGCTAAGCTGGGATAGAGACAAAAAAAAACTGCTGATGCTGGAATCCAAAGTAGTCCGGCAGGAGACTGGAAGAACACAGAAAGCCAGGCAGCATCAGGACGTGCAGAAGTCAAAGTTTCGGGACTAACCGTTCTTCAGGAGTCCTGAAGAAGGTTCACACTGGAAATGTCAAATTCCACACCTCCTGATGCTGCCTGGCTTGCTGTGTTCCTCCAGCCTCCTGACTGTTCAGTGCGGGAAGCCGTGGACACCACATCCATGATGTCCATCGGTAAATCCGGATTAGATACCTGACCAACACCGGGAGCTGTGCAGAAATGACCAATTTGTACCGTGGAGTATTTGCCCACCCAGCATGTAGGACTGTGTAGCCCAACCCAGTGCATTGATCTGTAAGCCAGGAGCAGTTACCCTCGAAGCATGTAAGACAGTGCACACCACCCCAGTGCATTCATCTGTAAACCAAGAGCAGTTACCATCCGAGCATGAATGCATTTCAGTTACACTAGCGGCATGTAAAACCGTGTGCACCGCACCCCAGTGCATTGATCTGTAAACTAGGAGCAGTTATCCTCACAGCATGTCGGACTGTGCACCGCACCCCAGTGCATTGATCTGTAAACCAAGTGCAGTTACCCTCGCAGCATGTAGGACTGTGTACACCACCCCAGCGCATTGATCTGCAAACAAGGAGCAGTTACCCTCCCAGCATGTAGGACCGCGTACACCACCCCAGTGCATTGATCTGTAAACCAGGAGCAGTTACACACGCAGCATGTAGGACTGTGTTCATCATCCCAGTGTATTGATCTGTAGACCAGGAGCAGTTACCCTCCCAGCATGTAGGACTGTGTACAAAATCCCAGTTCATTAAACTGTAAACCATGATCAGTTATGCCCCAGTTATGGGGTGTACACCACCCCAGTGCATTGATCTGTAAACATTGAGCTGTAAACCAGGTGCAGTTACCCTCACAGTATGAAGGACTGCGTACACTACACCACTGCATTGATCTGTAAACCAAGAGCTGTTAACCTGCCGGCATGTAGGACAGTGGACACCACCCAAGTGCATTGATCCGTAACCAGGAGCAGTTACCTTCCCAGCATGTAGGATCGTATACACCGCCGCAGTGCATTGACCGATAAACCAGTAGCAGTTACCATCCCAACATGTAGAGCTGTGTACACCACCCCAGTGCATTGATTTTTACACCAGGAGCAGTTACCCTCCAAGCACGTAGGACTGTGTACACTTACCCCAGAGCACTGATGTGTAAACCAGGAGCAGTTACCCTCAAAACATGAAGGACTGTGCACAAAACCCAAGTGCATTGATCTGTAAACCAGGAGCAGTTATCCACAAAGCATGAAGGACTGCATATACCACCCCATTGCTTGAACTGTAAACCAGGAGCAGTTACCCTCCCGGAATGCAGGATTGTTTACACTACCCCAGTGCATTGATCTGTGAACCAGGAGCAGTTGCCCTCCCAGAATGAAGGATTGTGTACACCACTCCAGTGCATTGATCTGCACACCAGGAGCAGTTAACCTCCGGGCAGGTAGGTCTGTGTACCCCACCCCAGTGCATTGATCAACAAAACAGGAGCAGTTTCCCTCTCAGCATGTCGGACGGTGTACACCACCACAGTGCATTGGTCTGCAAACCAGGAGCAATTACCCTCCCAGCACATAGGACTGTGTACACCACCCCAGTGCATTGATCTGTAAACCAGGAGCAGTTACACTTCCAGCATGCAGGACGGTGTAAACCACCCCAGTGTATTGATCTGTAAACATGGAGCAGTTGCCCTCCCATCATGAAACACTGTGTACAGTAACGTAGTGCATTGATCTGCACACCAGGAGCAGTTACCCTCCCAGCAAGTCAAACTGTGTACACCACCACTGTGCATTGATCGAAAAACCAATTGCATTTTCCCTCTGATCATGTCGGACGGTGTACACCAACCCAGTGCATTGATCTGTAAACCAGGAGCAGTTACACTCACAGCATGAAGGACTGTGTACACCACCTCACTGCATTGATCTGTAAACCAGAAGCAGTTACCCTCCTGGCATGTCGGACTGTGTACACCACCACAGTGCATTCATCTATAAAGCAGGAGCAGATACCCTCCCACTATGTTGGAGTGTGTCCACCTCCTTGGTGCATTGATCTGTAAACAAGGAGCAGTTACCCTCCCAGCATGTCGGATGGTGTACATCACCTCTGTTCATTGATCTGTAACCGAGGAGCAGTTACCCTTCCAGCATGTCGCACCGTTTACACCAGCCAGTGCAATGATCCGTAAACCAGGAGCAGTTGCCCTCACAGCAATAAGGACCATATACACCACCACAGTGCATTGACCTATAAACCAGGAGCAGTTACCCTCCCAGCAAGTAGAACTGTGTACACCACCCCAGTGCATGGATCCATGAACCAGGCGCATTTTCCCACTCAGCATGTAGGACGGTGTACACCAACGCAGTGCATTGATCTGTAAACAAGGACCAGTTACCCTCCCAGCATGAAGAACTGTGTACACCATCCCAGTGCATGGATCTGTAAACCAGGAGCAGTTACTCTCCCAGCATGTAGGACCGTGTACACCACCCAAGTGCATTGATCTGTAAACCAAGAGTAGTTACCATGCCAGCATGTAGGACTATGTAACCCACCCCAGTGCATTGATCTGTAAACCAGGAGCAGTTACCCTTCCCGAATGTAGGTTTGTTTACAAAACCCCTTTGCATGGATCTGTAAATCAGGAGCAGTTATCCTCCCAGCATGAAAGACTGTGTACACCACCCCAGTGCACTGATCTGTAAAACAGTAGCAGTTACCCTCACGGCATGTAGGATTGTTTACACTACCCCAGTGCATTTATATGTAAACCAGGAGCAGTTATCCTCCGGGCAGGTAGGACTGTGTACCGCACCCCAGTGCATTGATCTGTAAACCAGGTGCAGATACCCTCCCAGCATGTAGGACTGTGTTCACCACCGCAGTGCATTGATCTGTAAAACAGGAACAGTTACACACGCAGCATGTCGGTCTGTGTACACCATCCCAGTGCATTTATGTGTAAACCAGGAGCAGTTACCATCCCATCATGAAACATTGTGTACAGCAACGCAGTGCATTGATCTGCACACCAGAAGCAGTTACCCTCCCAGCATGTCGAACTGTGTACACCACACCTGTGCATTGATCGAAAAAACAATTGCATTTTCCCTCTGATCATGTCGGACGGTGTACACCAACCCAGTGCATTGATCTGTAAATCAGGACCAGTTACCCTCCCGGCATGTCGGACTGTGTACACCAACACAGTGCATTCATCTATAAAGCAGGAGCAGATACCCTCCCACCATGTGGGAGTGTGTCCACCTCCTTGGTGCATTGATCTGTAAACAAGGAGCAGTTACTCTCCCAGCATGTCGGACGATGTACATCACCTCAGTTCATTGATCTGTAAACAAGGAGCAGTTACCCTCCCAGCATGAAGGACCACATACACCACCACAGTGCATTGACCTATAAACCAGGAGCAGTTACCCTCCCATCATGTAGAGCTGTGTACACCACCCCAGTGCATTGATTTTTAAACCAGGAGCACTTACCCTCCCAGCATGTAGGACTGTGTACACGACCCGAGTGCATTGATCTGTAAACCAGGCGCAGTTACCCTCCCAGCAAGCAGGACTGTGCACATCACCACAGTGCATTGATCTGTAAACCAAGAGTAGTTGCCCTCCCAGCATGTAAGACTAGGCACCCTACCCCAGTGCAGTGATCTGTAAACCAGGAGCAGTTGCCCTCCCAGCATGTAGGACTTGTACACCACCTCAGTGCATTGATCTGTAGACCATGTGCAGTTACCCACCCAGCATGAAAGACTGTGTACAACACCCCAGGGCAGCGATGTGTAAACCAGGAGCGGTTCGCCACCCTGCATGTTGGACTATATACCCCACCCCAGTGCATTGATCTGTAAACCAGGAGCAGTTACCCTCCCAGCATGAAAGACTGTGTACACCACCCCAGTGCATTGATCTACAAACCAGAAACAGTTACCCTCCCGGCAAGTAGAACTGTGTACACCACCCCAGTGCATGGATCTATAAACCAGGCGTTTTTCCCACTCAACATGTAGGACGGTGTACACCAACGCAGTGCATTGATCTGTAAACCAGGAGCAGTTACCCTCCCAGCATGAAGAACTGTGTACACCACCCAAGTGCGTTGATCTGTAAACCAAGAGCAGATACCCTCCCAGCATGTAGCACCGTGTCCACCACCCTAGTGCACTGATCTGTAACCCAGGATGAGTTACCAACCCAGCATGTAGGACTGTGGACACGACCCGAGTGCATTGATCTGTAAACCAGGCACAGTTACCCTCCCAGCATGTAGGAGTGTATACACCTCCAAAGTGCATTGATCTGTTACCCAAGAGTAGTCACCCTGCCAGCATGTTGGACTATGTAACCCATCCCAGTGCATTGATCTGTAAATCAGGAGCAGTTACCCTCCCAGCATGAAAGACTGTGTACACCACCCCAGTGCAATGATCTGTAAAACAGGAGCAGTTACCCTCCGGGCATGTAGGATTGTTTACACTACCCCAGTGAATTTATCTGTAAACCAGGAGCAGTTACTCTCCCAGCATGTAGGACTGTGTACACCACCCCAGTGCATTGTTCCGTAAACCAGGAGCAGTTACCCTCCCGGCATGGAGGACTGTGTACACCACCACAGTGGATTGATTTATGAACTAGGAGCAGTTACCCTCCATGCATGTGGGAGTGTGTACACCACCTCGGTGCATTGATCTGTAACCCAAGAGCAGTTACCACCCGAGCCTGTAGTGCTGTGTACATCACCCCAGTGCATTGATCTGTAAGCCAGGTGCTGTTACCCTCCCAGCATTTAGGACTGTGTAC
Source organism: Chiloscyllium plagiosum (assembly GCF_004010195.1). Lineage (NCBI taxonomy): Eukaryota > Metazoa > Chordata > Chondrichthyes > Orectolobiformes > Hemiscylliidae > Chiloscyllium > Chiloscyllium plagiosum. Next base: position 6,749,405 of record NC_057717.1, on the reverse strand, counting down.
ACCATCCCAGTGTATTAATCTGTAAACCAGGAGCAGTTACTCTCCCAGCATGTAGACCTGTGGACATCACTCCAGCTTATTAAACTGTAAACCATGATCAGTTATGCCCCCAGCATGTAGGACTGTGTACCGCACCCCAGTGCATTGATCTGTAAACCAGGAGCGGTTACCCTCGCAGCATGTAGGACTGTGTACATCGCCCAAGTGCTCTCATCCTTAAACCAGGAGCAGTTACACTCCCAGCATGCAGGACGGTGTACACCACCCCTGTGCATTGACCAATAAACCAGGAGCAGTTACCCTCCCAGCATGTCGAGCTGTGTACACCACCGCAGTGCATTGATCTGTAAACCAGGAACAGTTACCCTCCCAGCATGTAGAGGTGTGTACACAACCCCAGTGCATTGATTTTTAAACCAGGAACAGTTACCCTCCAAGCATGTAGGACTGTGTACACTATCACAGTGTATTGTTCTGTAAACCAGGATCAGTTACCTCCCAGCATGTAGGACCACGTACACCACACCAGTGCATTCATCTATAAACCAGGAGCTGTTACCCTCCCAGCATGAATGACTCTGTACACCACCCCAGTGCATTGATCTGCACACCAGGAGCAGTTACTATCCCGGCATGTAGAACTGTGTACACCATCCCAGTGCATTGATCCAGAAACCAGGCGCAGTATCCCTCTCAGCATGTAAGACGGCTTACACCAACCCAGTACATTGATCTGTATACCTGGAGAAGTTACACTCCCAGCATGAAAGACTGTGTACACCACCCCAGTGCATTGATATGTAAACCAGGAGCAGTTACCGTCCCAGGATTTTGGACTGTGTACATCATCACAGTGCAGTGATCTGCAAACCAGGAGTAATTATCTTCCCAGCATGTAGGACCATGTACATAACCCCAGTGCATTGATCTGTCAACGAGGAGAATTGACCCACCCAGCATGTAGGACGTGTACACCACCTCAGTGCATTGATATGTAAACCAGGAGGTGATACCCTCCTAGCATGTAGGACAGTGTACACCACCCCAGTGCATTGATCTATAAACCAGGAGCTGTTACCCTCCCAGCATGTAAGACTGTGTACACCACCTCAGTGCGTTGATCTGTAACCCAGGAACAGTTACCCTGCCAGCATGTAGGACTATGTACCCCACGCCAGTGCATTGATCTGCAAACAAGAGCAGTTACCCTCCCAGCATGTTGGAATGTGTGCATCACCCCAGTGCATTGATCTGTAAACCAGGAGAAGTTTCCCGCCCAGCATGTAGGACTATGCACCACAACCCAGTGCATTGTTCTGTAAACCAGCAGCCGTTACCATCCAAGCATGTAGGACAGTGCACACCACCCCAGTGCATTGATCTATAAACCAGGAGCAGTTACCGCCCCAGTATGTTGGACTGTGTACACATCACAGTGCATAGTTCTGCAATCAAGGAGTAGTTATCTACCCAGCATGTAGGACCATGAACACAACCCCAGTGCATTGATCTGTAAACCAGGAGCACTTAGCCTCACAGCGTGTTGGACCGTGTACACCACCACAGTGCATTGACCAAAAAACCAGGATCAGTTACCCTCCCAGCATGTAGGACCGTGTACACACCAGTGCATTGTTCTGTATACCAGGATCAGTTACCCTCCCAGCATGTAGGAAAGTGTACACATCCCCAGTGCATTGATATTTAAACGAGGAGCTGTTACCCTCCCAGCATGTAAGACAGTGTACATCACGCCAGTGCATTGATCTGTAAACCAGGAGCAGTTACTCTCCCAGCATGAAGGACTGTGTACACCACCCCAGTGCATTGATCTGTAAACCAGGAGTAGTTACCCTGCCAGCATGTAGGACTGTGTACACCACCTCATTGCGTTGATGTGTAACCGAGGAGCAGTTCCCATCCCAGCATGTATGGCAGTGTACACCAGCCAAGTGCATTGATTTGTAAACAGGAGCAGTTACCCTCACAGCATGTTGGACTCTTTACATCACGACAGTGCATTGATCTGTTAACCAGCAGCAGTTACCCTCCCAGCATGTAGAGCTGTGTACACCACCCCAGTGCATTGACCTGTAAACCAGGAGCAGTTACCAGCCCAGCATGTAGGACTGTGTATACCACCCCAGTGCATTGATCTCTAAACCAGGAGCAGTTACCAGCCCAGCATGTAGGACTGTGTACACCATCCCAATGTATTGATCTGTAACCCAAAAGCAGTTACTCTCCCTGCAGTGCATTAAACTGTAAACCAGGTGCAGTTACCCTCCCAGCATGTAGGACAGTGCACACCACCCCAGTGCATTGTTCTATAAACCAGGAGCAGTTACCGTCCCAGCATGAAGGACTGTGTACATCACATCAGTGCATTGATCTATAATCCAGGAGCTGTTACCGTCCCAGCATGAAGCACCGTGTACATCACCCCAGTGCATTAAACTGTAAACCAGGATCGGTTGCTCTTCCAGCATTTAAGACAGTGTACACCAACTCAGTGCATTGACCTGCACACCAAAAGTAGTTTCCCTCCAAGCAAGTAGGACTGTGTACATCGCCCCAGTGCTCTGTTCTGTAACCCAGGAGAATTTACCCCCCCCAGCAGGTAGGACCGTGCACACCATCCCAGTGCATTGACCTATAAACCAGGAGCAGTTATGCTCGCAGCATGTCGAGCTGTGTGCACCACCCCAGTGCATTGATCCGTAAACCAGGAGCAGTTACCCTCCCAGCATGTAGGACCGTATACACCACCACAGTGCATTGACCTATAAACCAGGAGCAGTTACCCTCCCAGCATGTAGAGCTGTGTACACCACCCCAGTGCATTGATTTTTAATCGAGGAGCAGTTACTCTCCAAGCATGTAGGACCGTATACACCACCACAGTGCATTGACCTATTAACCAGGAGCAGTTACCCTCCCAGCATGTAGAACTGTGTACACCACCCCAGTGCATTGATTTTTAGACCAGGAGCAGTTACCCTCCAAGCATGTAGGACTGTGTACACTATCAGAGTGCATTGTTCTGTAAACCAGGAGCTGTTACTCTCCCAGCATGTAGGACCGCAGTGCATTGATCTGCAAACCAGGAGCAGTTACACTACCAGCATGTAGGACTGTGTACACCATCCCAGTGTATTGATCTTTAAACCAGGAGCAGTTACCCTCCCAGCATGAAGGACTGTGTACACCACCCCAGTGCATTGATCTGCACACCAGGAGCAGTTACTATCCCGGCATGTAGGACTGTGTACACCATCCCAGTGTATTGATCTGTAAACCAGGAGCAGTTACTATCCCGGCATGTAGAACTGTGTACACCACACCAGTGCATTGATCTGTAAACCAGGCGCAGTATCCCTCTCAGCATATCAGACGGTTTACACCAACTCAGTACATCGATGTGTATACCTGGAGAAGTTACACTCCCAGCATGAAAGACTGTGTATACCACCCCAGTGCATTGATGTGTTAACGAGGAGCATTTACCCTGTTGTGGTTCTGTTCGCCGAGCTGGAAGTTTTTGTTGCAAACGTTTCGTCCCCTGGCTAGGCGACATCATCAGTGCTTGGGAGCCTCCTGCGAAGCGCTTCTTTGATGTTTCCTCCGGTGTTTATAGTGGTCTGTTCCTGCCACTTCCGGTTGTCAGTTTCAGCTGTCCGCTGTAGTGGATGGTATATTGGGTCCAGGTCGATGTGTTTGTTGATGGAGTTTGTGGATGAATGCCATGCCTTTAGGAATTCCCTGGCTGTTCTCTGTCTGGCTTGCCCTATGATAGTAGTGTTGTCCCAGTCGAATTCATGTTGCTTGTTGTCTGCGTGTGTGGCTACTAAGTATAGCTGGTCGTGTCGTTTCTTGGCTCGTTGATGTTCATGTATGCGGATTGTTAGCTGTCTTCCTGTTTGTCCTATATAGTGTTTTGTGCAGTCCTTGCATGGTATTTTGTACACTACATTAGTTTTGCTCATGTTGGGTATCGGGTCTTTCGTTCTGGTGAGTTGTTGTCTGAGCGTGGCTTTTATGAGTCCTAATGGTCGCAGTAGTCTGGCTGTCAGTTCCGAGATGCTCTTGATGTATGGTAGTGTAGCTCGTCCTTTTGGTTGTGGTATGTCCTCGTTCCGTGGTCTTTCTCTTAGGCATCTGCTGATGATGTTGCGCGGGTATCTGTTTTTGGCAAATACCTTGTATAGGTGTTCCTCTTCTTCTTTTTGCAGTTCTGGTGTACTGCAGTGTGTTGTGGCCCTTTTGAATAGTGTCCTGATGCAGCTTCGTTTGTGTGTGTTGGGGTGGTTACTTTCATAGTTTCGGACTTCATCTGTGTGTGTGGCTTTCCTGTTTCCCCTTGTAGTGAATTCTCCGTTCGGTGTTCTCTACACCATCACGTCTAAGAACAGCCAGGGAATTCCTAGAGGCATGACATTCATCCACAAACTCCATCAACAAACACATCGACCTGGACCCAATATACCAACCACAACAGCGGACAGCTGAAACTGACAACCGGAAGCGGTAGGGACAGACCACTATAAACACCGGAGGAAATATCAAAGAAGCGCTTCGCAGTAGGCTCCCAAGCACAGATGATGTCGCCTAGCCAGGGTACTAAACGTTTGCAACAAAAACTTCCAGCTCGGCGAACAGAACCACAACAACGAGCACCCGAGCTACAAATCTTCGCACAAACTTCGTGCAGTTACCCTCCCAGCATGTAGGACTATGCAACGCACCCCAGTGCATTGATCTGTCAACCAGGAGAATTGACCCGCACAGGATGTAGGACCATGTACACCACACCAGTGCATTGACGTGTTAAACAGGAGCAGTTACCCTCCCAGCATGTAGTACTGTGCAACGCACCCCAATACATTTATCTGTAAACCAGGAGCAATTACCATCCAAGCATGTAGGGCAGTGCACACCACCCCAGTGCATTGATATAGAAACCAGGAGCAGTTACCGTCCCAGGATTTTGGACTGTGTACATCATCACAGTGCAGTGATCTGCAAACCAGGAGTAATTATCCTCCCAGCATTTAGGACCGTGTACATAACCCCAGTGCATTGATCTGTAAACCAGGAGCACTTACCCTCCCAGCATGTAGGACCGTGTACACCATCCTAGTGCATTGACCTATAAACCAGGAGCAGTTACCCTCCCAGCATGTAGGACCGTGTACACCACCCCAATGCATTGATCTGTAAACCAGGAGCAGTTACCGGTCCAGTATGTAGGACTGTGTACACCACTCCAGTGCATTGTTCTGTGAACCTGGATCAGTTACCCTCGCAGCATGTAGGAAAGTGTACACCTCCCCAGTCCATTGATCTGTAAACCAGAAGTTGTTACCCTCCTAATATGTAGGACAGTGTACACCACCCCAGTGCATTGATCTGTGAACCAGGAGCTGTTACCCTCCCAGCATGTAAGACTGTGTACACCACCTCAGTGCGTTGATCTGTAACCCAGGAACAGTTACCCTGCCAGCATGTCGGACTATGTACCCCACGCCAGTGCATTGAGCTGCAAACAAGAGCAGTTCCCCTCCCAGCATGTTGGAATGTGTACATCACCCCAGTGCATTGATCTGTAAACCAGGAGAAGTTTCCCGCCCAGCATGTATTTAATTGCAGTTGCCAATCCTCAGCTCACTTCCACATCAGATTAAAATTCCTCTATTATTTCTGATAATGTTCATCGCTATCAACGATAGCTCCTAATTGTATCGTCCATAAATGTAGTAACCTTCTTGGGAGTACTTGGAGTATGTTGTGCAGTTTTAGGCCCCTTATCTCAGAAGAGATGTACTGGCCTTGGAATGTGCTCAGAGGAGTTGCATGAGAATGGTCCCCGGAATGAAAAGCTTGACATATTAGGAAACTTTGAGGACTCTGGGTCTTTAATCAATGGACTTTAGAAGGATGAGAGGAGATCTAATTGAAATATACCGAATACTGAATAGCCTGGACAGAATAGATGTTGTGAAGATGTTTCCTTGGTTGAATAGACGAGAACCCGAGGGCACAGCTTTAGAGTAAATCAAACAGCTTTTAGAACGGAGATAAAGAGAAACGTCGTCAGCCAGAGAGTGGTGAATCCATGGAATTCAATGCCACAAAAGGTTGTGGAGGCCAGGTTAATAAGTATATGTAAGACTGAGATGGACAGGTTCTTGATTGTCAAGGGGATCAAAGGTTATGGCAAGAAAGCAGAAAAATACTGTTAAGAAACTTATCAGCCATGACTGAATAGTGGAGCAGACTCGATGGGCTGAATATTTCAATTTCTGCTCCTATGTCTTATGGTCCTCATCATGCCGTGTATATCCACATTCAGAATATTTATGTAAATAACAAATAACAAAGGTCTCAGCACCGACACCTGTGGCACACCATTCGCCATAGGCCTTCAGTCTGAGAAACAATCTTTAACCATCACCCTCTGCTTCCTACCATCGAGCCAATTTTGAATCAATTATCTAGCTCTCTCTGGATCCCATGTCACCTAACTCACCAACTAACCTGCCGTATGGGACCTTGTCAATAGTCTTACTAAAGTCCGTATACAGATCATCCATTGTCCTGCCCTTACCTATTCTCGCAGTTACCTCTTTGAAACAATTTAAAAAGATTTGCCAGACATTATTTCCTGCACAAAAATCTACGCTGACTATTTCTTATCAGACCTTGAATTTCCAAATGTTGGTTCATCCTGTCTCTCATTATCCACTCCACCAACTTACCTACCACTGATATTACTCTCACTGACCAAGAACTCCCTGGTTTGTCTTTGCTACTTTTCGTAAGCAATGGAACCACTCCATTAGTAAACGAAGAAGTAAAAACCTCTGCGAGGGCCACTGTAATTTCTTCCCTAGCCTCTCATAACATCCAAGGCTGGAAATGTTCATGCCCAAGGGTTTTATTCACCTTATTGTGCTTTAAGGTAGCTAATCCCTCCACTCTGGTAATATCCATGTGGTCCAAATCATTCCCACTTATTTCCATTATTTCCTTAGTACGCATGATTTGCTCCTCAGGAAACATGGAGGAGAATTACTGATTCAACAATTCCCCCCAACCTCCTGGTGATTTCACCCAAGGAAGGTCATGCTGATCATTAAGGAGATTCTGGATCAGTGGTGCTGGAAAAGCACAGCAATTCAGGCCGCATAGGAGGACAGGCAAAATCGACGATTTTGCCTGTCCTCGGATGTTGCCTGAATTGCTGTGCTCTTCCAGCACCACTGATCCAGAATCTGGTTTCCAGCATCTGCAGTCATTGTTTTTACATCCTTGATCATTAAGGAGACCTATTCTATCCCTAGCCACGCTTCCACTCTTGATCTAGTTCGAAAGTCTCTTGGGATTATCTTTAACCTTTTCAGAGAGATCCATGTCATACCATTTATTGATCTATCATTCCCCTCTTAAGGGTGCTTCTACACTTTGTATAGTCATCTAAGGATTGACCTGAGTCCGATATCTTAAATCCAATGTAGGCCTTCTTTACTTTCCTTACCAGAGCCTCAATGTCCCTCGCCGCCCAGGGATCAGATCCCCACTCACCCACCATCTTTCTAAGGAAAATAATCCTAATTTATTCAAACTCTCTTCATGGCTGGCATCCTCCATACCAGGCAACATCCCGGTGAACCTCCTCTGCACCCTCTCCAAAGCATCCACATCGTTTTGCTAATGTGACGACCAGACTGCATGCAGTATTCCAAATGTGGCTGAACTAAAGTCTTATGCAACTGTTACACGACCTACCAACACTTTTATTCAATAACGGGACCAATGAAGGATAGCATGCCGTATGCCTTTTTGACAACACGACTGATCTGCCTTGCTATCTTCAGGGAACAATGGATCTAAGCACCTAGATGTCTTTGTACATCAAATTTTCTATCAGACTTTCTATTTACTGTATATTTTGTTCTTGAATTGAAACTTCCAAAATGTATAGCCTCGCATTTGTCCAGATGGACCTCCATCTGCCATTTCTCTGCCCATCTCGCAAATCTATCTATATTCTGCTGTATTCTCAGACAGTCCCCTTCACTGTCTGCTACTCCATCAATCTTAGTGTCATCTGAAAACTTGCTAATGAAACAACTCAAGTCATTTATGTCTATCACAAAAAAAGAATGGTCTCAGCACGGGTTCCTCTGGGACATCACTTGTCACAGATCTCTGTTTGCAGAAGCTCCCTTCCATTATTACTCTCTGTGTCCTGTTACCTAATCAGTTCTCTATCCATCTAGCTAGAACACCAATGCAACTTCACCGTCTTCATCTTGGGGAAATTTATCAAACGGCTTACTAAAGTCCATCTATATGACATCTACATCCCTTCCCTCATCAATTAACTTTGTCACCTCTTCAAACAATTCTATTAAATTTGTAAGCCATGACCTTCCCTGCACAAAACCATGCTATCTAGCACTGAGAATTCCTTTTCTTCGAAATGGTATGTACTCTATCCCTCAGTATCTTCTCCAGTAGCTTCCTTACCACTGGTGTCAGGCTCACTGGTCTGTAATTACCTGGATATTCCTTAAACAAGGATATATCATTAGAAATTCTCCATTCCCCAGGGATCTCCCCCGTGTTCAAGGATGCTGCAAAATATCTGTTAAAGCACCAGCTGTTGTCTCTCTCGCTTCCCTCAGTAACGTGGGATAGATCGCATCCAGACCTGGGGACTTGTCCTTCTTCATGCCTTTTGGAAATCCCAACACATTCTCCCTACTTACGCAGACTTGACCTAGAGTAATCAAAGATCTATCCCTAACATCAACATCCATAATGCCCCTCTCATTGGTGAATACCAATACAAAGTACTCATTAAGAATCTCATCCACTTTCTCTGCCTCCAAGCATATCTTTTCTTCTTTGTCCTTGAGTGCGTCCACCCTTTCTCTACTTCACCCTTGCTCGTTATATATGAACAAAAAGCTTTGAGGTTTTCCTTAATCCTGCTTGCCTTGGATATCTCAAGACCCTTTTTGCCCTCTTAATTCCTCATTTCAGATTGGTCCTGCATTCCCAAAAGTCTTCCAAGGCTTCATCTATCTCCATTCACCTAGACATTCTGTACACATCCTTTTTCCTCTTAGCTACTCTCACTTTATCACTTGTCATCTGTGGTTTCCTAACCTTGCTATTTCTATCCTTCATTTTCACAGGAAAATATCTCTCCTGAACACTAATTAACCTCTCTTCAAAAGCCTCCCTCATATCAACTGTGGATTTCCCTTGATCCAACTGTTCCCAATCTACATTCCGCAGCTACTGCCGTATTTTGCTATTGTTGGCCTTCCTCCAGTTTAACATTCTTCCTTTAGGACCACTCTCATCGTTGCACATGACTATTGTAAATCTGATGGAATTGTGATCATTATTCCCAAAGTAATACCTGACTGAAACTTCAACTGCCTGGGCGGGCTCAGTGATAAACACCAGGTCTAGTATGGCCGCTTCCGGAGTTGAACTATTTCCATGCTGCTCTTGAAAACCCTCCTAGACGGTCCTTACAAATTCTGCTCCATCTAGACGTCGAACATCAGCGAATCCCAGTCAATGTTGGGACAATTAAAATATCCTATCATCACCATCCTGTCGTTCCTACATCTTTCTGTGATCTATCTTCATATTCGTACCTCTATCTAATGCTTGGTGTTGAGAGGCTGGTAGTACAATCCAGCATTGTTACCGCACCCTTTCTATTTCTGAGCTCTGCCCATATTGCCTGACTGCTCGAATGATGCCCTCCTTCAGCAAAGCTTTGATATCTTCTTTGACCAGTAACGCTTCATCTCCACCTCCTTTACCTTCCTGTCTACCCCGCCTGAAGCATTAATGTCCTGGGATATTTCATTGCCAAACACGACCTTCCCTCAACCAAGTCCCAGCAATAAAAATAACATTATATTCCCAGGTACTACTCCAAACCCTAATTTCATCTGCCTTACCTGCTATACTTCTTGCATTAAAACTACCAGTCCCTCTGTGTTCATTCTCCGCTCCTGCTTCCTCTTCCCCTCAGCCATGCTGATTTCATTATCTGGTTCCTTCGACTTTAGTTACAACCCCCTTTCTGTTCAGCAACCTCCTCATTTGTTTCCCGATCCCCTGCCACATTAGTTTAAACTGCATCAACAGCGTTAGCAAAAGCACCCCCTAGGACATTGTCTCCAGTCCTACCTAGATGTAAACCGTCCAATTTGTAATCGTCCCACCTCCCCCAGAACCAATCCCAATGTCCCAAACATCTGGACCCCTCTCTCCTGCACCATCTCTCAAGCCACACATTCTTACTGATTATTCGATCATTCTTACTCTGACTAGCACTTGACACTGGTACCAATCCTGAGGTTATTACCTCTGAGGTCCGAATTTTTTATCTTGTTTCCTAACTCCCTAAATTCTTCTTGTAGAGCCTCAACCCGACGGCACATTAATGTGGGGAGAGTTCATTGAGGCATATAATATATTAGGAATACTATATTAGACTAATGAATGGGCTATGTAACTCCAAATAATGTTGATCTTGTTCATGAGAATCGTGTTTTTGAATGTCCTGCGCATTGTAACCACTACGCCTTACTCTGTCCAAGTTTATTTTTCACCCTATGATCTGTGTGTCCTTGCATACTGTCATCTGCCTGTACTGCTCGCAAATAAAGCTTTCACTGGACTTAGGCTCATGTGACAATAAATCTAATACGTTAATTATTTCTCACCCAAACAGTGTCTCTTTTACAAATAACTGATTGTCGCTAACTCTCACGTTCCAAGGTAACCATCCCTCCTTGTCTCATATCACTACAGATTAAATACTCAGTCTCATCACTGTCTCATCGTGGTGTCATCATCTCAGGGATTAGACTGCTGTTACTTGTTTGAGCTGTGCCTGTGGTAAGGAGATCATACCTCTTCACAGAGCCCCAAATACACTCTCATCAAGGCCCTACAAATACAGGAAGACGGCTTTACTTATGCACTTGAACCATATTACAATGAAGGACAGCATATTATATAAGATGCTCAATACTTAACGCCCTTGGAGGTGCTATATTTGGTGATTCATGATTAAGGACATTCAGGTCCTTTTGAAAAACACTTCTAAACCTTATACCATTTGATTAATACAAAATGTTTATTTATCACATCCAAATCATTTCTATGCCTTGCAAACTGTTGTGGTTCAAACACCGAAACATGTGATATCCCATGCGTAACTGCCTTCG
>NC_057717.1:6719066-6738127 GCF_004010195.1 Chiloscyllium plagiosum | reverse complement strand
TACTGTCATCTGCCTGTACTGCTCGCAAATAAAGCTTTCACTGGACTTAGGCTCATGTGACAATAAATCTAATAAGTTAATTTTTTCTCACCCAAACAGTGTCTCTTTTACAAATAACTGATTGTCGCTAACTCTCACGTTCCAAGGTAACCATCCCTCCTTGTCTCATATCACTACAGATTAAATACTCAGTCTCATCACTGTCTCCTCGTGGTGTCATCATCTCAGGGATTAGACTGCTGTTACTTGTTTGAGCTGTGCCTGTGGTAAGGAGATCATACCTCTTCACAGAGCCCCAAATACACTCTCATCAAGGCCCTACAAATACAGGAAGACGGCTTTACTTATGCACTTGAACCATATTACAATGAAGGACAGCATATTATATAAGATGCTCAATACTTAACGCCCTTGGAGGAGCTATATTTGGTGATTCATGATTAAGGACATTCAGGTCCTTTTGAAAAACAACACTTCTAAACCTTATGCCATTTGATTAATACAAAATGCTTATTTATCACATCCAAATCATTTCTATGCCTTGCAAACTGTTGTGGTTCAAACACCGAAACATGTGATATCCCATGCGTAACTGCCTTCGGTCCATAAAAGTGCAAGAAGCTCAGTATTGCTTCCACTGACCAATCCAGAATCCCTGTGGTATATCCATCTCCCCCCTTCCCCGTACTCTAACTTCCTTTGTTCACTTGTTAGCAACAATGTAAAAAAGTATTCTGCAAATTCAAATACACCATTCCCACTGGTTCTCTTTGTGGATGCATTAACACAAACTCCACAGGTTCCTCAACGTTGATTTCCGGTTTCTAGGTCTAAGCACACTCTGCAAAGTCACACCGTGGTTTCCCAAGTGTAGAGTTATAAAATTTCTCTCAGAAGGTTTTAATATTTTCCTCAGACGTGACATTAAAGTACCCGTTTTTTTTTCTTTTGTTTCCCCTCCCACTACGGTTTTAAATATTTAGGATTACAATTGCTACTGTCCAGTCTGAAGGAACCAGAATTTCCAGAGTCTAAAGAATTTTGAAGGGTAATCAATACTTTTTTCTTGTCATTACAACATTTAAAAGACATTTGGATAAGTACATAATTAAGAAAGGTTTGGAGGAATATGGGCCAAGTGCGGGCAGGTGGGACTAAATCAGTATGGAATTAGAAAATCAGCATGGACTGGTTGGACCGATGGGTCTGTTTCTGTCCTGTATGACTCTATATCTCTTTCACTAGGCTGCAATGCCATTTTTTGAAAACTCTGGGATGGAGCTCATTTCGTGCAGTAATTTGCCAAACTTACATTGAATTCGTTTTTTTGAGTAAGTTCTCTTTATTAATTCTAATCAAGCACAGTTTCTTATTTTCACCGGTCAGTCTTTCCCACAGTATTTCTGGAAGATTTTCGGTACCTTTCATTGTGGAGACAACACGAAGGTATTACCCTCAGCAGGAGACAGAGATGAATTCCGTCACTGTGTGAATACATCAGAGCAATGCAATTGAGAGATGATGGACGTGAAAACCACTCCTGCTCAGAAAGTTCTAGAATCAAAACAGTTCAATGAAACTGCCACTTCCTGGTCACTGACAGAATAGTCCTCTCCCTCGTGCGAGGTTACAGGTTATGCTGAAACAGGTGACACAAAGATGTGACCACCTCATTTTAGAATCAAATTGACTTCATACTTTGCACCGGGCCTAGGTCCAGGTCGAGGAAAGAAAAAGTTTGCGATCAAAATATGTGTAATGAGAAGATATGCCAGAAGAGAATTACAACTGGAAAGGTGTGGATGATGGCTTATTCAGAAACAGCATTGTCGCAGAAGTGAAGACTGACGATATTGTGAAGGTGGTCCTGGACAGGTTTTGCGGGAGACAGAATATTGAGATATAAATCAGTTCAGGAGAAAATGGGGAAATCGTGGTTATGAACACTTTTGATTCTCCTCGGATATTTGTCAGTGAAGGATGTGAAATTCATGGAATAGAAATGGAGTTTGTAATTGAAAGCGACGACAATAATTTGGATCTTTGCCAAATAGACATAACAGAGAAAACGATGACGTTCACAACGGGTTAGAGAATTATGAAATGTGCAGAGATAGGCTCACCAGGAACACCAACCATAGCGAGGATAGGATAGTAACCTGCCTGAATAATCATCAGTACACAGAGCCATTTGAGATGTTGTTACTACACTGACGTCTCCTCCACCACAACAACTTCCAATACAAAAATGGTCTGGGCACAACTGCCCTTAACATACAGAAGAAATACGGATTTCTATGGATTTTACTCTCACAGCTCTTACCAGTTAATTGTTTATCATTTATACAATGCAATTCTATAATCTGTTTGTAAAGATGCAAACATCTTATTGCACAGTTTGCATGCCTTTTCATTTTTAGATCTTTTTGTAGCCTTCGCGCAAAAGAAAATGTTCTGTTTAAAATTGACCTGTTTATTGGGATTCAAGGGTCAGACACAGTACGTATTTTTCATGAGTTAAGAAACAGAAAGGGATAGAAGACAGTGGCTGTGGAGAATGATGAGGAGAAAAGTGACATCCCCACCAGTCCCCAATGTCTTCTTGACAGACAGAATAAAATTAAATGCAGAGAAAGAAACATAATGCATTCGGAAGAAGGAATGGCAAGTGACAATGTAAACAAAACAGAATCATTTGAAATGGAATGGCTGAACAGTGATTGGTGTGTGTAGATATATAAGATTGCTCATATGTGTGCACCATATTCAGAATGAGCAAGAGACACAGTTAACAAAAATGATGCATGCGATGTGTAAAATTTATAAAATATTAATATGTTGTTTAATCTTCATCTGAGATGTTATGTTCCCCTTCTCTCAACGTACCCTCTGCTTCCTGCCCCTTTCTGGCATTCGCTGACCTAATCTCTCATGCTTATCGGGAAGTATGTTTTACATTCCTGCTTCTGGTGTTCCAACTTATTTCAGTTAATCCATTTCCTACCAGGAAACATATACATTGGCCAGACTAGGTTCTGTCAACAGTTCGTGCCTGTCATATTGATGGAGATAAAAGTTCTGACATCAGACCCAGCATTTCAACGTATTAATCTGTTGTTCATACACTGTGTAAAGGACAATGGCACACAGGAATTGTCAAACCAAATACAGAAGTGCATCTACTTCTATCAATCATGTAGACTTCTATATTTTTTTTACATCTGCACGTCTATATTCTCTTTCTCTCTCGCTCTCTGTTTTCCCTATCCTCCAATCGTTCTTCGTGCCCCATGTCTCAAACCTCCCTCCTTCAGTTTACATCTATTGCTCACTTTTGGATGAGATGGCTTATAATTGATAATGTAACTGAAAAGATATGAAGGTGACATTCCAGAGTTAATTGGAAGGGGAGGTGAGCACGCAAAGATGCTTAAGCAGCAATGGCAGTAGTTTCTGGAGATAATTCAGCAGAACATCAGAAATTTATCCCAAGTAAGAAGAAAGATATTCAGTGGAAGACCAGGCAGCCATGAGTGATAACGAACTCAGGAACAGCATAAAAAAAGGAAATGTACACAATGTGGTGAAGATTATTGGGAATCTAGATGATTATGAAGCCTATAAATTCCAGCACGGATAACTAATACCAACAAATGGGAGGAGAGGGTGAAATCTGATATTACGCTTGTTAATCATGTAAAAGAACGTTGCAAGAGATTTATAGATATATAACAAGGAAGACAGGGAGTAAAGAACAAACAAAGGAATGTTGAAAAATGAAGCTTGAATAGTTATGGGAAGCAATGGAATGGCAGGAATTTAAAATTTTGCAACGGTATTCACAGCGGAAGACACCAGCAAAATGCCAGAACTTCAAGACAGTCAGGGGTTAGACGTGAGTATCGTGACCACCAGTAAAGAGAAGGTGCTGTGGGAGGTGAAGTTGGATCAATCAGCGAGTACAGTTGGACAACACACCGTAGTTCTAAAGAGATACTGAAGGTGATTATGGAGGCATTGCTGGTGATCTTTCTGGAAACTTTGAAGTGAGGGAGACTGTTAAATGTAAGGAGAGAGTGACACAGAAGGCAGATAATTATAAATGGCCAAGCAAGTTGAAACAGTTGCATAGGCGGTCTTAATGGATCCTTAGGTTTATGAATAGATGTGTGGAGTATAAAAACAAGGAAGTTGTGAAGTATATTGGACGTGGTGTGATTAAGCTACAGCATAACAAGAGTTACATTTACAATGCTATTGCGAACAGCAGACTTGAAAGTACGGTTCAAACAAAGGAAATCAGTTCGAAGCAGACAGGAGCATTAGTGACAAAGAGAGCGTTTCCTAGACCCTGGAGTTAGAGTGTTGAGATAAGCTTGTCAGTAAAGAGACTAAAAAATGTATAAAAAGCACAATAAAATCTGTTGCTGCGGAGCTCTCATCGTGCAACTATGTAGCCAATACATATGAAGCTGAAAACGCACAGCAAGTCAGACAGCATTCTAGGAACCTGAAAGTCAACGTTTCAGGCTGATAGACTTCATCAGGATTGGGGCGGGGGAAGGGGAACCGGGAAGTATATAGAGGGAGGGAAGTGGGGCTGGGAGAAGCGTAGGTGTGATGGCGATAGGGAATGAAAGTCGGGGGATATTGTGATTGGCCAGTGGGAAGGGTGCAGCGGATATGCGAATGGAAAGATGGACAGCTTAGGTCAGGTCAGGGAAGGGGAGCATGAGATAAGGCTGTGGTTGGAAAGAACTTGAAGCCAGTGAAGTCAATATTGAGACCATTGAGCTGTAATCTCCCCAGCTGAAAGATCAGGTTGTGTTCCCTAGTTTCAGTTTGGCCTCACTCTGACAGTGGAGGAGGCCAAGGATGGACCTTTCGCTGGATGAGCTGAAATGGGGTGGAAGTTCGGGAGTACTTGAAATGGATGGCAACTGGAATGTCGGGTTGATTAAAGCGTGCAGAGAGCAGATGCTTCATGAATATGTTCCTAAGTCTCACTTTGATCTCCCTGATAGAGAGGAGACCACATCGGGACTTGGAGACGTGCTTGGTGGGGTAGGATCAGGCTCTGTATGGAGCACCAGCGCTCTGAATGCAACAACCAACCCGACTTTTCAGTTACCATCCATTTTAATTCCCCATTCAACTCGTCCGCGGACATGCCCATCCTTAGCCTGTCCACTGTCAGAGGAACACCACCTGAGATTTTACCTTTGGAGCTGATAGCTCAATGGCCTCAATATTGAAAGCAGCAACATCAAATTCCCTCCCCCCGCAGCCTTATTCCATGTCCCTTCTCCCTGACCGAACCCACACAGTCCATCTTCTCACTCACATATCTGTTCCACCCATCCCACTGACCAATCACAGTAACCTCATACATGCATGTATACACCACCATCATGCCTACCCTTCACTCTTCCATATCCCCTCACTCCATTTCTGGGCTGCCCTCCACCTCACCAGTCCTGACGAAAGGTCCAAGATAATAATATTGCCTTGTTGCTCCTCTGATTCTGTCTGGTCTGCTGTGTTTATCCAGCTCCCCTTATCCAGCTTCAGGAACCATTCCTGAAGAAGGGCGTATGCCCGAAACGTCGATTCTCCTTTTCCCCGGATGCTGCCTGACCTGCTGCGCTTTTCCAGCAACACATTTTCAACTCAATTAAGGAACCCAAGTCCCCCCTTTCCAATCTAATTTATACTCATTTTACATTTGATTCTCGTTTACCACAACCAAAAGTGCGTTTGTCAGTGGCATTGCGCCTCCACATCGTCTGTGTCCCGTCACCCCTCCTCTACCTCTGGCAAGTGATTAAAAAAATGTTTCCAATCCTTTTCTATTCTGAAGAAGTGTCACACTGGACTTGGAACGCTAACTTTGTTTCTCTGTCTCCGTACATGCTGCAGATCTGCTGTGTTTCTCCAGAAATGAACAAAACACATTTTCAGTAAAACAAATAAATGTGGATACCGGAAATCTGAAACCAGAATAAAAAAAAGAATCTGTGAGCATGGAAGAACGATCATTGGAACCTATGATTAACTCTACTTTCACTCCACAGATGCTGTCAGACCTGCTTAACCTCCGCAGGAATTTCTGTTTTTCAACACGTTACAAAGATGTGTCTCAACATTGCTCAATCCCCCTGTCCAACCTGGAGCACCATATACCGGGAAGTGAAAGATAACACAGGATGCACAAATTCATTGGTTCTGAAACTACGTAAGGCTGGCATCATTGACACTACAGAGCTCTTACTCTTCGTCAGGGAGAGAAACAGAGTGATATGTATTCACTCTAAACACAGAAAGGGAAGGGAAAAGAAACAGATGAATATATTAAAGCGTGTTGAGGAATGAGACAAACTGTAAGTATGACACCATGGAGAGACCCGCAGTGCAATTAAGATATAAAATTGGACGTGTACCACGTCAGAAACCAGAGTAGGTCACTGTGTACATGGCTGATAGGTGAATGAGTCTCGGTGTGAACTGGGGAACAGGCAGCAGAACTGTATTGGAGTTATTGCAGCTCAAACCGTGTATTCCATGTGGTGCTGTAGACCGCAGCAACAACGGAAGCAGAATTATATTTAAGTTTAATCTGTAACCTTTTGACTCGGCTAATCCCTCAGTCTAACATTATCATCAAGCTGATCTACAGTTCAGTGAAGAATGTGGGGAAACATGCCAGGGTCAGGACCATGTGTGCCTAAAACTGATGAGAATCCGTTAAAGCCACCACACTTGACTGGTTACATTCCAAACAGCAGAACTAACAGCGATAGAGAGGGCGCAATGATCCCAAGTCTAACAGATCAGATCGAAGTTCAGCAGTCCTGTCACACCCAGTCATAAGTGGATGAGTCAACTCACTGCAGGACAGGGTCATACACATGTCCACATCCTAAATAATGAAACAGCCCTGCACATCAGTGCAATAGACAAGGATTCGTATCTACACCATACTCATCCAGAAGTGTTGAGTTTATGATTCAACTCATCTCGCCAGGGTGCTCACAGAATCATAGATTTGATTCGCTCTATGTGACATGACGAAACATCCAACACATTAGATATGATACAGGCAATGTACAACAAGGCTTGGCCCTGGGGAAGCTGTTTCATTCATTTCCAATTCTGACATCTATTTCGCAATGTGGAAAATTACTATGACAAGTCCCTTAAGGGAAAATAATTACAGTATGACCAATATCACCTCTTCAATTCCATCAGGACAGTCAAATTGGTGGGAGTTCTTTTTGACAGAGCTGTCAAGCAGCCCAAAAATTACCTGTTCAGTGTGGTTTCCAATAGGTCCCCATGTGGAGATGGTGCTGTTGTGGAAATGTCACTAGATTACTAATCCAGACCGGGCTAATTCTCTGGCAATCAGTGGAAGTTAAAAATAATTAATGAAATGTCGAGATTTAAAATTTGGTGTCAGTAACAGTGACCTTGAAGCTTATGTCGATTGTTAACATCATTTGCTTCCCCAATGTACTTTCAGGAAGTGAATCTCCAGTGCTTTCCTGGTCTGGCCTCAAAGTGACTCCAGACGCACAGTCATGTGATAAACTCTTTAATGGTCTCTGAAACAGCCAAGCAAGTCACTCAATTGTATCAAACTGCTCCGAGATCTTAAAGGATAACCCGGATAGAACAGCTGGCAGTAGCCTCGTTATCAGAAAAGGGAATGGGAAACAGTCTTATCGACCCTGCAGAGACCTCCTTCCTAACATATGAGAGCATGTGACAACATTTACAGAGCTTTCCCACAGACTGCACAGAAACATGGGCAAAGGAGTAGGTCATTCAACACAGCGAGCCTCCCACATTCTCATCATGGCTGAGAATCTCCTCATTACATTTCTCCTACAGCAAACTGAGATATATTGCAATTGATTCTGTCAATCGAATGTTTGAGATGTTTGCGAATAGCTGGACCCCAAGAACATATTCCTGAGATACTCCACGAGCCTTCGTTTCCAATAAAATGCTCCTTTTATTCCAATGTTTCCGGTCTAAGTGCTCCTTTGCTGGAGCTTGTACACTCGACCTGCTTTCTTTTTCTTATTTTCTCCCCTACTTTTGTCTCTGTAACTTTCAAGCTGGACCCAGGATTTGGACCTCAAGCTGAGTCCAGTGCGGAGGAGAGTGAGACCTTACTTCCTTCTCCGAAGCAAGCACATGACCTGGAATTGGCAGCTGCTACATCAGCAGAGGTAACGTCGATGAGATAGGGCTAAGCAGCAAAAGATGATGTCTGAGGATTAGAGACTTGTTGCTGATTGGGTCCTGCACTGGTAGAGATGAAGCGGATAGTGGAAGGCCATCATGGTAAAAATGATGAGGTAGGTTTAGCAGTAAGAGACATGCCTCTGACATTGGAATGGTTTGGCACAGGGGGCAATGAGCCGATGATGGTGGAGTATCTCCCAATGGCAAAGATGGTGCCTGAGGATCATCATCTTAAATGTTGCTGGAGCCTGGTGTAGATGGTGATGTAGATGTCAAGGAGGGATTGGGTTGCAGGGGTGGTCGATGGTGGGGAGCTGGCTCATAATCCATCAACTCTCTTCAAGCTATATCCTTTGTTTATTCCATTTTCTTCAATTATTCAAAATGACACCACTTTGTGGCAACACATGGAAGCTTTTCGCTGTATGTTATTGTAGTTATCCTGTAAAATACACCTGGTCATAAAATCAACATCAAAAAACTTTTACTCACTCTTTCCTGCCAGCTGTCCCATTCTGAAACTATGTCCAAATATTTGCCACAACCCCATAAGATTTGATTTTGCACACTGGGCTTGAGACTTCAGCAAAAATCTTTCTGAAAATTTTCCCTCGTAATCTTATCCTTCTGAATCACCTCTCCCTCAGCCTTCTCTGCTCCAAAGTAAACAACCCAATCTTACCCAGCCTCTCTTCATAGCTGATATGCTCCATCCCAGGGAACATCCTGGTGAATCTCCTCTATATCCCCTCCAATACAATTACATCCTTCCTGTAATAAGGTTTCCAGAACTACACACACTATTCCATCTTGGCCTAACCATAGACTTTATAACTCTGGCAATGTAAATGTTGATGAATGAAGGCTGTGCCTACGGTTCCCGCTGCCTTCTTAACTAACCTATTAACCTCAGTCAAAAAGTGTGTTGCTGGAAAAGCACAGCAGATCAGCCAACATCCGAGAAGCGGGAAAGTTGATGTTTCGAGAATAAGCTCTTAATCAGGAATGTGACCCATCATGACTGATGAAAAGCTTATATTCGAAATGTCGACTCTCTTGCTCCTTGGATGCTGCCTGACCGACTGCTTTTCCAGAACTACACTTCGTGATTCTGATCTGAAATATCTGCAGTCCTCACTTTTTGCCTAAATTGTTAATCTGTGCAGTCACATTCAGGGATCTGTGGAGAAACACCCTCTGAGCTTCCTAGTGAGCTGCCACTCATTGTATACCCCTATTTTTGGTTCCTTCTTCCAAAGTACATCACCTCATATTTATCAGGGTTACTTTCCATCTGACCATCTGACTATTCCATCTGTATCTTCCTGTAACATAAGGCCTTCCTCCTCAATGCCAACCACAGGGCCAATCTTTGTGTCAAACACAAACTTAATTATTACCCTCACCCATCCCCGTATACATTCACATCGAGATCATTTATGAATGCCACAAATAATAAGGGACACAGCACTGATCCCTGTGGTACACCAGGGGACACTGTTCTCCAGTCACACAAACAGCCTTTTGTCTCCACCCTCTGTCTCCTGCCAATAAGACAATGTTTGTTGTCACTCACTAAGTTACCTTGATATCATGACTCTTTTTTTTTAAAGTCAGTGTCATATATGGGGCTTTGTCAAAGGCCTTACAGAAAAACCATATAAACAACATGCTCGAAAATATACAATGACATTCATTTGGTATGACTTCTCCCTGATGACGTCATGCAGGCTATCCTTAATTAAAATTTGCCTCCCTAAATAGAGATCAATTTTCTCCTTTCCTATTTTCTCCAGTACTTACCCTAACACTGGTCTAATACTGACTGGTTTACAGTTCTCCGTTCTATTTCCACCATCCTTCCCGTAATGTGGGACCGCATTAGTTGTTCTCCAGTCATCTGGCAATTCCAACTTCTCTGTGGCCAGATTCGACTTAAAACCTTGAGCCAGGGCCTTTTGCCCATTGTCTCTAACAGCAGCCTGTGATACAACTCATCCAGATCTGGCAATCAGTCCAATTTTATACCAGCCAAAGCCTCCAATCCCTGCTCACACCTTATATGAATCTGTTCAACAGCTTCCCAATCTATCTTCTTGAATTCTGTCCCTGTATCCTCTTTCTCCCAAGTAAAACAGATAAGGAGCTTTCATGTAACAATCGATCAATGTTGTCCAGCTTCACACACAGAGAGCTCCCTTGGTCTGTAATGGGACCTAGTTATTTCCTGGTTATTCTGTTCTGATTAATGTACGTGGAGAACATCTTGGGATTCTCCCTAACCTTGTCTGGCAGCACATCTCCCTGCCCCTGTGTCAGTTAATCTTGCCTCTAATAAGATAGGCATGAAAGTAACTTTAGATTCTCTTCAATTTCATAGTTCTCTGCAGGAAATTATCTTGTGTGGATATTCAACATTCCGCACGTGTCCTTGCCTTCACTTTCCCATCATAATCGAGAGAAGTGTTTGATCATCCTTATGTTTCTTGTCCGTTTGCATTATATTTTAAATTTCATTATCAGTTCATTGGTCCTGAAATATCTCTGAATCCATGGCTTCCAAGAATACCTGGAATTTTTCTGAGCTGCTTCCTTTGATCTAATGCAATCTTTAACTTCTTTTGTGAACTATCGTTCAGTCACCTTACCCCTTTGCTGTTTGAACTGTGGTGGACATGTGTATATTGTACATTTTAATGTGTTTATTTAAACAACAACCATTGCCTGTCTTCCAGTAAATCTTTTTCATGTACATCTCCAATTCACTGACGCTAATTTGTGCCTCATAATTTCGTGATTTGCATGACTCAGGTATATAACCATAATTTAAAAAAAAACTGTTTTGTATTCAGACGTCATATAAAATTCAAAAAATTATAATTACTATTCCTGAAACCTCCTTTTCAGCAGGGTCTTCAATTAGCTCTTCCGATCACATGACATCAATGTCAAAACAGCTTGACCTCTACCTCAGTGCTCAAATACTGTTAAATGAAACCATCTGAAATCGATTTACCCTGCATTATTATTCACGTGGGTTAACGCGGTTTAGAAATAGTTTGAAATTGTTCATTATTGCTGTGGTACCCAAAAACCTGGGTATCTAATTTCCTGTTTTATACCATACCCAACATTTGTATTGCAAATTTCACTTTGATATATAACTCCCATCAATCTTTGCTTCTCCTTGCTGTTTCTAAGCTTCACCTTACCAGATTCTGTGGAATCTGACTGATGTGGCCTCTGGGGAGATTAATGGTAGATTCACGTGAGATATTTGATGAAGCTTATTTGGACGTTGAGATAATCTCGTCATGCTATTCATTCTTCTCAAGTGTTGTTATGACATTTTCACCAGATCTCTCGTTCTGCTGGAGGAATAGACAAGGACAATGATCTTTCAACAATGCTATGCATTCCCCCAGACAGCTGAGACTGCTCTAAACTGGGTGAGAACTTTACATCAGGCTGGTAAAGTGTTGCTGATGTTGTACACGATCATTATCAGATCACGTCTATAGTCGTGTGCACAGACTTCGTCTCCTCATTGAAGAAAGGAGATTGTTATATTGGAAGCAGCTCAGAGATGGTTTCCTCAACTAATTCCTGCAAACAAGGGGTTGACTTATAAGGAAAGGATGATCAGTTTGATCCAATACGCATTAGAGCTTACAAAATGAAATGTGATCTTTTTTTTACATCGAACACCGGATAGAGTCAGCAACAGAAGCCAATTACGCAGCCAATTCCATTTCTCCAGCCTGTTACACAAGAACAGCAGAAGGATATTCAGGCCTTCGAACCTGTCACACCAGAACAGGACGAGGTTATACAGCCACTAGAGCCTATACAGTTACAGGAGGAGGTCAATCAGTTCCTCGAGTCTATAACGCTGCACTCAGTGTAGGCCATGAGGCACCAGTATTCTGTTATGCAGCAACAGGATCAGTCCATTCATCCTCCTCAAGTCTCTTACACAGGAACTGGAAGAGATGGTGGACTAGAATAACAAAAGGACATTCAGCACGAGAATTAAAGAAGGTGATAAAATTAATTAGGACTTGTTATGGAAAGGTGGAGGTAATTCACCCATGTGTCTGTTGTATGGGAACAGGACGAGACAAATCACTCGTTCGAACCCATTTCAGGGATGCAGGAGGTGATTGTTCAGTATCTCGAGCCTGTTGTGAAGGAATATGAAGAGCTCTTGAGCCCCTCAAAATGTTATACAGCAACAGGAAGATTCCACAATCCTTCAGGCTTCAGACGTATTAGCAGGAGGAGGGGAACCAGATCGTGAATCTGTAAATCAGGACATTCCGGCCATCGAGACTGTAATGTCGGAACACCATGGGGAGATTCAGCCCATTGAGCGTATAAACCAGGAACTGAGTGAATCCGTTCAGACACTCGTGCCTCTTACGCAACGCTTGGAGCAGATCTTTTAAAGCTTTGTGCCTGTTACACAGGAACATGGGAAAGGGAACGGAGAGTTTACAAAACGGTTTGGAATTAGAATAATCATCTTCACTTGTCAATAAAAGGTTGTGAACATACTGTTGGGAATTAAGGGAAATTGTGAGAATCCATTATTAATTAATTAACAACAGGGGATTTGCAAAGTCGAACCAGAATATATCAGAATCAACATGATATTTTAAGGATTTATTTGCTCGAGTTCTTTAAAGATGTGACAAACAAAGTAGACAAAAGGGACCCTGGAGAAGTAAAGTACCTGGACTTTGAAAAGGCATTGATTAAACACTGCACAAAATGTTAAGCTGCAAAATAAGTGGACACGGGTTTGGGAGGAAGTTGTTCGCCTGGACAGTGGGCTGGTGAGCCAACAACATGCAGAGAGATGGAATATTCGTTTCGTAAATGATTGGCAACTTTTGGGGTTCCATAGAGTTCAGACGACATGTCCGACAATTTACCATCCATTGTATTACTTGGATGAGAGGAGAGAAAACACTAAAGCCACATTTTCAGCTGACACTAAAACAAGTGGAAAAGTAGGTTGATCTAATGAAGATGTAGAACATTTACAAATGGACATGAACAGTTTAGATGAGTGTGCCACCTCTGGCAACTAAAATGTAACGTGGATAATATGGGAGTAACCATTTTGGTCAGAGTGATCGGACATGATATGGAAATGGAGAGCAACTTCAGAGTCTTATGTGCAGAGGCATCTGTGTGTCCTTGTGCATACCACAGAAAACTCACGTGCAGGTACAGCAGGGAATAAGAAAGGGAAGTGCAATTTCAGCATTTAATTGCAAAAGAATACAGTATAAAGGGAGGGAAGAATTACTGCAATTCTGCAAGGTATTAGTGATACTGTAACTGACATTCTGTGTTCAGGTTTGCTGCCCTTACTGCAGAAGGTATGTAGTTACAATGGAGATACTGAAGCTTTAGGATTAGGCAGAGCAGATTTAAAACAGGGGTGAGGAGAACTTACTTCTCTCAAAAGGTTGTGAATCTGTGTAAAGCACTGCCCCAGATTGCAGGGGATGTTGGGACATTGAGTAAATGAAGGGGTATGGATAGCGGGCAGGAATGTGGGACTGAGACCGCGATGATGTCAGCCATGATTGTATTCAATGGCAGAACAGACTAACGGGGTTGGATTGCCGACTGATGCTCCTCGTTCTTATTCTGCCCTTCGACGCTGTTAGTCAGGAATGGGGAAGGTCTAGGTATCAGACAGGAAGCAGGCACTCCGGATAAATCCGTCTTAATCAGTTCGAAAGAACGTAACCAGTGGTGGCACATAGTGACCAGTGCAGTGTCTTCAACTGTTTACAATAAATATCAATGATCAAGAGGATAGAACAGATGTGCTGCTACTAGGTTTGGTAAGATAAGCAAGACATTAAGTTATCAAGAGAGAGTGGAAAGTCTGCAAATTGATATGAAAGATGAAGCCAATGAACAATACATTGCCAAGTGGAGTATAACGGAATGTATAACCTGCCAGCTTTTTCAGGAAGAATGGAAGGCAGCATGTTACTGAAATGCAGAGAGATTACAGAACATAGTTTTGCAGTGTGTACTAGAAGGTTCAGTTTGACCCGTTTAGACATGGGGAGTGTTGTGCCGTCTCCCTGGTGGTCTGCTCCTTGATTTTCCTGGTGGTCCCAATGCTCTCAGTACGCACGGGATAGTTTGATGTGGTTAGTTGGCGGAGGGGAATGATGAGGGGAAGGTGTTTTGAGCCGTGTGCCTCGGGGATAGCCTTTAACCGAGAGACTATCCTTTCTTTCCGAATGGAGACCCAAAGACAATGGGGATGGCTGACTGCTTCTGAATGAAGAGGCTGCGGCTGCTGCCAGGGCAGTGAGTATTCGCCAACATGATGTACTGTGCGTAGACACACTGTAATATCAATGAGGTTAGAGTTCCTTCAGTTCCTCTAGCTCTCGCTACCGATATTGGGACACCACAGAGCCATGTACGTCATCGGGAATCCTGCTATCCTGGGAAAACATGGGAACACCTGGCATCTCTTTGCTGAGGGAGAAAATATTCACCTCATCCAGCATATATATCCTTCGTTACTGAATGGTGACATTGATGCTGAGATATTGGGAGATGATGGATATGTCACCTACTCCTGCCCGGAAAATTCCAGAACATAAAAACTGAATGAAACTGTCACTCTAACAGCCATTGGCAGCACCGTCCGCCCCCTGGTGTGTGGCTGCAGGTCATGTTGAAGGACGTGACACCACTCTGTGACCAGCTCCTTGTTCAATCACGATCCCCTCATACGCTGCTTCTGGGCTAAGTGTAGCTTGGGAAGCTGTTACTGGAAAACCGGGGCAAATACAGCTGATCCCTTACCCCACCCACACTCACTCCGTGGTTTCAGAGCTTCGCCTCTCTGCGGCCTCTGCTCCATTTGTTGTTCTTGTTACACACCCAGATGCTGTAACTACAGTGCCCATGCTTTATCCAGAGTCAGGTCTCCAAATCCTCAGGTCTCCCTGAATACCTAAGGCAACTCAAAGCACAACCTCCAGCATACCATCCCAGGCCCTTCCACTAACGTTTCGATAACAGGAATCAGTCAGAAGCCCCTCAGCTACAAGTGTTATGGACAAGGCCAGGCCACCACAAAATAATTTAAGAGAGTCTCGACCCTAAAGTTTCCTTATTTTAAACGTCGATGTGAACTGTGTGTTCCAGATCTGTTGCGACTGGTCAACTTTCTCATTGTTAAACAAAATGCAGTCCATTCAAACGCTCTAATCAAAACACAACCAAATAGAAGAACAAGTTGGGAAAGCTTCTCTATTGGAACAAACGATAGATATCCTGCATTCTACTAATTAACTGCGCTAATACAGGTTCATCCCATAAACGTGCCCCTTGGCAAAAAGGTACATTCAAACACAAAATCTTATGTGCAGTACCCCAATCCAGGAGGAAGCAACGTCAAGAGAGTTTTCAAACAGAATAGATGTTGGGGATTATGTATTGAAACTTCCATCCCTTCTGGGACAACGAGAAGCTTCTGAATGCTGCCGATAAAAACAAAAGGAGAAGACCTGGTCTGGGAGAGCTGGCCGCTGCCCTTCCATTATTCCCAGCGTTTTAATAAATCATAAAGGCCTCCTCAGTTCTTTACTTCAGCAATTTTCAGGCGGTATTTCGGCATCTCAGCCTTAAAGACGTTTCTTCAAAAAAACCCACAAGAGAATATATCATTTTCAAAATGACAGTATCGTCACACACACCACCTTTGACAAAATGAACCATCAATACAACGGTGGTTTCATTTTAAAAGCATTATTTTTACTGTTTTAGTATCTATAATACTTATATATGACATTGACACGAAGCATGCAAACATTGAGAACTCCATTCTATTTCAGCCAGTTTACTCCTGCCACAGAACGCCTCTGTTTTTCTTCATCCAAGTATCGACAACTTGTCAGCAAAAACAGCTACCCGTCCAGTCACCTGTATAACTTCCAAATTGAACAGACTAGAAGTTTTCTCCCTAAATTCCTCTAAAACGTTTCGGCGTTATGATCAGTATAGAGATTCGTCTCAGAAACGTTTTTGGCAATTTAAATTCTGAAATGTTGTATCAACCACACCAAGCTCAAAGTCTCCTTCTCAATTGTGAAATATTTCTGTTGATGGATTCACCGGACACTACAACCATATGTTACATAATGGAGCACTTCTCATGTCTCCAATAGTCCTTCTCAATGACATTTCTCCTCATGTCTCAGCATAAACGAATTACACGTTTCTTTACTTCTTAATGCTGTAACCGCTTTACCTGCTACTCGTGACCTATGCCAGTAAAACTTACTCTCACAGGTATACATTTTAAAAAGATCTGACTCTTCTCAATCCTTCATGAAATCCAAACTTTGATTTGTGGATAAATTCAAAATAATTACCCATTTCAGCTTGTAATCTTGCCATTGTAACTCTCTGCTCTGCTACACGAGTTCTCACTATTGCAGGAAATGAATGTTTGAACTCCTTCGAAATAAGAATTTCTCTAAGAGTATCATAGATTTTCTCTCTTTTCAATATCTTTACCCACCTTTCAAAGTTACTTTGTTTGATTCTGTCAAACTCAATGCACATTTAACCAGGGACCTTTTTTAGAGTCTTGAAACACTGTCTGTAGGCTTCTGGCACAAGCTCATATGCAATTCAGATGGCTTCATTCACCTTCTTATACTCTTCAGATACCTCCTCCGATAGGGATGCAAATAAACAACAGCCTGACATACACTCCACTGTCCATGGAGCACCAAATGGGACAAACCGGGAAGTGAAAAACAGCTCGACACAGACCCCACTGCCCATGGATCATCACATGGGACACACCGGGAAGTGACCAACAGCTCGACATATACCCCACTATCCATGGATCACCACATGGGACACACCGGGAAGTGAACAACAGCTCGACACACACCCCATTGTCCATGGAGCGCCACATGGTACTCAAGGGGAAGTGAACAACAACCTGATACACACCATTTCGTTGTTTCTGAGCTTCATACTGCCAGCAGTGACACACTAGTGAGCCAGAAACCAAGGCCAGGAAATGTACAGAGGGTCAGAGAGATACACATTAAAGATAGAAACAGATAGTTAAGTACCGTGAACATGTTGTGGAAATATGAAGATAAAAAACAGGGCAGTGAGACTAACTGGAGAAGTGAATCCTTCGAGAGCAAAATTACAAGAGTGAGAACATTGAATAAAGGTATTTTCAGATCAGCTGAAATGGTTTGTTCCATCAATTTCTGAATCTGCTTCACAAAACACTTCAAACAACATAGCTGGAACAAGATGACAAACCAACATGGAGAGCTGTGCAGACTATGCTAGTGTATTGGTCAGTAAACTGCACTAATTGCCCAGCATGGGGAGTGTTGCAAAACTTTACTATCATATAGGAACGATACACACATCAGATTACTGTCTATAAGAGGAGGATTTCTATCTCCATTGGAATAGTATAAGGGAAGGGTGCGTGTGCATTTGCACATGCTTGCTTGTATTTGTGTCTGTGTGTGTGTGTGTGTGTCTGTGTGTGTGTGCGCGCGCGCGCGTATGTGTGTGTGCAGGCGCACGGGCACGTGCGTGTTTGTGTGTGTGTGTGTGTGTGTGTGTGTGTGTGTGTGTGTGTGATGCATTTGAGGTGGTTGAATGCAAAAATCATAGCGTGAGAGACAATACACATGAAGGAAACCAGGTTAAATGTTAACCATTGTCACGGATTTGCATAGTCGACACAAAAAGACTGAGGGATTGAGAATATTAAAATTGAGGCAATTGCAGTCACAATAGCGATATAGATAAGCATGCACAGGAATTTTCAGCGGGATGGGATTGTGTTCTGAGTTCCAATCAGATTTGTTTCTGCAGGTTTCAACCTGAGAGTGTCAGCAGCAGATTGTTGTCATCATCAAATCTGTATTTCACAGCTCAAGGTTCAAACAGCAGATGAGTCAAGCCACTGAAGTATATTCTGAAACAGTGAGTAGTTAAAGTTAATAATGGCCAGGGCATGGTGTCAGAAATCAGCTCATGGCCAAAGGGAGCATCAAGTTGTGATTCAGTCTGTTTCAGGCACCACCTGCAAATTTCCCTCCAAGCCACTCACTATCCTGACTTGGAAATATACTGCCATTCTTTCACAGTATTTGCTGTTCTTTCACACTCCTTCTTTCACAGTCATTGGGTCAAAATCCTGGAATTCCCTCCCTCCCGGCATTATGAGTCAACCGACAGGAAGTGGACTGCAGCAATTCAAGAAGGCAGCTTACCACCAACTTCTCAATAGTAAATAGGCATGGGCTATCAATGCTGGCCAGCCAGTGATGCCCAAGTCCAAGAAATTAATGAAAATAAAGTATATTGACCAGGAATGGGTTGGAATCCCAGGAAGGAAATAGAGTTTGTAAACATAATAGACGACAATAACCTCCAAGCTCCCAACATTTATACAAGGACAGAGTGACAATGGCTCACATCTGCAACTGAATAGGTCAACATAGAGACCCATGAGTAATACAGCCAGATGCAAGGAGGGAGACAGTAATTGAACTGGATTCAAAGTATCAACAGGAGCAATATTGGTGGGAAGAGATGTAGACTTTATGAAGCAAGAGAAATGCAATCGTAACTGGTTTACAGAAAAAAAATATCTGGACAGTGAGACTTACCAGGGACACCAACGATAGACAGGAGAGGATAGTAACAATATTGAATGCTGCAAAGTGCAAAATAGATCCGCGATGATAATGACAACCAATCAT